>NW_003852405.1:32175419-32187939 GCF_000181295.1 Otolemur garnettii
GGAGGAGGGAGGAAAGGAAGGGGGGAAGGGAGAGAGGAAGGAAGGGAGGGAGGGAGGGAGGGAGGAAGGAAGGAAGGAAAGAAGGAAGGAAGGAAACTGCAGCTCAAGTTGAAAGTCAGAATAGCATGGAAGCAGAGTTTTTTCCTTTTCTTTTTTATTTTCTCTATATATGTACATGTGTTTATTTGGTTTCCCCTTTTTGCCTTCACAAAATTAAAGAGGATTAAATTTTAATAACAATAACAATATTTAAGATAAGGACTAGAAACAAAAACCTCATAAAGAACAAATGAAGATAAATACATTTGGAAAAGAAATCAGACGATCGCTGCAACAAAACATTGAGAAAGAATAATAATAATGATGCAAGAAAAAGTATCATTCACATTGTCAGATAAAAGTAAGCCTATCATAGAGTGCTTTGACTCCGAGGTTCAGGATGGAGTCTTCAGTTAACTTCTTTTTTCCTTCCAAAATCTCAAAAAATAGAGAATATTTATTTTTATAAATAAAAACAGAAGATAATTTCTTTTCTTTTTTTTTTTTTTTCTGTTTTTGGCTGGGGCTGGGTTTGAACCTGTCACCTACGGTATATGGGACCAGTACCCTACTCCTTTGAGCCACAGGTGCCACCAATAGAAGATAATTTCAAAAAACAAATCATGCCAAATCTTATAGACAATAGAAAAAGAAGAACTACTTCAAAATCATTCTACTTCATCTGGATATACCTTATATTAAAATTAGAAAAAAATATATTATTATAAAGGGAAATTACAAACAATTTTTTCTTTAAAGGTCTTAAACTGATTGGATGAGGCTTATCCATATTATGGAAGGTAATTTACTTTGCTCAAAACCTACTGTTTAAAGTTTAATCACAAGCAAAAACAAACAAAATTATCTGTTGTGTGGCCAAAGTTTGGGTTCTATGGGTACCATAGCCTAACCAAGTCCACATATCAAAGCAACCATCACCCAGAAGTATCTGAGGTAATCCCCCAGAGGTTATCTGACATGAAATTTTTGTGACTTTCCAGTGCCACCACACATGATTGCCTCAGGCACCTGTTCAGCAGTAACTAGGGCTTCTCTGGGGCCACCAGGGGATAAAGTCTTCTTACATCGTAATGGCAGGTACATTTAAGACTTGTGGCACAATTAAGAGCTTTGAGTACGCCAAGTTGCTAACCTAGACTTCTCAAAACATTAAATGCAGCCATCAGGACTTTTTGAAAGTTCAGCTTCAAAGAAAATTTCTGTGATACTTTTATCAAAATCCATCATAGATCCCTGGAATTGAGAACTACCCTTTTTTTAGTCTTTGGATTTCATAATCTTTTACTTCATCTTTAAAAATATGCCTCAAATGGTGAAAAATAAATCTTTGTGAGAGCTATTATCTTAGAAAGTTCATGAACTTTTTGCTATATGAACATTTCTGTTCAAGCAATAGAGATAATGTCATCCATGTGGTCGTTGTGATCTGTTGCCTCCAAAGTACTTGATTTGCAGTTACGGGCCTCCATATGTCTCCAAAATTTCAAGAATGATGTTTAAGAATGCTCAATAATACATTTACAAATCATTCCTTAGTTATGAGTGAATGACAGTTTTCTTCGTTACCCATTATTTTTGACATAGGTGACTTTAACATATATTTGAGAAATATTTCCACAAAAATTTGACAAAATACAAATATAATAGCATTTAGAAATAATGGATTATTATCTGGAAATACTGTTTTTTAATAATTTATAAGGATTAATTCATTTTTGACAGTGTTTTATAAATGTGAATTATGATAGCTTCCTATTTGACCCTCAAGGCAATATAGCACAGCTTTCTTAAAACATTTTTAAAGATTTACTAAATATTTTAAGGATTTTCCTTTAACATATTTTAATTGACCATGGAAAATGTCTACAAAACTTGCATTTTATTTACACCTTATTCATTCAATAACCTATTCCACATGAATGAATTAAAATAACTGCTAAATTTAATTCAATAATTAGAAGTAAATATGTATTAATAATTATATTTTTAAAGAAAGAAAATTTATACAGACTTTTTAAATTTAACACATTATATATTTTATCTTTTTTACTTCTAATATAAAATCCAAGTTCATTAAGACTAATTTTTAGCTTATTCTGATTTTTTTTTAATTTTTAGAAGCTGCTCATTTCAGTCTATTGAATAATACAGAAGAAATAATTCTCTGATGAAAAGTTTCCAATGAATTGAGTACCTACTTGTATTAAATTAAGTCTGTATGAGTTAATATACAAAGATGGACAAGAGTGTGTATCTAACACTTTTCTTTTTGCAGGGAGAATGTGGAGTGACGACCCCATTCTTGGCAAGGGAAAGCACCCACAGAAAAAGAGGAAAATTAAAAAAGTAAGCTGAGTGAGTTGGAACAAAGAAAAGTGAGCTAGTTTACATTTAAGCTAGCCATTGCTAGCTAGCTTCCTGCCTTTTCTGAAATTCTAGCCTGTTGGGGATACAGCTTGCTAGCTAGCTTCCTGCCTTTTCTGAAATACAGCTTATAAATACCCTGCTGGGTCTGTGAGCACTCGAGGAAAAATGGTCACAGAAGAGTCTATGACAAGACCTAGAAAGATACACTAACCAGGTCATCTACTGCCTAGTAAACAGGCAAAGCAGATAACCAATGTGGAGATTTGCATTTGCCTGGGACAGAGATCAGGGGAGTAGCTCAGGCTTTGAGATATGGACAGAAGAGCTTATATACCTTATCTCAGAGGAAGATCCTCTGTGGTGGTGATGGGAGGAAAATTCTTCCCTCTCACTGATTCCTCAGAGGAGATTAATGCTGGTGGCATTTTACTCCACAAGGAACTAGCAGAATTTAGCACCTCCCTAGAAATCCGTATGTGTGATCTCAAGCTGGAGGCTCTCCCAATACAAAGCTCAGATTTCAGATTTCTCAAGGCTACCCTTAAGGTTAATAATAATAATAGGAGCTGATATGCTGAAGCAGAGATACTGCTGGCATCTTTGTTCCCTCCCTCACCTTACCCTCTGGACAAATAGACTTCCATAAAAGCAGAGTGGAGCAAACACTCAGTGCCATTGCCAGAATCCCACAAATAGACAATGGACCCTGAGCTCCCACTTTTAATTCTACTCTGTCTCTCACCTCTCTTTCTCTGTTGTCATTTCTAATTGTATGTTTCTTCAGTGGATCTCCACCAGTTTCCACAGTTCTTAGCAGACCCTGCACCCAGGGTAGGACCCTGACACTTTTCTTTTCTTTTTTTTTTAAGAGTGACATGTGATCGGCTATGTCACACCATGGCATCATAGCTTATAGTAACTTTAAACTCTTGTGCTCAAGCAATCTTATTGTCTTGGCCTCCCAAGTAGCTGAGACTATAGGCATCCGTTACAACAACCAGCTACTTTTAGAGATGGGGTGTCACGCTGGCTTTGCCTGATTTTGAACACCTGAGCCCAAGCAATCCACCTGCTTCAGCCTCCCAGAGTGCTAGAATTACAGGCATGAGCCACCATGCTCAGCCTGCTAACTTACGCTTATGCTCTCTATAAACCATGTATTTGAAGTAGGTGATGGAAGCGTCCACAGCAGTTAGAATAGAGTATACCCACTGGGTTGAGTTAGGCTACATGATAATAAATCAAGACAATTCCTTGCAACAAAACATAAACCAACATCATAATCTAGTGACTGTGATAAAAGGTAAAGGGTAACAGGCCAATGAAATGTTTGGCACAGACAGTGCTGAGCAGTAAAGTGTAGTGCCAGTGCGTAGATGAAGGATGGGACATTGATGTCTCATGAGGGCTTGTTGTCTATCAGGCATGGTGCGAAGCACAAAGGGAGCATCATCTCCTTTTAAAAAGGAGGGGCAGACACTAGTTCCTCTCATTTTACAGGTGAGGAAATGAATGCACAAAATGTCAGCGTGCCGATTATTAAATCAATCTTGTTATGGTTCCTAATACCGTGCTTCACAGGACTGTGCTGTGAACATCGGGAAGTTTGGCTGTGGGTAGCAGGACCCTGCCTGGAGGGCTGGAATTTAGACCCCCAAGGCAAGAAAAAGGAAACATTATGGCATCAGATAGATTTGCACATTACATATTTTAACAAGAACAAGTGAGGAAACAGGAGTAAGCCGGGGGCAATGACCAGAAGTGCAAAATAGATGGCCCACGGTAGAGACAGAGACGCAAGAGGAGGATCTACACGGCTGGGTGCAGACAACAGCATCAGTTCTCTAAAACCCAACAGCTGGCTAAGGATGGAATCATTTCAGGGGTTTAAGGATATGTAGCTTCATATGTGAGGAAATGTGAGTCCCTATAGCAAGAAGTTTATTCTTCTTACACCACATAGTTATTGTGAGAATGAAATGTTATAGTACATGCTAGAATAGTAATGAGTAATCAAAACGTGTTTTATTTTTGTTCTTGAAGTTACTGCTGTTTTAATTATCTATAGTATATAACTTGCCTTTCTAAGTTCTGTTTATAGTAATCCTTTATATGTGGGTTTGGCGCTCTGGAGTGCTTTACACATCTTGTTTATTAATGAGAAGGAACTGCTGACCCTTTGTTTTCTAAATCATCAGACACGGCCCATACACTATGTTTTAATTCTCCAGCTCTGCAGGTAGCAGTGGTAGATGTTCTATTACACTTGAGTTTCTGTAGACTAGTCATAACACAATCAACGTTTTCCTCGATGCTACGTGAGAGGTCACAGAATGTGTGGGTGCTGCCAAGAAATGATGGATAGCTAAAATACAACACATTTAAAAGAATTGTATAAATTGCTCTTTGATAGACGTTCCAATAACTTACATAATAAAGATAATTCATAATCATAGTTTTTCAATGGAGAGATTCTCTGGTATTTTTCCATGTCCAAACCTATTCACATGGCAGATCTCATAGTCTTAATTAGTATGAGTATTCAATGACAATATTATTTTCTTTCATCTGACTGGGAAATGTATGTGTGGGCCAGGAACTATCTACAGTATCTGAAATTTTATCCAACAATAACTAACCTCAGCCAGGTTCTCCCTTGCTGTGCCTTTATTAAGGCAAAAACAGAGTAAGTCACGGCTCTATTTAAGCCTCCAGGATGCTGGCAAGTGACAGAATCATTTCCATTCACACAATTAACTGACAAAAACGTTGTATACAGTTACTCCCAAACTGAAGTGTGTTAGAAGTTTGTTTGAAGAGCAGGAAACCATAAATGCATGTGGACTGGCTGTCACACTTCTCAACTGCAAGGAGATTTACTCAAATAATTGTTAATACAAAACTGACTGAAATTTTCAAGGGGAGGAGTCTAAGAAGATGGCTGTCTCTACCTTTCAGCAAATCAGAGCCTGGGGCCATCGTAAAGGTGCTGCCATCTCAGCTGGAATGAATAGGTTGGAGCCACATAAACCCACACGTGGCTGGACTGGTCTCAGTTACAGAGGTGTCACTGTAAATTTACAGCACCTGTGTTAGGTCTGGACTTCGTGTACTATTTTATATGGTCTGAGGACTACTGTTAGACAACCCATGTAATAAGCTGTAGTTTCTGTTTTTCAGTTCGCACTACAGAAGAGGAAGGAAAGGGGTCGAGTGAGTAACTTAACAAAAACCAACACTCAGGAGAAATCAGGGAGAAATGGAAAGAAGGTCACAGACATTTTTCTGTGACACAAGCAGGAAGCTGACTGTAATGTAACTGGAGAAATGGACAGAAGGAAATTTGAAGATGCTAAACTGTATTCTTTTTTCTCCCACTGAGTAGAAATCAAACCTATTTTTATTTTTTGTTAAGTCATTTTCTTGGTTTTATTTAGCAACATTCTCCTTCCTGTCACTTTGGTCAAAACACCATGAGGCTACAGGCCGCCGATATTCATGGAATTATCACCATTTCAGAAAAACAGCCTTTTAGGAATGTTCATTCATTAACTTGATTTCTGCTCTGGGGGAGAAAAGGTCTCACATCTTTCCTCATCTGTCACAAAGGTATGGCCAGACACTCTTACAGTAAAAGAGAGTTTAACTTGTAAAAAGCAAAACAAATGCATTTAATCAAAGTTTTACATGACACAGGAGCCTTAAGATATAAACAGCCGGGTACTAAGAAAAAAATGTCTTTTTTAATGCTTAGATTCCATGAAGAATGGGAAGCCATGACTGAACAAGTGTATGATGCAATGGTAATAAACTCAGGGGGACCCAGCAAAGCCTGTCTGAGATTCTACTTGGCCTATTGGTGTTAGTTTATTTATTTTTTTCACTGGGGTGTCAGGCAGGACCCCTTTGGGGGGAGGGTATTCAAAAGAGAAGGGAAAGGTGTTAGGAAATGATCTTTCTCAGTTTTAGGGTCTACTTTGGGGGAAAAATTCTAGTTTATATAACCCACCTTGGGGAAAAAAGAATTTCTGTTTTCATGATTCCCTTTGAGGGAGAAGAAGGGACGGGAGACAGCAGGAGGAAGCGTAAAGCTCAGAAGGATCTTTTATCTGAGACCTTCTTAATTTCTCTCAATTCAAAGTAGTCTGCATGACGTACGCCGTATTGTGAGATGTCATTTTCTAAGCCCCGACACTACCCTTCACAGGTAGGTTAAAATTCTCATGAGCCTATGGATATTCTTTGAAGAGTTTAGAACATTTTGTATAGATATTCTAGTGGTAGGTAGGGTATTTTTTTCACAAGAAAAACTTTGAGAGGTTTTTATCAGTTAGTTGTTACTACTTTAAAAATCAGCCCCAAATTGAGTGTCTTAACAATGACAATTTGTCATTTCTCACGACTGTGTAGTGACTAGTTGTCACATGAGTAGAACTAGTTCAGATGAAACACTTTGCAGAATACAACCTGAGTGGTCAAGTTCAAGGCCAGCTAAAGATGGCTCCCATGTCTCTCAGCCTCCTGGGAAAAGTGGGCTAACTCAAGTGTGCCCCTTTAATGATATGACCAGAGGCATACGAGTAAACAAGCTGCAACTTTTTCCCAACAGAATCCTTGAATCATACCTTTTTTTTTTTTTTTTGAGACAGAGTCTCACTTTGTTGCCCTCAGTAGAGTGCATCCTTCAAACTCATTCCATTTTCTTTCTGCTCACGTAGCTGAAGAACACATTCCCCTTTGACTTTGGAGGTAGGTTGGAGACATGTCCAAGTATCCTGGCCAGTGAATACAGGTGAAATGACTCCCTTATTTTCGGTTCCAGCCCATGAAAATAATCCGTCACATGTAAACCTTACCTTGTCTCTCTGGTCCATGGCCTCTTGGGCGTTATGTCCAAAACATCAATGTTATAAAGTAAAATGACTCTGGACCCTGACTAAAAGCAGAGATTAGAATCATTCCCAATCCAGTCTACATGTATGAACAATAAGCCTGTCTTTGTTGTGTTCTGCCACTGAGATTTCCTATTTCTTTTGTTTTAATCACATGCTCTAATTCATAAATGATAGTAAACTTAACTATATTTGTTGTTAACTCTTAACACTAGAAACCAAAGCTATAGAGACAACATCCACGTTCAAAGAGTTTACAGACTTGTTAGTGGGGCAGATAGGGAGGCTGGTAAGTTCCATTTTGGATCAGAAGATGGTGCATCACCTGGCAGAGACATGGGGAATCTTCCTGACTAAGCAGCACAGGTGAACACAAGGCCTGGGGACTGGAACACATGCTTTCTGCTCTCATCCAGGGCTGTTTTGATCATGTCTTGTGAACGTTTCCATTCTGATCAATACTGAGAATGGTAACATACTGCATGTAGGTGTAAATATTTGAATTAACACAGCATCATAGAATGTTATCCTGCTAATAATATGGATATAAACGTTGGTCTAGAAAATGGCCCCGTTTTTCCATTGTTCTCATATTAATGCAAACCTGTAGGTTACTTGAATTTCCTCTTTTGTTAAAAATTAAGTAATATTTTGCAACCCCCCTGGTGTTTCCTTGATAGCCTAACCCAAAGGCTTCTTTCTAAGATTAATTATTTATCTTTTTGCCTCTGGTGTTCACAAATAGTTTTTGTCAGATTTATTTTTGTTTTCTCAAATATATTTTCTAGCTGAATTTTCATGTCTTTGAGTCTTAAGTCGGAGCTTCTCTACATTATTAGATCAGGAGCTTCTGCAGCCTGTTTGGTATTTTATTTTACAGTGGGTGAGATGCAACCCAAGTTGCCAAATCTGAGCTCCTTACCCCTTCCTCAAGTGGAAGGAAATTCTCCCTGAGCTGCCCTGCCTTGGGGGGAGGGGGCACAGGCCCTGCGTGGCTGCTGCTGCTGGTACTGCACTGGGGGAGTCGTGGATCCCCGAGACAATTTCCCATGAGCCATCCCAGCTGAAGGAATTCTTCATGGATTTCCCTTTGCGGTCCAAGTGCCTTATGAATTTATTCTAGCTCAAGGCCACTTTTTATCAGGTGACACTGATACCAGCTAAACCTCAGGTTTGAGAGTGAAGGATTTCCCTCTGACTGGGCTTGTCTTAATGGTCCCTCTGTGGATGTAGGCAGAAATCTGCCATATGTCACATTCCCTGTGACAGCTCCATCCTGAGTTCCAGTGCACAGTCCCACCATCTCTTTACCCTCCCTCCTCCGGGCATGCAGATTCTCTCTCCACCTGGCACACTGGAGCAGCACTGTCGGGGGATTTGGGTGGCTGGTGTAGACAATGTGAGTCCATCTTCTCTGTCATCTTCAACATCTCATTCTTTGATATTATGTGAAAACCAGCTACTGAGATTGTTCACCTAATTTTTGGCTCTCAGGAAGGTACTTTCTCACCTCAATAGTTGTTGAATTGGGAGTTCATGCAGAGGGATGCACACTGGAGGTTTCTATTCAGACATCTTGCTCTACACTCTCTCAAAACTATGGCTTTTATTACAGAGGAGCTGGCAGAACTGCGGAACTTCTTCTCATGGCATTTTGAAACCATTAGTAAATCAGTGGGTAAAATGCCTTTGAATTTTCTTGAAACTTTTGTATAAAGAGTATGTAAAACTACGCTTTGTGAATATTTTCAATCACAAATTCATGTACTTGAAATATGCATGAGGTTATTTTAACATGGTAAATACAAGATGAAGTTGTCCACATCTAAGGGAAAACAACAGCAGCCTGGCGTAGAGGCCTGGAGTGTGGCTGAGGGCTGCCTGCTCCAGGGGCTTGCGTGGGCAGCAAAAGGAGGTGACGGCCTAAGACCAAACACACCTTCCTGTAAGGTCTAGTAAGGTAATAAGCCAGGACACGACTTGAATTAAGGCCATTTTGAGCGTTTAAGAGTAAAAACATGTGTGATGTTCCCTGAAGTTTGGAAACATTTTCAAGAATCATTTCCTTAAAAGGAGAAATTTTGAAAATAACAAAGTCACACAAAGTCAAAACTATCACAGTTTAAGATTCATAACATTTTTAATGGGTGTATATGTTTTTTAAAGAACATCTTCATTTTTTTTTACTAGCCATTGTAAATTTTTGTTTTATACATTTTACAGTTATGAAGTTTTGGAAAGAGAATATATGTTTACAAATAGAGTTTGTTTTAAAAACTTCTTCACCTAAATTCCCTTTCAACAGGACTCTTTCAGTTGATGACAAACATGAGATATTATATGAGAGGGCATTACTCAGAGTACACAGATACTCCAGAATAAGAGGTAAGCTTACAATGTTAAACAAAAAGATGCATATGACAGTAAAAACCAGAAACCACTGTGAAGTAACGGAGGAGTAATATCAATAGGCAAGCTCTGACATGCTATAGTTTAATAGTTTGAATGTCTAAGAAAACTTAAAATTAACATGTCATTGTTGATCACACACACACATTCTGCCTATTTCAAAGAAAACAATGAAAGCATTCAGTAGTTTTATATTTAAATCTACAAATATAAATGAATTATAAAAATAAATATTTATAAGTAAATAATTGTACTTAAAACTTAGGCTGAGGAAAGGTCATTTTTGAGAGTAAAACTTGATTCAGTGTTTCCTGGAATCCAAGGATAAAACAGAAACAGGATGAATTATGAAGTAAGTCTTGCGTCTGAACTTCAGAGACTGAATCATGCATTGCATGTAGTAGTCTGTGTTTTCCTTGTATCTAAACACTAGAAAGAACACATTGAAAAACTCTTTTTGAGGAGGACCCCCCTGGCAATTGAAGCAGCACCAAAAATACTTTACTGGGATCTGATCAAGCTGAAAAGTTTCCGCACAGCTAAGGGTATTGCAAGTAAGGCAAACAGCCTTCAGCATGGGAGAAATTTTGGCAGGTTATGATTCTGACAAAGGTCTGATAATTAGAATCTACAGAGCACTCCAATTAATCAGTAAGAAAAGAACAAACAACCCAATTTCTTTGTGGGCAAAGAAATAGAGACTTCTGTGAAGATGACAGGCAAATGGCCAACAAACACGTGAAAAAATGCTCATCATCTTTAATCATCAGAGAAATCTAAATCAAAACCACTTTGAGATGTCCTCTAACTCCAGTAAGATTAGCCCACATCACAAAATCCCAAAATTGCAGATGCTGGTGTGAATGTGGAGAGATGGGAACACTTCTATATTGCTTGCAAGATTGCAAATTAGTATACCCTTTTGGAAAGAAGTATGGAAAATTCTCAAGGGACTAAAAATTGATCTAGTGTTTGACCCTGCAATTCCATTACTAGTTATCTACCCAGATGAACAAAAATCATTTTAGCACAAAGAAATTTGCACCAGAATCAATTCCTAATTGCCAAGCTCAATTCCTAATTGCCAAGTCATGGAAGGAGCCCACATGCCCATCAACACATGAACGAAGTAACAAATTGCGCCCTATGTACACCATGGAATACTAGGCAGCCACAAAAAGATGGAGACTTTATGTCTTTTATGTTTACCTGGATGCAGCTGGAACATATTCTTCTTAGTAAATTATTTCAAGAATGGAAAAAAGTATCCAATTTACTCAATACTATTATGAAACCAATATACGATCACTTAAATATTCATACAAATGATAAAACACAAATATACTCCAGAAAGAAGGAGGGAGGGGAGGGGGAGAGGAGAAGAGGAGGAAGGGCATGTGGGGGGAGGGTGTTCGGTGGGATCTCACCTAATGTGCACGATGCAATGGTGCATCTTAAAACAGTAGGACCTATAAATGTCCTACCACAAAAAATAAGTGAGGGGAAGTAGTTAATTTGATTTAAGCATTCCACATATGTACCAAATAATTACATTGTACCCCATAAATGTGCACAGTTATGATTTAATAAAAATTAAGTTAGAAAAAGAAAAAGTCTTTTTGAAAATAATAGAGAACTTTACAGTAACTGGTACGTACAATCGGTTTACTTTGGTTCTCCCAAAGTGCAAAGAACCCATTCATAAAGTTGACGCCTTTGCATGCCTGAGGGCAAGTCCAGGGCATAGTCTAAAAGGATACTTAGTATAGAATTTCTGAAGAGACTCACACTTTCCGTAGTATTTCTTTATGAATGGCAACAGACTGGCCATTTAACTTACCAAAATGAGACAGTTTGGCAAATTAAAGATCATACTATCAGTACTTAAAAACAGAATTAAACTGTGATTCACTTGATTCATTCGAACTGGGACCTAATGTTACTCTAATTAGCAAAGGAATAGTAGGAATAAAACAAGGTTATTAGTAGCAAATCTAAGTTTAACATTACTAGTTTAAACATTAAATGGCGTATTTTAGCAAGCTCTTGGGCTTAAACTAATCCTACTATAACCATTTATTTATGACTAACTTTATCGACGGAAGAATTGCCACATGCAGCAAATTAATTGTTCAGAACAGGACTAGAATCTTTATCTATTGATAATTAGCCAAGCACACTTTACAATATATCAAAATTATTCTCATCTTCACCAGATACCTGGTTTTATGCATGAGTGAATCCAGGTCTTTGAAACTGTCTCTGTGTCCCCTAAAATGAAAAGCTGTAACCAGGTATCACTGACTCCCTCTTCAATTCATTGGTCTGCTCTATATCTTCAGAATAACAATGATTTTCTTCCTTTTAAAATGAGGTTTAATGACTTTTTCTAATAGATTAATGTAAACTCAATGCTATTAATATCTACAAGTCATTGAAACATTGTTATACTCTTTTTTAAAATAAACTTTATTTTTTATGAAAGTTTAGATTACAGAAAAATTATAAAGATAATAGGGAGAGTTCCCATGCACCCCAAACTCAGTGTCCCCCATTATTAAATACAGTGGGACCTCTGTAAGTCCCCACCCAAGGGACTGTAGCAAATCCATCAACATACAGAGGTGGTGAGGAAAGAATTAGGCTGCACTGTACTGAAAAAAGCATGTACTTTGCTTTCTTGTACAGCTTTTACTAGAGAATATCATACGAAATCGTACATAATCAAAACTGTAAAATGCATACAATATCATGTAAAATCAACCTATTTACTGTTTTGTCTTGGTTTAATT
>NW_003852405.1:32188386-32226704 GCF_000181295.1 Otolemur garnettii
CGGACACCCTCTTCTTTTGGAGTCTTTGCGATTTCCGTGTCATCCTCACTTGATTCTTCCATTTCATCCCTTGTGGTGCATTTTTAGGCTGGTCAATATCACCTGGAAATTGCTTCTGGGTCAGGATCATTACCGGTTGCCACCTTTTCATCCATTGACACACAGCTTTCAAAATCTGCTCCTTTGAATTCTGCTGCGGGAGATGGACTGTCTGATGAGGTGTACAACCCAGGCATACTTTTGGGTTGTGACAAATCTAAGTTTCTTGAAACACTTTCATATCATTTCTGGTTGAACTTTTTTCCCAGATAAACTGATCCAGAGGACAGCACCCAGAGTGTTAACTGATGCAGTGGCTGAAGCTGCTTCTACAGCAGGCCCACAGGTTTGTGTCATGCTCATGACCCACTGTGGGAGCTGGGCTACATAGTGTACTTTAAAGTCCTTGCTGATGCCTTCGAAGGGAGGTTGGATTTTTGAGGTTGTGCTTGCAGGCAGACATTTCAGTGTCTCGTCTGTGAGATGATTCACTTGCAGGTAGCCGGGACAATTGTCTGCTGTCACTAGAACACACTGTTTATTCTTGCTTCTTCCCACTTCTCAGACAAAGCTGTAGTTATCCATGTACACTTGTTTGATCTGCAAGTGATGGGAAGGTCTTCAGGCTTCAGGTTCTCGAATGCACGAGGCTTTGACAATTTACTAACCACCAAGGGCTTTAGTTTCTCTCTGGTTGAGCTTGTGCAAAGCATAACTGTGCCATGTTCTTTGGAGAGTTTTCTGGGCTTATATTTGTCACCCTTCGTGATGAGACCCCTGTCAGGAATTGCTTTGAAAAGAGTGCACACTTGTCAGTATTAAATGTTCCATCATCTTTGAAGCCTCAGTGAGGTCCAGGAACTTTTTGATAAACTCTTCCTCAGTTCCACTGGAATTTCATTGGATTCATCGCACAAAACCTTCTGGAAAATCTCCTCTCTTGATGCTGCCCTTTGAAGAGATTGACATGTCCCATAATCCTCCAGTTAGCCGGTGTCCAAGAGCAAGGACCCAGAGCAGAGCTCCAGCAATCCTGAGTGCTAAACATGTATTCGTTTCTGTAAGTCACTGAAGTCAGGGTTGTCAGCACAGCAGAGCTGACCAGTGTGGGGAAATCCAGGCTAGAGAAATGCACACATTTAACAAGATTCCACAGTAGGGCTGATGCAGGTGGCAATGAGGGCGTGCTAAAAGCTCCAGGCTAGTGGCTATTCCAATGTTACAAGCACCCCTATTTCACTGTTATCTTGTTTATTTAGGTTGTTTGTTTTTTACTTTAGAGCAAAACCACATGTGCACAATCTAGCCAGGCTCTGCAGGCGGAGAAAGTTTGCCCGCCACCATTCCTCATCTTGGTTAGTGAGGAGGGCACGTTTTCCAGACAATTTGAGGCAGTCTGCAATTCTTCTCTCTCACCTGATCACAATTCAGTCAAACGGCACCCCCGGAGGGCTCCTTTCTGCCCCCCTTCCGTCCCTAAACCCCCATCTCAGAACGTCCTGCATGGTTGCTTTCCCACCCCTCTGTCCTGTAACACTGCTGAGAAATTTACTTGCTAAGTGATGCAGATAAACAGAAATACTGATGCGGAAACTAGAAAGATGAAGTCCTTCCCACCGCCTGCCTGCTTCCCAGCACAGAAGCAGTGTGCTATGAAGGGCGGCTGTCGCCCCTCAGGCCGCCAAGTAATCCCTGCTCTGATGCAGGCGGGAGATTCTCATCTCTTGATTTCCTGTTTTGTCCTGATATTCTGTACCAGCATCTGCTGGTTATTAGAAATCACTTAAAATGTGCCATGTTTTTCAACCAGTTTTCCAAGTTCCCATTGCTGCTATAACTTTCCGTCTCTTTCTGCATATTGGATAGAAGTGCGGTGAAAGCACTGGCCAGCTAGCATTTTTAACCTGAAAATCCAAAATGATCTGGTTTAGAAGATTTTAAAAATCAAGTAGCTAAATAACAGCTAACTTCTGTGGGAGGGGCGGAGATGAGCAATCTTGAGATGAGGATAGGAAGGGCACACACAGTGGGGCGGCAAGCGGCGCTGCTGTAAGGCTCGTCATGTGAAGCTCAGAGGGGCCTCCCAGACCCCTCACGGAGCTGGGAGCTGCAGTGCAGATTACTACAGGCTGCAAGGAGAAACCAGTCTATCGTGACTCAGAAACTGGTCCGAAAAGATTCAAAGTCAGTTTTAAAAAGAAAGCACAAGTAATTCATTGTATTTATGATGCTTATCAAAAGCAACTGGAAAAAGTTTTGACATAAATAATCATTTTAAAACTCAGAGAGTACAAATTTCCAACATGCAGCCTGTCTGGAATATAAAGACCATCTTAGAATATAATTCTTATGACTGTCGTCCTAGCAACTTTCATCTAAGGAGGGAAAAATTATTCTGAAATTAATTCCTCACAACGCCCCTGGCCAAGAGATGAGATAAATTTGCCCACTCGGTTCATGCATATAGGGAAATTGAGGCATTTGAATTATGTGGAATAGACACATTATTAGCATTTTTATTATCATAATTTTAGGGGTGAAGGCATATGGCATTTTATGGGTTTTCCTGGCACATACATTTTGAGTGTTCTAAATTGACGACAATAATATTCGCCTCTTGAAACAAATTCATTCCCTCTTCTAAGAGAACAGCAAACAAACATGGATCTCTTTGTTAGAAATACCTCCGGCTCAAAGTGAGCAAACGCCTGTCCGTAACGGATGGCAGCCGGAACGGCAAGCTTTCACGTACAGTCTGATGCTCTTCTGGGACGCATTAACTCGGGCAGCACTCATGAATATGAGATTTTTTTTTTAAGGGAAATCATAAAAATCTGATAAAAATATCAAATTATTTCTCTTGTTATCTGACTCAAGTAAAAGAAATCTAGGGCAAATAACAAAACAAGCCTTCACCAGCACTTTCCATAGCTGATGGGTTCAACTTCTGCCTATGGCCTTAAGGGTGAGGACAGAGTTTGTTCCCTTCAAGGAGCTTTGGAAGGAAACTGGTCACACCCTTTAGAGATCGATAAGATGAAGACCCCACGTCTTGGTTTCTCTCGTCCGTAGACACAGTTCAGATGCAGCTTGGGACCCACTGGACGCCTGTGGAACCATCTTGAACTGTGTGTGCTTCTCATTTATGTTCTACAGAACATTTAAATAATTCTAATGAACCCTGAATCTAGTTAATGGCTCATTAAATGATATTAAAGGAGATATTTTTTAAAGGGTAAGAGTTGTTAACTGCAACCTAGTAATGATCACTTGACACAAATTGCTAACCTTAGAAAATTACATGGACATAATCCCGTTATTTCCAAATTTAACAACCAATAGTTAAATCGCCTTAATCAATGCCACGTGGACAGTCTCCTAAGAGTGACGTCATGCTGTAAGCACTGATATAAAAATATAGATTTAAACATAACCCAGGCTGAAATCACAGTTGAAAACCATAACAACAACAATCGAGGGCCATGGACTTGGTTAGGGATCACAGTGTTTAATGAACCCTGCTTGAATGTTAAAAAATATAAAATTTTAGTGGGTTTTTTAGAAACCCTGAATACTTTATCTATTATAAGCAAATTTAAAAATTAACAAAAAGTGACCTGTTTTCTTGTTAGGACGTAACTTTCACATCAGCAACATGGGGCTTGTTTGCACGAAGAATGGTTTTCTCATGAAATGAACAGTGGGAGTCCCTCTAACACAAGTATTAGGATCTCATTTCAACAGAACTGTGGTCCCTGACAGCAGCTGTATCAAGGCTGCTCAGGGCTCAGATTTTGGAAGAAAAGTCGAGCATGTGAGAACACAAACTTCACCGCAGGAACATGGTACAGGGTCCGCTAGAGATGCCAAAGGTATCACATCCCTTCCGCATCAGGGCTGGGAATGCAGTGAAGCTCCGAGTTCCTCTGAAAAACGGTGCTAACTAAATGGAATGGCTCAGTGTAAAGTTTATGGCTGTGAAAAGGGGGAAAGAATTAGGGGAGGAGGAGTTTCTTTCTTGGTTATAAAAACACCCAATAATTTTGTCAGAAACAGTGTGTCAGAAAAGTTGTTGAAATATTCCTAATATCCAAACTGGGCTGGGAAATTAGAGGTGAATATTACTATAATTATAATGCCGACCATATCCCTGTGAAGTCTGGGGTGTGTGAACAGAAATGCCACAGTGGATGCTAATCAGACCTCAGAAAGGTATTTGGTAAGGAAAATCGGCAGCTGTGCTTTCTCCTGCTAAAAGGCAGATAGAGGACTTCTGTCCTTGAGTTGAATTGCGTGCCGGTACTCCAGAAGTGCTAAGACTTTTCTCTTAGTACTAATGTTTTCAAGGTTCATTCACATTGTAGCACACATCAGTATTTTATTCTTTTATATTGCTAAATAATATTCCATGATGTAGATACATTTTGTTGGTAGTTGTCGGTAACTTTAGAGGGGACGAGGTATTCAAACCGGTTGCAGGTCTGGACACAAACAGTAGATAGGACACACCTAACTTTCCCCAGGGACACATGTTAACTCAGTCCTAAGGACTAATTTTATACAGGTCCCTGAATTACCATTAAATGTCTCTCGGTGATTATGCCATTTCCCTTATCTTGGGTTCACTGTATAATTCTCTAAGGCTCAGGAAGCTTTAGTTTCTATTCCTCTGTCCCTAGAATCTTAATTTGAACACATAAGTTTCTCTGACTGATATCTAAAGCCAAATCTGTGTAGTCCTCCTGGACCACCCCATTCAATACAGATCCACTAGCCCGATGTCCAGTGAGATCATGTTTTGCCCTCACAACTGTGCTATTTCTGAGCTACTGGACAGTTAGGGGGACGGTTACATAGTGGTTAGGAGTAAACTATCATGAGAAACATCTCTTAGATTTTTTAAATGCTAATTTTTTTTCCAAAAGTAATTTTAGGCAAGTCTCTTAATCTCAATAAGCCACAATTTCTTCTATAAGATGGGAGATGTGGAGTGTCCACCTCGTTTACCATAAGAATGAAGTGAAGTATGTCTAACCCCTAAGAGCTCAATAAATCCAGCTGTTCTTATTTCAGCTATCAATTTTATTTTGAGCTAAATTTCCAGATCAGGAAAGAAAGGCAAGGAGTTCTCTTGACAAATTCCCATTTCCTTGATGATGGAAGATGTGTCTAATTTACCCTGAAGCTTTCTCCCACTCCCAGATGTCGCCTCAGAAGCTAATAACAGTACTCCGGGTAGAGAGCGGCAATTAATCAGAGAGACTAGATGCTGATATCTATTTGCAGACTTTACCTGAGATAATAGATGTTGGTTAATCTTGTCTAGTAATTACGAATCTCTCTTGGAGCCATTGTACTTGACTCTGTGCAATGTGGCTGATCTGTGCTTCTTTCTTAGACTCATAATAGCTGTCACATCAGACTGGTCTGAAGTGATACAAAGGCTACAACATGTGAATCTTAAACCTGATAAGAATTCGTATTTGCCTCCACGTTCATGAGGAGTTTTTTTTCTTACCAATTTCTTTGTTTGATGTCTTTTTTGAAAAAAATAAGAGCTTTAATGATACATAATTCAGGTAAGACTTTATAAACTGGAAAATTCAGTGGCTTTTAGTAGAATCACAGAGCTGTAAAACAATAATGACAATGATTACTCAATAATAATTAATAATTACAGAGTATCTTCATCACCTCCTGAAAAGTTCCATACTAATTTCCCATCATTTCCCATTTCTCTTTCATCCAGCATGGAAATAACAAATATGACCATCTCACACACATTGGAATCATACGTGAACTTCTGTATAGGAGTTTTCACTTAGTAGGAATGTTTTCAAAGTTCATTCACATTGTAGCAAGTATCAGTATTTTATTCTTTTGTATTGCTAAATAATATTCCATCACGTGGATACATTTTGTTTCCTGTTTATTGGGTGAAGGACATTTCTGTTTCTGTGCTGGGGTTATTATAAATAATGCTGCTAGGATTATTCACATACAAATTTGTGTGTGGGCATACATTTTGAATTTTATACCTGGAAGTAGAACATTTGGAAGAACATTAATAGTTTGAAGAGTTGCTAAATTATTTTTGAATGTTGTTTCACCACGTGACATTCCCCCAGCAAAGTATTGGGACCCCATTTTTTTGGCAACCTTAGCAACACTTGGCTGCATGCCTCTCTATTATTAGGGCCATCCTGAAAGATAGGAATTTATGTCACCTTATGAGTCTGATTTACTTTCAACAATGAATAATGATGTTAAGCATCTTTATATAGAAGATGTACCCAGAACTTACTGTTTATTTATATATCCTCTTTGAAAAAATACATATTCAAGTACTTTGCACATTTTAAAATTTTGCATTGTTTAGCTGTAAGAATTCTTAGTGTATTCTGCATACTAGGTTCTATCAGATATATTATTTGCAGATATATTCTCCCATTCTTTGGATGTCTTTTCACTTTCTTTACAATGTTATTTGAAGCACAGAAGATTTTAATAATGAAGTCCAATCCATCTGGTTCTTCTTTTGTTGTTCATGCTTTTGGTGTTTTGTCTAATACACCATTATCTAATAGAAGCTAAAAAAGATTTACTACTCTGTTTTCTTATGAGTTTTATAGTTTTAACAGTTCTATTTAGGTCATTAATCCATTTTCAGTGGGTTTTATTTATAGTGTGAGCTAGGGGTCCAATCTTATTCTTTTCTCCATGGGTATACACTTCTCCCGGCATCACTAATTGAAAAAGACTATTATATCTAATTTAATTGTCTTGACACACATGTCAAAATTAATTGCCCAGAAATATATGGGTTAATTTCTAAACCTTCATTTCTCTTCCACTGCACTACTCATCGGTCTTTATGCCAATTAGTCAGTCTCGATTACTACGGCTTTGTATTCAGTTTTCTAATAAGCTAGTGTGTCCTCCAATTTTGATCTTTTCTTCATTTGCAAGATGGCTGTGAGATTTTTGGGTCCCTTACTTTTCCAAATAAATTTTCACATAAGCTTGTTAATTTTTTTATTTTTTTTGGAAAAGGACAGTTGAGATTTCTGTAGCAATTGCCTGAATTGGTAGATTAATTTGGGGATCATCATCATCTTAATAATACTGTCTTCTACTCCACAAATGTGACCTGTGTCCATTTACTTAAGTCTGCTTGCCAATTAGATTTTGTAGTTTTCAGTGTACAAACCTTGCTTTATTTGTCAATTTTTTTTCTTATTTTTATACTTTTTCATATGATTATAAAAGTGTTGTTTCTCTCATTTAATTTTAAAGTTGTTCATTATTACTGTATGTTAATATGATTGTGTTTTTAATATACTGATCTTGTATCTGTAAACAGGTTAAATTTTTCGTTAGTATGGCCGGATTTCTTTGGCCTATCTATATAAAAGGTTTTGTCATCTGGAAATAGACAAAGTTTGTTTTCCCCTTTCCATTTTGGATCACATTTATTTTATTTATTTACTCTTTTCTTTTCTTTTTAATTTTCATTTTTCACTTTGTCTAGGTAAGAAACGGCAGGATCGTGCTGGACAGAATTGGTGGGAGTCATATTTCTATGGTTTTCACCATGACGAAAGCATTCAATGTTTTACCTATAAGTATGGCATTAACTGTGGATTTGTCATAGATGTTCTTTACCAGGCAGAGGACATTTCTTCCCTGTTCTCATTTGTTGAGTGTTATACAATGGCAGAGTGTTGCATTACTCTTGTGCTTCTTCTGCGGCTACTGAGATGACTGTGTGTGTTTGCCCTTAGTCCTGTGCATCCGTGTATGTGCCCATCATGCTTTGTACGGATAGATTGTTGAACGTTGAACTCACCTTCCATTCCTGGGACAAATTCCACTTAATCATGTCATATAATCATTCCATATGTTGCGAGATTTCATCCCTTCATTATTATGTTTGATGATTTTTACACCTGTGCTCATAGAAATATTATTTTGCCACTGTTTTACCTTTGTCCAGATTGGCCTTATAGAATGAGTTGGGAAGTGCTACATCTTCTTCTATGTTTTGAAAGAGTTTGAGAATTGGTGAGTGTGGGGATGTGTATACAACTTTTTTTCATTAAAGTCTATTGCGCTATTTTTTTTTCTAAATTTGCAAAGCATGAATTTGGGGCTTTTCTACTTTTCAACTGTGTGGCAGTGAACATATTTCTTCACCTTTGTAAGCCCCAAGATTTTAACTCTAAAATGATGATAACCTTGTAGTTTTATAATTTGAATCCTATAAAATATGTGCAGCAGAACATATATGTATATAGTAGTGTTAAATTAATATTGAGAATTGTTGCAATAAAAATTACAATACCTAATAAACAAAAGAGCATAAGAAATTTTACCCCTTAGTTCATTATCCAGGTATAGCACTGATAATATTGACCTGTATTCTAGTTTCATAATATTTTTGAATTGTGCTAAACAGCTTTTACAGAGATTAACTTCTGTCTAATTAATTTTAGAGCATGGAGAAACTGGGGTTACTAATGGAGAGAGTATTGAGTAAATGAATATCTTTCTGAAATTATTCAGTGATGAACTATTTGGGAACATTTACTTCAGAACTAGAATGTAACCTTATATTTGATATATCTAATTATGGGTTATGATTTATTGTTTTAAAACTGATGAGAAGCCAAAAATGTTTTTCTTTTATTGAATAAAAGATTAAACCCTAAATATGATATGCACATAATTAATCTACAAATGATTTTAGATAAAATGTTTTCAAACATTAGCTATGTAGAAAGTAATAATTAGTAAACAAGATGTACATAAAAAGCACATATTATTATGATATCTAAAACTACGTTTACTTAACCAAAATTCTTAAAAATCTAAAAATTCAAACTTTACTTTCGAAGCTAAGACAATTGATCCCTTCATCTGTTAGGAAATATCACGGGACCTTTAGATCCCATCCTTTGGATGATGTCTGCACATTTCAGAGCCTGGCTGCGGAACGGAGGCCAAATTGCAGAAGCACCATAATGTAATCTTCTAGGTAGAAACTGGAGTCCAGGAAAGAAAGGCCTGTCTGTGTCATTACTAATCTTTTTAAGAGTGTCTATATTGATAACAATGTCTGGACAAGTTTCTAGAATCAGTTATTAGATCCCTGAAGAAGGTTTCTGCTGTGGCTGTGATGTTCTGATGCAACATATTCAGAAATTGTTGGAAAAACTGTGTGTCCTTGACTCCTCCAAACTGGACCACATACTTTTTATTTCCATTATTCCTTTTGGCCTCAAAAAATTCAACTTTTGTTATATACTTATGGATTTCCTCTATTTGATCTGATAAACTAGATTCCAGGCAAGGCTTATCATCAGCCGGTTTTCCAGTTACAGACATAGGGATCCACACCCTTCTCTGTGGACCACTTGTACCCGATCCATTTCTGATGTGAGAAAGATGATCATCAGTCTGGGTCTGAGGTGAGATACTATTTCTATACTGTCACAGGAACAAGCTTCTCTCAAGTAATATTTGGAGTAGAACTCTGAGTCTTAAAAGTAATAGCATGAGGCTTATACTTCACTACTATAAAGCAATCATAGAAAATAAACTTGATCCTGTGATTGGAAGGGAAAGAAGTCATCTCTGTGTGATCAATTTCTACGTTAGTGGTTGCATTTTATATGTCACTAATGAGTAGGTTGGAAATCGTGACTGTTTATTTCAGAGATAAAATGTGTAGAACCTGCATAACTCTCTGAAGTGATGTGCTCATGCGCCATGATCCAGGACCTGGGAGTTGAATTCTGACCACGGCACTAACCATGATCCGTATAATTAACTTCCAGCCACATGAAATACTGTAGCCTTGGAGTCCTCTAGGACAATTGCATTCTTGGGAATTTCTGTACTTTGGTAGTAGAAGCCAGAAGCACAGAAAAAGAGGGGAGTTTAAATTCAAGCCCTAATGTGTCACATCTTAATTTCACAGTATTTCCATATCAATGGGACTCTTAATAGAAAACTGAAGAGCCCTTGCATAGGGATATATTCTAATTTATTTGTAGTGACAATTTTAATGCTTGCCATCACATTATACAATTGCTTATACTTTTGGCATTATGCAATCCCTGTTTATAGAGTGACAATAGGAGCAGATGAAAGTGAGGTGAATTTCTCACCTTCCTCCTCTTCCGTAAGTGTCTTTGAAACTTCAGCAAAGGCATTAAATTTCTAAATGTCTTCCCTGAAGCTCCCTGTGACTCAGGCCAGTGCATGAACACATTCTAAATGGTCATCAAACTGTGAGTAGAAATAAAAGAAATAGTCTACTTACCTGTCTTAATCCAGGCAAAAACATTTTACCTTTACGTTACAGATAAAGAACTGGAAACCCAGTGACACAGAATTACACATCTAAGGTTAAAATTGTAGTGGTGGAGGGGAAAGTAAGTGTCCACTGGACTCACTAGACTGCACTGCTTTTAATACCAATCTACTTTTATGTTTTATTAGGCATCACACAGTGACTAGGGCCCAATAGCTTGTTAATAAGAATGGACATTGCATTTGCTTAAGGCAAATTATAACTATATGTAATGAAGGGCAAAGAACTGAGGACCTACAAACTCCTGTTGGAGTCAGTCCCAAGACAGAAATACAGCATAACCCACAGCAATACACCAGCTCCCTATGAAGCCGTGTAATGACAGACCTGGGCTGGTAGTGAATGAAGTGAGGGGAGTCCCCGTGAGAGAGCTTTCCAAGCCTCACGGTGAACACACACTCAATGTGACAATGACTGTGAGGGCTGCAGAGATGCCACCAAACTGGGGAAAATTGTCCTACCAGCAAGCAAAGCAAAACAAATTAATATCTTCTACCTTCCTGAACAGGGAAACAACTCAATCTGAACCTAAGCGCTGCAATCAATGTACGTGAGTGGGATCGGATTTTAGCCACCTTGTCAGTGAGGAGAGAAATTCAGTTCTCTTAATTTCTGCTTGAAGTTTCACCCTGAATTTACCTTTCTGTATACTTTTTTTATTTAAAATTTCTTAGTGCTCATTGTTAGGTCTTGAAACATAGAATTCATCTGATAATGGCACAGACATCCAGAGGCCAGTGTTGCCTGTCCATACAGACAGAGTCCTCCAGACAGGGGTGAATGAATGAATGAAGACCCCACACTGGCACACAATCCAGCCTGGGAAGTTTCCCAGGGTAACGTACTGACAAGGGTTTTTGGAGATGCATCCAGCTAACCAAGCAAGAAAACACAACAGCCTGCAGGGTTTGAGCTTAAATTAATAAAGGCTCTCCTGTGATTTATTTTATTGCATTTCTTATTCAAACACAAGTTGTAATTCACTGTCTGCTTTCATTTACATGGGAGTATTACAAAAGAATACTACATTCTCCATGCAGAAAACTGGAGAAGGCAAAACGTACAACAACCTCAGAAATCTGCTGAAAGTCTATCAATTGCAGGCTCAAATCCTGTGTGTGTTCTTTCTGGTTTTTTTTTTTTTTTCTTCATTACACACAAACATAAAGGTTTATATTGCACTCATAATGTATAAAAATTAATTGTTCTCAAACAGAATAGATACGAAAGTTATAATAGTAGAAGCAGCAGAGTATGATGGGGAAAGCACAGAGTCGTGGGTCCAGGCATACGGACTCTAGAGACAGGGTGCCAGCCTTTCAGTTCTTGCCCCACCATGTAAGGGTGGGGGGCAGGGGGAAACTGTCCCCGATATTGCTTCCTTCAATGTCTTCATCGCAAAGTGGGACAAGGCAGCAACTAGTCAGTAGTGCTGCTGTGAGGGTCAAGTTAGTTCATACTTCTAATATGCCAGAAAGCTTGTCATTCTGTAAATATTCCTTTCAATAAGATGCAGATATAGTATCAAATTACGTTAATGTGCAGCAATTCGTGTCCATAGCCTCCTTAACTTGATATTTAAGTTGCTTGCAGTTTTCTGTTTTATTTCTCTATTTTTCCACCATTTATATGAATTCTGCAATTACCATACTTCAACCTATTCTTCAAAACTTTGTTTCCTTAGAAAAAACTTCCACGTACAAAGTCTTGATCACACTATGTGCACCTGTTATGTTTTTTCTTTTTCTTTTCTTATTGTTTCCATTTCATTGAGGGTACAAAAGAACCAGGTTACGCTGTTTGCATTTAAGACCCTTCTTACCAAACACAAACTTACCTTTTCAACAAAATATACTAATGTATGTTCATTAACATTGTTTGAGAAGCAACCCCAGGATTTCCCTTAGAAATGTGTGTTTGTTTGTGTAAATAAAATATATGCTAGAGAGTGCATGATTTTATGATTGTGCTTTTATTTTTGTTGGTTTGACAAGCCATAAATGCAAACAAATAGATTCTTATTGCTTATTAAGCTTTAGAAAAGCAAGAGTTCTAAATGTGTGAGCTATAAAAAGAGCCTATGTTTCACCATTTTTCACACTCTCATGAATATAGATAGATTATAACCATGTCAATTCATTAAGAAATATTGGGCTGACCATTCCAGAGCACAGAATTCTATGCCTTTCTTTCAAGAATAAAGTGGTAGGTTATTTGTGAGTACTAGTAGGTCTCTTAAATGTGACTGCAGAATACATTCTCTCCAAGTGGCTACTTTGAATAAGTTTAGTCTAAGAATTTTGTTAAAAAAATACTGCCATTAGGCCTGGTGCCCATAGCACAGTGATTACAGCGCCAGCCATATACACCGAGGGTGCTGGGCCAGCTAAATAACTGCAACAAAAAAATAGCTGGACGTTGTGGTGGCACCTGTAGTCCAAGCTACTTGGGAGGTTGAGGCAAGAAAATCACTTGAGCCCAAGAGCTGGAGGTTGCTGTGAGCTGTGACGCCACAGCACTTTACCGAGGGCAACATAGTGAGACTCTGTCTCAGAAAAAAAAAAGGAATACTGCCATTAAAGTACTTCCAAGAACCTAGAAGCAGGAGAACCATCAAATCTCTCTAAATCGACTTACTTTCATTCAACACAACACTCATGAATTCTAAGACATAAACAATGTGGCTCCTGACAAAACCCAAAAAATACATAAAACTAAACCAAATTTTTTATCTCTCTCTCTCTCAAACACACACACACACACACACACACAATCACACACACTTAACACATAAACTCTCAGAGAAAGGACACTAAAGTTTAAATAGGCAGGAGCTGATCCAACCTTAACTAGCTCAGAAATGTTTGAACTTTATCCCTGGATTTCTTTCTTGTGTTCAAGATCTGAGAAAGGATATAATGGAGTAAATAGAAAGAATTCTTAAAACTCAAGAATAAGAGGACAGCCAAGACTATAATTCCTGGTCCAATTTTTGGGAAAAATCTAAAAGAAAGTGTAAGAATGGCAAATTTATAAAAATCAATGTCATTAGTTGTAAAAAACATTAAAATCACAATGAAATAGAACAACTAAACTTCAAAAGGCGGACAGGGCAGGGTGCTGGCACTAAGGAGGCAGAAACACATACAGACCTTGTTTCGTGAAATGCCAAATAGCACAGCCATTGTGCAAAATAGTTTTGTAGTTTCTGAAAAGTAAGACATACACCTCCAATTCTGTTCCTAGATATTTCCACAAAAGTATAAGTCCAAAAAGAGATTTCTATATGAATATTCATAGAAGCTTTAATTGTAAAATATAATCAACATATAGATTAACCAAAGTAAAGATGAACAAGTTATAGTTTAGCCATACAGTGGAATACTCAACATTCACAGATAAATGAACTATTTGTGCATGCAATAATATTAATATTTTTTAAAATTATTATGCTGAATAAAAGAAGCTGATCAAGTAGTATAAGCTGAAGGAAAGCAAAGCAGTCGTTGCCTGTGGATGGTGAGCAGAGAGATGGAAGGATCATGAAGTGGTATAATGAAATGTAAAGGTGATTGGAAATTCAGTATCTTGACTGTGATGATAATTTATCTGGTGTGTACTCACCAAATTACAGACGTTTGACGTGTTCGGTGTATTGCACGCCAATCCTAGCTCTATATAGTTTATTTTATAAACCCACGTTTTCCATTTCACTCATGACGTCTCTCGGCTTTCCCATGCCTCGATTCTCAATCTAAGTGTGGTCAGCACTGAGGATTAGAGAAGATGGGAATGGCCTCTGTTCTTCCACTGCCCTTTACTACGCTGGCCTTTTCACACGATGTGAGGATAGTGTTTACATGTAAATAAAAGGTAAGAGGAAAAAGGGCAATAAACGAAGGCTTCTTTACATAAACGAATTTGTTTTAATATTTCTCCTTTACTGAATTCTCTCTGTAAGGAAGCCATCCAAAGTGAGCTCTGTGCTGGGGAATGCTTCTGTGAGCTCCTGAGACCCTGCCCTCCATCGTGGACAGACGCTTGGGAAGGAGGTCTCCCTCTGCTCTCCCTGGTAATTTCTTTGGGTAAGAATTCTATCAAGACAGCTCCTTCCATCTTTCCCCTCATGGTGTTAACATGGTCGGCAGGGAAACTTACTCATCTCTCCTCTACTACACTCTGGTTATGCAGGACAATCTCACTGCAAACTATACAGGTTTCTCCTGCCAGCTTCTAACCTTCCTATTTTTCTACATTCCTGAAATCTGCTGCCACACTCGTGCTGCTCCCGGGCACAGGTCCCACGGTTTACAACACGGGGCTGTTGTGAGCGCACCCAAGCAGTCCGTTTGTTTTAGTATATGGTGGCATTCATCGCCCATTCTTCTTAACATGTGATATTTCTATTCAGATTTGAAGGCAACAAAGAAAGAAAAGTGTGTGTGTGTGTGTGTGTGTGTGTGTACCACACAAATGTGAACATTTCTATCATTTTTTAGGATTTGAGGGAGGAGAGACCAGTTGCAGAAGCTTTGTCTGCTACCTTTATTCCATCCATCACCTCTCCTCCTTCCTCAAAGATATGATCTTTAATTATTTTAATAAAACTATCAAATAAGTGGGGAGGATTATCTGAATAATTTTTCTATGTGAGACATTTTCTGGGGAACTCACTAAGAGTGTATAAGTCTGCTGTGCTGACTGAAATGTGAGATCTTCTCAGACAATTTAAGCGATAAGTACATTGCTCAGATGTGGGGCAGAAACAGGTCAAGAATTCTCATTTTATTCACTGAAATTCAAGATGAACAAAAGTTAAGAGAAATAAGGAGTTAAGACAATCAGATTATCATAGCATATACAGAGTGCTCCCTTAAAAATAACGTAACAACCCTCAGGATGTGACTTCTGATGTGTAGCTAAGACAATAGTCTAGCTACCTTATATGTAAGAGAAAATAGATTAAACAAAAATGCACACTAAATCATAATTGTTTACTTGAAAAACCTAGTAAGATGACCTAATAAATAGCATACATATTGAGATATACCAAAAACACTGCATAAGTATTTACATCAAAATATAAACATAAGATGTACATTTGAGAAGCATTGAAACCTCATGTCACTTCTGGTTCTGTATAAAAATATTTTTATTTAATTAATAAATTAATTTTATGTTTTACACATTTTATTACAATTATTATATATAGCAGAAAGTCACAGTAAAAATTTAATTTATGTATTTTAATAGAGAATGAACAAAAGAAACATGGGAAAACAAAATAGATGCTTCTTTTAAGAAATTGTTTTTCATATTTTTTGCAATAAAGTTTGAAAATCGAGGTTGAATTGTTTGACCAGTAATCTCCATTACTTAATAATTTTAAAAGAATAATAAAATGCCAAGAAGCCTATAATTCCTTAAAAAAAATTACTGAAACTTAGATAAAAGTTACTTCTAGGAAAGCTATATAAGTCAAAGGTTTTCTGAAGAAAAGGTTTACAAAAAATTTCTATTGAGATAACATAACTGATATTGCACTTTCGTACATAAAAACAAGGTCTTAGGTTGTTTTTTACTTATTAATGTTCTATGACCTGTTCACTATGTTCCAGTTGCATCCAATAAGCTTATTACTGACTTGTGCTATATAGAGCTAATCTTTGATCAGTCAAAGGGAACAAAGCATTTCTCACAACCTGAAAGCAGCTTACGATCTCAAGAACACAAGTGAATAAACAATCAAAATACAAGAGAGGCAAGAGAAGGAAAAGGGGATTTAAACATATAAAACAATTTGTCCAATGTCACCCAGCAAATAGGGGAAGTTCTAGATTTTCAACACACGACTATCAGGAACCAATCACGGTTGAGTGTCATCTTAAAGATAGAAAATTAAAACATGGAAATATAAACAACAACAGTCAATAAAACATTTAAGGTAACAAACAAATGATCGCTTTGATAAAAGGTCTAATTGTGTGGAACAAATATTTAGTATGTGTTGAACAAATGTTTAGCATTTTATTAGACGATACTTGTTTATTGCCTAACACAAATATGGCATGCCGGTCTTTTCCTAAAATTAATATTTAAATATTTCAAAACTTAGCATTATAGCATAGGTTGGAATAAATCTCTTGATATCTCTTAGTATTCTGTATGTGTATGGTCAACACTCATGTAATGAGGAGCACTATACTCTTTCGCTTCCTCACATTTACTTCTCAGCAAATACTCTGACCTGTGTGCTCAGAAATATTAAACTGTAAGGGCATGTTCTGATGAAATCAAAAAATGAAACATTTTAAGCTACGTAACCTAACTGCACCCCAACTGCAAATACATTTTGAAAAATTAAGGAATTTTAAAGCATACAGTCAACTTCAATGGCACAAAAATATTAATAAATGCTGCAACCAATATACCTCAAAAATGTAAAAAATATCTGGGGGGCAAGAGGAGACTTAGAGAATAAAAGTACTTGGTAACAGCATTTTAGGTGGATTTTTGCAAACCATTTTGACAGTCAGAGTTAAAGGAAACAATTGCTTTGACACATAAAATTAGGATGAAACAAAAACTCACATCATGTTCATTTAAGGTATCAAAGTTTATTTGACTGTTGAGATTATTGGTACATAAATGAAATTTAGTGGAATAGGTTAAGTATTGGCTTACTCTTTCATTTATACCAAATATAAAAGAAGAAAAATGGTAAAATTCTCAGTTGAAATTGCTTTGTGTACTGACATCATATACTATAATCATCTTTTTTCCGTGTATAAATTATTTAAAAATGTGTCCTCATTGCTTGCTCAAATTTTATCATTCTAAATTCCTCGGGAGTTATAGATTGTTACCTGGTACTTACACAACAATTAGTAAATAAAGTGATATTCCACTTATTTTGAAGTTTCAAACTCTTTATCTATACACAAATGTCTCATGATATTAATACATTATTGTGACTTTTATGATCAATGTGAATCTAATATACTTACTGGTTGTTAAATTTCTCCTTGAAGATATTTGTATTTAATTTTTGTTAATAAGAACTATAACACTTTTGTTTCAGTTTTCTTTTTCCAAATCTTGCATATTTATAAGTAAAGTTATCATGAACACTGTATTAGCGAATACTGAATTATCACTCCGAGGAGAAGTGCAGGATTGAGCTCCCATGAGCTCTGGTCACAGCGCTATCATCACCTGACCAACATATAACATGGCTTTTTTGTGTTTTTCTCTTAAAGACACCTTGTGAATATATACCAGCGATTCATTAACATTGATCTCAAGATCGATTGCAGTGTAACTTAGCCCTGAATGCAGCATAATTAGCACTTGCTTTTTCTTCCTAACATACATTGTATGTCATTAGGCGTTTAGTGATGTAAACGTTTCAGGTTGGGGGCCATGTTAAATAGCAAAATCACCACCAAGCAGCACAGAAATGCAAAAATTGCAGCATAAATAGACCAAGCAAAAGAAGGCTGGTTTACAATATGAGAGCAGGACAAGAAGGGGAAGTGTTGCTTTGTTCCAGCTCTGCTGGGAAGGTGCCTGTCAGGCAACACAAGGTTCTCTCTGCTCTTCCTATGCACAGGACTGTGATGACTATAAAAGTAGCCACAAGTATTGATTTGGGGTTACAGATACATTTTAGTATGGAGGAAAATTTGCAAATGTGTAATTCACAAAGTGCATCTGTGGAACTGAGGAGTTGCCTGTCACAGGCTCTCTCCTCCTTCCTTTTAAGGAGCTTCTTTCTACTGAGATGAGCAACACCACACAGACTATAATATTTACCTCAAGCCTTCTTTATAGACAAATATGAAGCAAAGATCTATAGACATTGCCTTGATTTTATTCAGATTTTTCTCTATTTTGATAGCAAAGATGTTGGCATTAAACAAATGTGTTGGAAGATGATAAGAGGTGAGTGTGTCCATACGTGCATAAGCAGAACTAGTAAACACCTCATCTGCCACTAACAAGGTATTTCAGTAAAGTTTCTTCCAAGGAGATTCACACCAAGGTATAAGTAACCACTAATAACTTCCCAATGCTTCTGTGCTCATAGTTTCCAAATGTTAGCTGCAAACAACTTACTGGCTAAACGGATTGTCTAGAAACGGAGCTCCCTATACCTCAGTCCTTAAGATGCCTAGCCAGACAGAAGAGCAACGTCAACCGTCCGCAGATTTATCTTTCTTTTATGTCCAGTGCAAACTTTAGGGCGCTTCCTACTGGTGCTTATGCTGAAATGTGTACTAACTCTACTGTAGACTTCTATTATTTTGTGTAACCATTTGTTAACACGAGCCATATTTTTAATGCATAATTCTAAATCTCTGAGGACAACCCGGAGGACATCATCCAAAGTGAGTTTTAAGTTTAATCATACATTTACTAGTTCATATAACTTGCTTTAAGTTATCTATGTTGCAGGAATTGGATTAGGTGCTGAATTATGAACACTGCCCAGAACTCTGTCCTTGACCTCAAGGTCACCAAGCTGCTACTATAACTACTACGTTGTGTGACTCCTCCTAGGTCATGACTACCAGCAATAACCAGAAATAAAAACCATAACAGCAACAGCAAACACCATGTACAGAGTCTGTATTGCATGACTATTACTGTGAGCGTTGTGATAAGCACAGTAGCTTGTTAAGAGTCACTAACCTTAATTTTCTCTGTAATAGAAAAGGGAATTAAGACTCAGAGAGCTTAATTAACCTTTCCAGGATACTTCAGTTAATAATGTGTCATGGCACAATAAATACAATAAGATTAAATGTGGTTAGCCAGCTAGCTAATGGACATAACTAATGCACATAAATAGTCCACATTAGTTATGAGACTGATGGCCAGGAAACTATCAAGATTGCCTGATGGTCGGGGTGGTGGGGTGCATCAAGACAAACTCCACAAAGGAAGTGACTTTACAGGAAGAACGATTAGTTATTTTCTAGATGGAGAAGGGCGTATGATGGGGCAGTGGGAGGATATGGTAGAAAAGGAAAAAACTTCAGCCACGGAACTGTGCTAAAACCACATCTCACGTGAAAGTTGAGCAAGATGAGAGTGAGGCTAAGGGAATCTTGAAGGGTGTTTTCAGGAAACGGTGGTGCAGGTGGGAGCCACACTGATGTTGTTTCTGAACTTGGTATCTTCTGGTTCAGCACTGCGGTTTATACACAGCTTCATATGACAATATCTATAAATTAATGGGCACTAACAATAAGTAACTATTTCTCACACATGTAAGACTTTGGTGGCACAAAGTTCCTCGTATTTAATAAAACGAAAAACTTTAAGACTTTCACTAGAAATCTGATACTAATTTTGTATTCTTATCAGTCTTGAGCACAGTACCTTCAGTATCTAGAACGTGTTAAATAAATCACTGAATGAAACATGTTAATTAATGCCATAAAAGGACCGTGGCTTTGTCTGGATGATGTTACAGGCCTAATAACAGGGAGGATGAGGACAAAAAGAAAAAGAAGAAAATTTTCTTGACTTTTATTATTATTGTATTTAAGAAAAAATAAGAAGAAAACCGATATTTAACTCAGAAATAATAACTACAAGAAACACCTTATCCCTATTCATAAAAATTATTTTATTCAATTGTTAAATATCTTTAAAATGATCTGGAAAGATGTACTGATGTCTCTAATCTATTCCACAGCTGTCTTCTGCCCATTGAAGGTCTATGAATATAACAGTTCAGATTAAAATTGCTAATTCTAGAATTTTTTTTTTTTAAGACACTGGGAAAGACTGAATTCACCTTTTAACTGGCATAAAAGACTAAGAACAACGGATTCTGTCAAGTAACAAAGCACTAGTACATTTTCTCCTGTGGGTGAATGAAAATGTTTGAAAGAATGTTTAAAATCTTCTCATATCCAACCAAAGGAAATGACTAAACACGGCATCGGAAGCAAGTATATTGTTAAAGAAGTGCTCTCTGGGAAACTGAAGAATGAAAGAAGAGCATAAGTTTAATTAGACCTTAAGGAGAAAGAACATCAAACACAAACATGATTAAATCAGAGTGTGTTAATATCCATTTCAGTTAAAAGTTAGGCACTTAAGTATACAGAAAGTTAAAGAAAGATCTAACAGGTGAATAATCAGCCCATATGGACACGGTGTAAGAATGAAATTCAGTATACTTTATAAGAAACACCACTTTATTACACTTTGGCAATTATTACCAATTATATTCTACTAAAATTGAGGTCTACTTATTCAAAAAGTATGATTTTTTTTAATGCTGTACAGATGGGGTTTTGGCCATAGATATTTCCTAGATTCACTGAAAGCCTCTTTCTAAATGAATTCTCCTCATGTCTTCATTGTCCTTGTCATGCCCTTCCATACTTTACATGATGACATCCTACTTAGATGAATTCAATTAAAATATTTGATTAAATAATTAATAATAAACCATATAATTAGTTTAATATTAAATTAATGCAACCTCCCGTATTCTCCATGGACTCTTTATGAATGACTGTGGAGATTTTTTATAACTATACAATTTTCCTCTTTGTTTCCCTGGAGACCTTTGCAAAGATCTTTGGTACAGAATTTAGATGGACTTGGAACATCCTACACGTCTCTGGTTGGTAAATCCCACAGCAGAGTGCATTTCTTTAACTTTAAAGGTTCGCTCAGAACTTGGTAGATAGGAAGTGATGAATGACAATTTCTTAGTGACTGAATGGAGATGAATGCATGAAAAAACTCATGGTAAGTTGATGAAAGGTTGGATGAGACGCTACAGGCAGGTGGAGGGTCATCCTCTCACCTCTGCTTCTGCTTCCATCCCACACCTTCTTCTGTCTGTGCACAGCCTGGGTTCCTGTCATCACTCTCTGTCCTTCTCCATCTCTTCTCCTTGCTTATATTTCTTGTTCCCTGAGTCTTGTTCCCTGGTTTCTTTTAATTTTACTTTTTCTGTACCCCTAGTCTCTCCATCGCTGGTGTCCTCAAAATCCACTCAACTTCTCGGTTTTCAATTGCTTGTCCTCTTCATCTTCAGAGACCTTCGTCTTCTCTGTAAAGGAATCAACTTCCTGCCTCTTGGCATTATCTAAAATGTTGTTTTCTTTTCCTTTGAGATAATAACATGAAAACCCTATCTTTGCTCTCAGCTTTGTATTCACTGGTGTGTAGCCTGGATCATGGGGGATTTCCAGGCCCTACTTGCTCTAGTTCCTAACTTCTTTCCACTCACTTTCACTCTGCTCAGTTTCATCATCCATTGTAGTCCACACTCCATCGAGCTCATACTCAGGATTCTTGTCATAACTCTGTGCTGGCTTAGTTACACTGATGAAAATCATGAAATTTTTAGGACTTACACACCTGCAAAGTAATGTTTTCCATCTCAAGCCTCCTAGTTACTGTGGCCTCCCACTGTATTCAGGAGTTGTATTTAACTCTTAGAAAGGTAATTTTGATCTCTATCTGCCTAAGTCCTCTGTTTTAAATATTTATTGCTATTTTAGTTCAGTAGAAAAGAAGTGTTACTTATTCTCCTGAATTTCATAGCATATCTCCATCCTTCAGTTCTTGGTTTACTTATTTTTATCTCCATGCTCTTGTCTGAACCCCATTCTCATTCCCTCCATAGACATTTCTACCATGCCCCATGCATTTATTTATGTTTAAATATTTTAGCAAAAACGGATGGCAATACTTTGTAACTATGAGTATTCAATTTACATAAGCATCATATTTTATACATCTTTGTCTTTCTCCTTTCAAAAGCAACAAAGCGGTGTTTTCAAGGTTCCCCATGTTGCTACGGGCAAAGCTATTCCATTGCATAAGAAGCCATGGCACAGCCTTGTCATATTCCATCTGTTAAGGTATGTTATGAAGGCTGAGATGTTAAACTTTTGAACATAAGTAATGTGGAAATGAACATCCTAGGACACGTCTTCTTACATACCATGTACAAAGATATCAATGGTATAGACCTGGGCTGTCCAGAACAAACCCAGACAAGCAATTAGGAAAATTCTATTAACAATGTCTGAGTACTGTCCAGACAACCACTGTACACCTTGGCTTGGACCTACTGACTCACAGGTTGTGTTTTACTTAATTTTAATAAATGACATCAGAATGTCTTCCTCAAAGACAGAATGAGGATTTTTATATCCTGACGTTTCTACTGATGCTTGCAAATTTCTCACTTTGTAATATTTGTTAATAAGTCTAAGGTTAAATTTCCCTGCTTTAGTGTGAGTTACTTTGATTACGAATGTTTACCTATGTCTCAACTAATTCCTTTAACTCATGTGATGCTCTATTAGTTATGATGTTAAAAGTTAATTCTGATGGTATTTTTTTAACTATTGCCTTTTTATTTTCAGCTTCTCTTCATTTTTGCTTGAATAGACTGAGATTTCTTCTGCTTATCCAAGAGTTCTATTTCTTTTCTATACCTTACTATTCTTTAACCTAAGATATATATGTGAGCACAATGCTGCCTTTTATTGTAATAAGTCGTATTATGAGCACATGAGCCTTCCTCTTTGTATTACGTCAGCATTGCTTGCAATTTTAATCCTTGATGGTAGTGGAAATACTTTCTTTTTCTTTTTTATCCTAGACTTTAATAAGGTATTTGGTTTTCTCTCACTCTCAGACCTCTTACAGCATGTTCTAGATTTATTTCTCTCATTATCTCAGTTCTTCTCCCAAAGCATTTTTATTGCGGGGCTTTGTATTAAATCTTTAGAGATTGTCTTTTCTGATAATATTATAATATTGAGTGAATATGAACAATTTTTGTATATAAATAAGTCCAGCATTCTTTTAATGAAAACATTAAAAATATTATTTAATAGTCTACCTGCTCCAGTGTTTCTGTTGAGAGATCACATGTCAAAACACTCACCACAACTTTGAATTTTATTGTGTTTAATAATCTTTAATTTCAGGCTCAGCACCCGTAGCTCAGTGCGGAAGGCGCTGGCCACATACAACAAAGCTGGTGGGTTTGAGCCTGGCCTGGGCCTTCTAAACAACAATGACAATTGCAACAAATAAATAGATGGGTGGGTTTTTTTTTGTTTGTTTGTTTTTTAATAGACGGGTGTTGTGGAGGGCACCTGCAGTCCCACCTACTCGGGAGGTTGAGGCAAGGGAATCACTTAAGTTCAAGAGTTTGAGGTTGCTATGAGCTGTGACTCCATGGTACTCTACTGAGGGTGACATAGTGAGACTCTGTCTCAAAAAATAATAATAATATTCTTTAATTTCATTATGTATTTAGATGTAATTTTCTACTCTTTGTCATTCTGCAAATGTTTTTAATAAGAGATATGTGATTTAGAGTATCTCTTAGAAGTTAATATCAACATTTTTTCAAATATTTCTCTATTTTCTTCTCCTGAAACTATTATTTTCCAGATTTTTAAATTTTGAATTTTGTTTTTAAATTTATCTGACATAGATGAAGTCTGACAATTAAGTTCATGAATTTGCCACTGTGCCTTACATTGGCAGGGCTGTACCCGCAGTTCAGCGGCGTTTCATAACCTAGTATATCAGTATCTCACAGCTGGGTTCATGTCAACACGTGGTGGTGTTTGTTAAGTGGTGTTCATTATTGTTCTTGCGGGGTTCTTTTTGTATCTGTGCTATCTCAAGAATCAGAGGAATGAACAAACATTGTTTCTTGTTAAGCTTTCAAGAGTGGAAATAAAATCAAAAACATGTTAGTCCAAGTTTATGGGGCTAACACCATGAAGAACATGGCAGCGTATAAATGGATTAAACATGTTTACGAGGGAGAGAAAGTGTCATTGATGCAGAGAGGTCAGGACAGCCAGTAACAAGTAGAGCTGATGAAAAAACTGCAAAAATCCATCAGATTGTTTATGTACATCACGGGCTGACTGTGAGAAGTCCAAGTGAACATGGACAGGGAAACACTTAGGAAAATCGTAACTGAAACTGTTGGCCTGAGAAAGCAGTGTGCAAAACAGGAAGTGGTGTGCAAAACGGAAAGTGGTGTGCAAAACGGAAAGTGGTATGCAAAAAGGAAAGTGGTGTGCAAAATGGAGCTCACAAATGAAGAAAAGCAAAAGAGAGGTGAGGTTTGCCCAGACCTTTTGGAGAAGGAGATGATGCTTTGGGCCTTGTTATCTCTGGCGCTGATACATGGGTGACCAATACTTGTACCAAAATTGACCCGAAACAAAGTGTCAAATTGCACAACGGAAGGCAGCCAACTCCCCACCAAGAAATTTTTTCTCAGTCCAGATCAAGAGTCATAGACGATGTTGCTTTTTTGAAATCAGATTGATTGTTCATTATGAATTTATACTAATCGGACAAGCCATTAACCAAATTTACTTATCTGAAAGTGCTAAAAAGGCTGTGTGAGAAAGTTAGGCAAAATCAACGTAACCTTTTTGCCAACAACTCATGATTCCACAGCGTTGCCTATGAGGAAGTGTTTAGCCAGAAAGCAAGTAACTATGTTGGAGCACTCTGCCTCCTCCCTTGACCTGCCCCCAGTGACTTTTTCTGTTCCTAAAGCTAAAGGAAATACTGAAAGGAAGCTATTTTGATGAAATTTGGGACATGAAGTGTAATGCTCAACAGCTTTGTTGGTCATTCCAGAAAAAGAGTTCTAAAACTGATTTTCATTTTTCCTCTATACTTATACATGTGTTTATTTGGTTTCCACTTTTTGCCTTCACAAAATTAAAAAGGCTTAAAATTTAATAACAATGTTTAAGATAAGGACTAGAAACAAAAACCTCGTAAAGAACGAACGAAGATAAATACATTTGGAAAAGAAATCAGACGATTGCTGCAACAAAATATTGAACAGTAATAATAATGATAATGCAAAAAAAGATAACATTCACATTGTCAGATGAGAGTATGTCTGTCACAGAAAGCTTTGACTCTGAGGTTCAGTGTGGAGTCATCAGTTAACTTCTTATTATTTTTTTTTTCCAAACTCTCAAAAAACTAAATTTTCTTTTAAAGGATGGACTAGGCACTGGTGTGGTTCACAGCTTCCTGGGGGGGACATTGAAGGTGACCATAGTGATAGTCAGCAGTGAGCCATGCAGCACATTTTCTAAGATGAGTCCACAACCTTAATTGTCAGATAGACCTCGTACATAATTTTAAAGTCTTTTTTTGTCTGTCTCACTTAATTTCTGTTGCCTCTTGCAGAAGGCCCTCACTCTGACCTTCCTAATCTTATTATATTATACGGTTTTTTCCATTACTTTTCACCTCTCAGTTATTTTTTCTTTCATTTACCTATATGTTTATATTTAACCAAACACATTTGAGCAGAATAGTCTTTTTGTCACCATTACAGCCAATGCAAAACTGTATCTGATATGATTCTAGGCAAGAATGCAGGCTTTCTGGGAAAATAACCTATGTTTACAAGCAGATTAAATCATTGAGACTGTTTAGGGATTTCCCTCATCTGGTCAATTCCATTAGAAGCATAATTCACTGCCTAACAGAATTTTACACTAATATCCAATTTAATCAGTGGGACACCTTTGCTTCTATTTAATGAGATGAATTTCCAGCAACAATAAGTGAACTATTGAGTATTGTATATTTTTACATTTTCTTTAAGTATTAAAATCAAATATCAACGATCCATTTTTCCAAGAAGCCACATTATTCCTACTAGTTTGTCCAGATAATTTTGATGGCTAATTTTATTTCCAAAAATGTTTTTAAAAACTGTTCTTAAATTGACCTTTTTTAATAAAAAATGCAAAGGAAGGATGTAACTGTGAAATACCTTCAAGGGTGCAGCCTGCATTTATGATAATTCAATGTTGAATTTGTAAAAATCTCTCTCTTACGAACTAAGACTCTTTTCCTCACCTCAGTGTGATTGTTATTCCTTCCCTGCTCACTGTGGAGACAAGAAAAACCCTAAGTTACGGTGAGGAGAGAAATATCCCTTAGGCCCCCGCCACTTTTCATGCACTAAAGACAGATACAAATGGTTTTCTCCATAAATCTCCTTTTCCTTGCAAAAGTGAATTATTGTTTCCTCACAGTGCACAGATTTTTGTTCAGGTTTTATGTTGTATGGAATTTAATGAGAACAGCTATTGTAAACATGAAGAACTGAGTGTGTGTCAGAGAGAAACCCTCCAGTTCCTTCAGAAACTCTTATGTAATTACCTGTGCTTTCTTTAAGCTATTGGCTTTTTTTTTTTAAGATGGGAAAAAAAGTCCTTCTTGTGAAGATTGATCATTAACAGTAACTATGATCAGCCTTGTGTGCGTAGGCATGTGTGTGTACGGATCATCTAAATACATCATGTACACAATTACAGACGCAGTGTAATACTGTCATAAGACTTAATAGTTTAAAAGTCCTATGGTGGAATACACTTCCTTCTTGGGCCAGGCCCCAGATAACCCTGAATATGAGAATCTTGCGTATTTCCTTTATTTGCTCAGCAATTTGAGCAGCTTTGTTTTTCTGCTCCGGTGTCTGTTGCTAGGGTCCAGTGCCTGGAGGTCGGCAGCAGCGGCCCCTCCGTGGCAGAGTCCCACCTCTACAATTCACCTAGACCCCTCTAATCCACTCCCAGCCACCATCAGCCAGAGGTGCAGCTTTACGACTGAATGTATCACAGGATGTATCTGTTTGGTTTGCCCTTTGGGGACGCTGATCTTTTTTTCTGGGACTGTGTGCTTATTGGGGAGAGGTTATTGTTTCCAGTCGGGGGGTGAGAAAGGTAATGAGAATGCCCCTAATTTATGGCTTCACTGTTTCCATTTGGCTCATCTGTGTTTGCGTGTACTTTCCAGATATTTCCCAAAGGAGCACTTAATTCATCTAAAATATTTCACATATAAATCTACACTCACGTGGTAGCTTCACTGATTCACGGTATAAACTCGTTTCTTTCTATTTGCCAATTTGGCTCAGTACACTGAGGAATGGAAAGTTTCCCTGATCAAACGGAAGAAACAAGCGATTCTAATAGAAGCAAGTACAGGTCCCTTTCCCACAACCCTTCCCACGTTCTCTCCAAATGAAACCCTTAGAACACTTGCAGTTTTATTTCCGCACGATAATGGAGGGTGAGCTGTTAGACAGAAGAAGGAAGGAGTTTAACAGCTTGCTGATGGTGGAGATTTGGAGCTCTTTATTCTCAGAGTTAAAAGCTTTCAGAAGAGCAAAAGATTATATCTGTGTCGACATTTTACTACGGTGGAGATCAAATGCCACTGATCCACGCTCCTGACGACTGCTTCCCCCTCACCTGGGTGGCTTAGAGAAGTCTGCAGAAGAGCTCAGGAAGGATTAACTTTATATGCAGGAATATTAAGAGAAAATCTGTATGGTTAGTCTTAATTTGTATGAGAATAAGATCATTTAGTTATTATGCCCTGGGGACCTTTAAAAAATTTAAATGCATTATAGTCAGAAACTATTAAGTCCTTTAAAATGTAAAAGAGATGGGGCCTACAATGATACTTTCTTTTTATATATAATAAGAGAAACAGTGGTGTTCATTTTCTTATGAGTAAAAAGAAAAAAAAAGCTAGCTACCAAGGTCCCTTGACTGACCTTGGCCAATCAAAGTGACAAGATGGCTGCATAGGATTTTGGGTGTCATGTGTGTTTATGTGCGATTTTAATTCAGAAGATAGTGAGTGTCTATTCTATGGTTAGCATCGATATATTACTCACTAGAAATACACACAGAAACATTTTCTGATAATGATTTTTATAGATCTGGTTGCCAGTTACCTTCAAAACTATTTTGAAAAGCCTTTAAAGCAAGTTGTTTCACCATATTTTTGGAGGAGTGGGGCTCAAGTCCAGTGCCCAGTGTCATTTAGTGGAGTTTGTCCCCAAAATGACACTGTCTGGGAAACCCTATAGCGATTCTTAAAGCTAGTCACTGTTATAAAGAGTTAATGTGAGCAAATGTGTTTGCTAAGAACGTCATGATACCATGCCAATATCTGATATGAAATCCCTAATTACAGATGAAGAATAGTATCATGAAAGGAAAAACCGAACCCATTTTCTCTGCACTGTGTGGTTACTGGGTTGTTTCCAGGACCTTGTCTGGCTCAATGAATTAACAATTTTTTTGGACACATTATATACAAGATAACCTGCAAGTCTGGAGTAAGACTAAAAATAGGACACAGTGAGTATAACAAAAGAAATTGTATTTCTATTATTTGATTTCTTATATTGGGTAATGTTTATATATTTGTGTATCTAGCTCTTCTACCCTCTTCCCAATAACATTCTCGTATTACAAAATAAAGTTCATCTTGAAATATAGCTTAGTGAAAACAATTCCCTTCAAATAATAATGTATCCTAGGTATAATATCCTACATTGAAACACTTACAAGTGTTTCAATTCACTATCATTTTCTTTTCCTTTTCCTTTTTTTTTTTTTTTTTGAGACTAAGTGACAGAGTCTCACTATGTCACCCTCAGTAGAGTGCTATCGTGTCACAGCTCACAGCAACCTCCAACTCTTGGGCTTCATCTAGCAATTCACTTGCCTCAGTCTCCCAAGTAGCTGGAACAACAGGTGCCTACCACAATGCTTGGCTATTTTCTTGTTGCAGTTTCACCAGGGCTCAGTTTGAACCTACCACCCTTGGTATATGGGGTGGCCAGTACCCTGCTCACTGAGCCACAGACACCACAGCTTTTTTTTTTTTTTTTTTTAAGGTTTTGCCTGGAGCTGGGTTTGCTGGGTTTGAACCTGCCACCTCCGGCATATGGGACCAGTGCCCTACCCTTTTGAGCCACAGGCTCCACCCCTTGTTGTTGTTGTTGCAGTTGTCATTGTTGCTTTAGCTGGCCTGGGCCAGGTTCCAACCCACTGGCCTTGGAGTATGTGGTAACCAGACATTATGATGTCAAATTTAAATTTTCTTTTCTTAAGTAATATGTAAAAATATCCTTTCTCTGCCCTAACATAAGCACCAAAAATATCTCTCATGATCACCCTCAAGAGTAATTCATTTGAGCAGATTAAACAACAACAACAACAACAAAGCCTCAATCAGAATTCCTTGTCTGTGAAAACTTCACCAAACTCAACTCAGGATACCACAAGCCAAATTCAAAATAGAATTATGAAGGAGATTAGATACAACCCAGTAGAAATTAGGACACATTAAGATCGGCCCCATTTACTTCACTATTGTCAAATATTAAAAAATGTTTGCCTTACTTTCTTTTGTACTTTTCCAGAATCCAGGGATCAGATTCCAGTGGGATAGACTAGGAAGGGCAGTTCAACCACTTTCGCCTTGCACAGGCATGTGTAATCTGTCTTCTATACCAAAAGTGATGATTGTAGCAGCAGAAGATTTAGACTTTACAGGTTTGCTCACAGGTAATACTGAGGATGACTAGAGTTTCTAGAAGGTGCTACCCCATTTATAAGCAAAATTAGGCTTGCCAGATGGACCAGCTGATAATCAGTTTCTTTTTCTTTACTTTTTTTTTTTTTTTTTTTGAGAAAGTGGTCTCACTATGTGGCCCCGGATGGCTTCGAACTCCTGAACTAAAAAGACCCTCCCACATCAGCCACCCAAGTAACTGGGACTGCAGGTACAAGCCCCACACCCAGCTAGCCCCGATCAGCTTCAGGGCTTCATGTATGATCGTCAGAATTGGACGTGCTATTCTATAGATGTCCCTTAGGTCAATTTGATTATTTTTGTTGCTCAGATCTTTCATAGACCTAATTTAATTGTTTTTTCTACCAGTTACTGAGAGAGATGTGTTGAAGTTCCCTTTATTTTTTTTTTTTTTCAGTATTTGCTTTCCATATTCCGAAGGTGTGGTATTCCATGTGGACAGATTTCTCATTGTTAGATATTCCATTTTTATTGTAATGTAAGCTTCTCTATTTCTTTTGAACCATTTATTCCTTAAAGACTATTTTGTCTGATATCATTATAGGTTTACAAATTTTGTGTTCTTGCATGAAGAGGAAGAGGACAAATAGGTTTCCTGTTTTCAGAGTGTGTATCTTCCAAACCTTTAATGGAGATTTATTTTGGGGTGGGACACAGGCTTTCACTTTGTTTCGAGGGCTAGAGTGCAGTGGAATCAACATAGTTCACAGCAGCCTCAAACTCCTGGGCTCAAGCTAACTAACCCTCCTGCCTCAGCCTCCTGAGAAGCTGGGACTATGGGCATCAGCCATCATTCCCTAAGGGGTCAGTTGTTTGGTTGTTTTTACAGACATAGGGTTGTGACTGTGACCCATGCTAGTCTCAAACTTCTGAGCTCAAGCGATCCTCCTGCCTCAGTCTCCCAAAGTGCTAGGACTATAGGAGCGAGCCATGTGCCTAACCTCTTGGTATTTTTCAATGGACTTATTGTACAATTTTTAAAATATACTTTATTTATAAGTTTTCTATGTACTTTTGTCGTATAAGATATGTTTCTTTATAAGATATTGTTATATCCCGCTTTATGATAATCCTTCCTTTAGATTTAGAATTCCAATACATTTCATATAAATACTAACATAGTTTCATTCATATCTAACAGAGATCGGTTTTGTTTCCTTGTATTCTGTCTGTCTTGTGTACGTTTTCTTCCCTTCACTTAGATTACTCAGATAGAGATGTTAGTCCATATTCTTCTTTATTGCTCTAAAATTATACATTTTAAAAGACAATTTTAGTGATTATTTTAGATGTGAAAACATGCCCCACACTTTGTATACCCTAACATAAATTATGCTTTTATCACGTCTCAGGCAATACTAGAATCCTTTAACTGGTTCACTCCTTTCAAACTATACCAACTATTGTGTTATGAACATGTATTTATTTTTTTTTTTATTTTCTTTCTTTCTTTCTTTTTCATCTTATTCTGTTTTCCAGGGTGAGAGTACTGAGGTGTCAGCCTAGCTCATAGTAGCCTCAGACTCCTGAGTTCAAGTCATCCTCCTGCCTCTGCCACTACAGGTGCCTGCCATAATGTCTGGCTAATTCTTCTGTTTAAGAGAGAAGGGTCTTTCTATTATTCAAGCTGGTCTTGATCTCCTGGCTTCAAGTAATCCTTCCACTTTGGCCTCTCAGAGTAGGATTACAGGCACGAGGCACCTCGCCTGGCCATTAGCATGCTTATGTTTTAATTTTGCATATATTTTAAGCCCCACATAGAATAATCATTTGAAGTTTTTTCTTTTGAAATGAGAAGGTAGATGCAAGAGAAGGATAGACCCCACTTCAGGTATAATTAAGTAACAGAAATTTATTGATAATTTTAATACACCTGCAGGTGCACCTGCAGGGGGCTCTTGTGGTGGGCCAACAAGAAGCCTCCTATAGTGGTGGAGAAGCCTTTTCATACCATTATTCTGCATAGTCATGGTGACTAGCAAGCTAGCGCAATACAGAAGCCAATCATAGCGGTTAGCACAGCTCAATATGGCCCCGGGGTCACAAAGTAGAGGTACATATTGATTTATACATCCTAAGATATATCACAAGTACATTACTTCATGATCATAAAACGGGGTATGTCATAGGGGTTTACACAATTTAGGGTGGAAGTACATGTTTACTTAGGGTACATTAGCTCATAGTTCAGGGGTACAAAACAAGTATTGGGTAAATTTCTGAGAACAACTTGGGACCACTTCACCCAGGGCTTTATTTGGAATCAACCCCTCCCTTCCTCAACCCCTCTCTGCATACTTCCTTAATTTCAGGTTGTTTCTCTACCCTGGAGAGGGCAGGAACTAAAAGGCCTAGGAGAGGTTTCTTTTTCAAGGTTAGAGGGCTTGTTCCCCACTGGTCTTAGGGAGGGGGTCAAGGGCTGGGGGCTTGGTTATTACACTTTTCCTTTGACTTTTAGTAGTTTGATTATAAAATGTGTACGTGTGTGTTTCATCAAAATTATCCTGCTCCAGGTGTGTCTGGGTTTTGTGCTGGATGTTCTCTGTGTTTTGGTGGCAGGTTCAGCAACTTGCCTCCCGACAGCCAGACACAGATACGAACAGCTGGTGCAGGAAAGGAGGTGAACTCAAGTTCCAGTGTCCTGAAGAGATGGTAGACTGTGGTCTCCTGGACCATCTCGTCTCTTCTACTTGTGGAGCAGCTTATAAAGAGAAAGAGTAGTGAGGATTCGTGACAGACAGCAGGAGACCTACAGGGCCTCTTGCCTGATGGAAGCTGGTGAAACACTAGTCATCTGGTGGACCCGGTTAGCTACCATCTGCAGTTGGCCTGTCCCATACCCTTCATCCATTTTTCCTCGAGGTTGTTTTCTAATCTTGTGTCCAACAGTGGTAAAAGAAAGCAGCAGGTAAATTCTAAACTGTGCAAGACAGAATACACCAAAGCATAGGGGCAAAGTGGCTTCCCTCTCGCTTTCCTAACATGTTCTGAATGGCCCTTGAACTGTGCTAATAATCTGAAGAGTTCTGCCAGTTGGAATAGTTCCAAGAAAAGAGTGTTTAGATAAGTTTCTTTTACTACCCTTGGCAGCACAGTTAGCAAACTGGAATCACAAAAGGATCAATATTTGCAGGTTAAATAAGGTCTCTTTATGAGAGTGTCAAAGATACACACAACTACCATAAAACTTTAATAACGGTCCTTTTTTTTTTTTTTTTTCACAGCTTGTATTTAAGTTCTAACAATGGGGCTAATGATTGGCCTTGCAAGTGAATCACAACTCTGTTCTGAAGTTCCAGCGATTCTGGGGAACAGTGAGAGGAACCTCTCAATTCTGTTCTGCCTCAGTTCCAAGTCTAATAACTTTTATAATGAAATGCAAGGACATCAGCCTAGATGATTTTAACTTCATCTGATAGGAAGTGACACCAAAATAGTCTCCCTTCCACCAATGCAAAATGTTTAAACAACAGACAGGTGATTTTCATTTCACCAAAATATCTAAGAAAGAATCATCATAGAATACGTCATATCATCAAAATAATCTCCCAATTACTGAGAAACCTTAACTGCATAATCATGGGGCAGTGTGGGAAAGAACGTGAGCTGAGCAGACCAGCTCAGCCGCCGCCTCCACTTAACCTCTTAGAATCCATCCTGCAGCCCGTTTTTCCGGCTTCACATTCTGATCTTTGCAAACTGCATGTGGCCCAGATTTCTCTGGATCTCCTGTATTTATTTCTTCAAGAATATATGCAGTATTTCATTTAGTTCATCCAAATCTTGCCACATACTGCATTTCCCAAAAAATATGACACTGTCTTATATTTATTTTTTCTCAAAAAGACACACTAGAGCTTATTTTCAGGGGATGTCTTCCTTTCCATACCGAAATGTGGCGTGGCTATGCAGTGTATCTATGCAGCATCACTAGGTCTTATTATCAGGGTAGGGCTTATATTTTACAAATGCATAGAAATCCTGCTAGGGCTTATTGTTTGGGTAGGTCTCGTTTTCAGGGAAATACAGTAGTTAAGATCTTGTTCAATCTCTATCTCTTTTGGGTGATGTCTATGGCTCAAAGGAGTGGGGCACTGGCCCCATATACCAGAGGTAGTGGGTTCAAATCTGGCCCTCATGAAAAAGTGCAAAAAAAAAAAAAAAACAAACAAACAAACAAAAAAACCCTTTTTAAAAATCTTACTCTAAGGGATTTTTTTTTCTTTAACACTCAGCCCTAATTATTTTATCACTTTTTAAATAACCCATAATTTTGTGATCTCTCTTGAATTATTTATTGTGTTTTCATATAACTCTCAATTTAAATTTTAATGCATGGAATGCCATCTACCCAACTTGAATGTATGTTCTTTGTAGAGTTTTGTTACTTTGTATACATCCAAATGAGCTTGTATAGATAACATACTTACAATAAAACTTTAATGTACCTTTTGAATACTAAATCATCTATTGAATTCTGTGTGGACACGCCAAGTAAAGAATGCATTTACGCTGCTGGTAAGTCCTTTGAGAATGTTCAGCCTCCCTGGTCACATGGAGATTGTATGAAGAATTTTGAAATGCTACACAGAAGAGCAACTGGTCTATCAGTCAAACTCTCACCATGGCAGCAGTGACTGACTCTTCCAAGAGTGACACTGATTTCTATTGTAGGTAATGACACCCTTGATGCTCTGAATGCTTTGTTTTTAAAAATCATGAACTATAATAAAATCTTAAGCCCCTAGGTGACAGAATGGACCTCCTCTCGGCCAAAGGGATCCCAGAAATACCCTAAATTCCTAAAGCTGAGTTTCCAGCCATGAGAAGGGAGGCAGACATACGTCACTAGCCGCCCTTCCCTTCCTAGAGATATCATGTGTAACTTATTTATAGGCAACACAGACAAAGCTTAAATCACAGTGGTACGTCATCAATTTACTTAAAAAATCACTTGAGTCTGGGTACATGTCCGATGGCTAGTCTCTGATTAACAGACTTACTTATCTTGAATTAAAACATTCCAAGTGGTTAGACAAAGCTTCATCTCTTTAATCAATCACAAAGTGGAGAATCTGTAAGCCCACCTGTAACCTGTAATCCCCTGCTGCCAGATGTTTGTTTGCGGACAAACCAATTTCTGCCTTCCATGCAGAAGGCAGATTTACAACTTCACGCGCAATTCCCATCTCCACGAAACATGCACAACCAAACTGTAGCCCAACCACGGTGAGACCCCCTTCTCAGGATCCTTGGGAGCGGCTCTCTGGTCATGGTTCCATGTATTTGGCTCAGAATAAACCTATTTCAATTATTTGACAGAGTTGAGATTCTTGTCCTTTGACACATTGGAGTTACACACACGTACATGGACAAGAGTCCTTTTAAAATAGATTATAATTGAGAGATTCTTGAGGAGTCAGTTAGGTTTGGGGGCCACTGTAGAAACATTTTTTTACACAAAAGGAAGATTATAATCATGATCTAACTTTCCCTTCAAAACAGCATCCTTTATTAAAACCCGGGAAAGAGAACAATGCGTAATCCAATCAATGAGATTGTTTACCCACAGATGTACCTCCTTCATGCAGTAAGATGACGAAATAATTTAAGGGAAGCAAAACTTAACACTTAATACCTAAAAAGGATCATATTGTAGCTAGGGCAATGTCCCATTACAATTCTTACTTTTCAAATTTTACTAGTTTTGTTATGGTTATTAATTCGTCCCCAGCTTAGAATCTGCATGTGTAGACACCTTTAGGACAATAACACAATCTCCTCATATGCACGGTGTATTCATATACGGTTTCCCATCTTTAACACTGGCGTAACTTTGACCACTTCTGTCATTTGATGACTTCTTTCTAAATTCTTACCCAGGTCTATTCAGTTGAAGTACATTTTTAAGAATTTCAAAGAGATTAGAAAGAGAAGAAAAGGGCATTTAGTAGGCACATCGTAAATGCATGAAAATTCTTGCAAATTTGAATAAGAAATACTATTATTTGGCTAATTCCATCTCAAATGAAACATGCTTGTCTTCTTTCGTGCCTTGCAAATATATTTGAGAATATTAAAACAAAGTTTTGGCTCTGAAATGTCTTTAGGCATTCTAAATTCATAGCTAATATACCTGTTACATGTATTTATTAGCATTCAAGTACCTTCTTAATATCTGAGTTTTGAATATTTCTAGACAACATGACTTTCGTTCATGTAAAATTAATATAGAATAAATATTTTTATTTTCAGTATAGCAGAGGTCTACTGGTATTTTAGATATCAAAATGTTTTTTTCTGTTGTTTTTGCCAATTCTGTTGCTGAATTACTATTTTATTTTTGAAAGAACATATGTTTGGAAGAAGATAAATCTACGTCCATTAGTCATGCTAAAACAGAGTTTATTTGTAGCAGAGGAGAGAGCGTTCAATTCATTGCAATCAACTTTTATTGCTTCATTTGGTTTCATGCCCTTACTCCAAACATTGTGGATATGGAAATGAACTAGAGATTGTCATTTCTTCATAAACTGATTAGGAATACAGCAATATGGACAAAGGACTATAATATAGTATGATGAATATTATGACAGAGATACGCCTGAAGTGTGTGGGGAACATAGGAGGGAGATTAAATCCTGGGTGGGGAAGGAGTAACAGAAGGGAGCCTGAGAAGAAAAGCAACATTTTAGCCAAGTTTAGAACAAGTAACTATTCCCCAGGGAGAAACAATGACTCTTTTCTACATCAGAGAAAAATTAATCTTTTGTTCAATAACTTTCACAGAGCCACCCAACTTTTGTGCTTTATAACTCAATTTCCTATTATATAACTTTCCACATTTCTATTTCATAAAAAGCTGAATAATTCTATGAAACCTAGTCTTCCAATGATTTTGATTTTAGACAGACTGAATATATGAAGAAATTCTAAGAAAGACACAACTATTCTCAGAATTTTTGATTTTCCCTGGACAGTGTCATCAACCACCAGGTAAAGTGCAGAATCTATTAAAAATAATAAGGTCAGATCACCAGTAACTTTTTTCACCCCATATTAAATTCAGAAAATATTATTATTTTTTAGTTGTTTGGGATTCATTGAGGGTACCAAGAATTAGGTCACTCTGATTGCGGTTGTTAGGTAAAGTCCCTCTTGTAATTGTGTCCTGCCCCCACCCCGTGTGCCATACTCCGTAACCCCTCATCCTCCTATTTGGGAAGTACAAGTTCACCTTGTCCTATCTTTCGTTTACCCTAAAAACTCTAACACCAATGCTTTTTCATCTAAGTGATAAAATAGAAAAAAAAAATCAGAGAGTAACTCTGAGTAATTTTGATCACTGTAACATTTTACCAATCTGCCTTGGTGGTTTCTATCTCATTGTTGTAGATAAACAACTTCTTTCCCGATTTGAGGCCGACTCATGCCAAATGCACGGAACCCCACTGGCTCTTGGTGACCCATTACTGCATTCTTTGCCTCTTCTCCTGAATCTTTCTCATTTATTTCTCTGTTAGACATTTTGTAGACGCACACAATTGCTGTCACTTCTCTAATCACAAGAATAATAACAATCTCCTATGACTTTATGGATCCTTGACTTCATCAATTGCTGGTTATCTGCTCTCATCAAAATGAAACATCCTAAAAAGCTATTTATGTTTGTAAACTTCAACTATATTCCTGCTATTACTTTTATAAGTCAAGGCCTAATTTGTAGAAGATAAAACGTTCATATTTAAGGGTGGGGTTTGATGAGTTTTGACAATCATGTGTAGCTACAGAACAACCATTCACACCCAGAGCTAGAACGATTCCATAGACCTAGAGAACAATCTCAAATCCAAATTAATTCTGTTGCCTTGCCCCAGGCAAAAAATGATGCGACTATTATGCGTCTGAGAACAATAATTTTACACCAAAAGACAGAATCTGGAATTAGTTGGACACCAAAAAATCAAAATGCCTAAGCAGAACAACAGACCCAAGGGCATCTGAGAGAACTTGAGGAAGGGACGTCCACATTTAGGTACTTGAGATTGAAAAAATGAGACCAAGCTCGAAAATTCAAGAAATGGGAGAGGGGAAGAAGGGATGGGGACCAGTGAGCTCCCACCTAACGGGATGCAACGTGGGGTATACGACACACCTCTTGAGTGAAGGATTCAAACACAATCCGGACTTTCCCTACCAAACGTAAACAACGTAACCTAATTGTATGTGCCCTTGTGTTAACATGCAAGGGGGGCGGAAAGCGTCACCAACAAAAAGCCCAAGAGTTTGAGGTTGCTGTGAGCTATGATGCCACGGTACTCTGCCCAGGGTGACTCACACATAGGTAAACTACTGGGCTGAAGATGAGTCTTCAAATCCAAGTAAAAACTCAATACTCTTAGTGTGGAGAAAAGCAAGGGAACTAAACGCGGCATGAGGA
>NW_003852405.1:32232154-32233163 GCF_000181295.1 Otolemur garnettii
ACAGGTGCCGGTCCACTGCGGGGCATGGGGAAAGTCTGCGGTAACCTTACAGGTGCTGGTCCATTGTCTCGTTACTCTCATTAAAGGCCTAAGACTGTGTCTCTAGGGGTGCACCCCCACCTGACCTAAAGGTGAGTTTTTTCTGAATTCTACTGAAGGTACTTAAACGCATTTTCTGGAGAAAGGATGTAAGAATTTTTGAAAGGAGGTTTTAATCAAAAGAAAACAACTTTGTTCTTCAATTAAAATTAGAGTCTTTTCTAATTAAATTTCCTTTGCTGTAGGCATGCATGGGTATTCATCAGTCATATGCAAAACGCACTTCTACACGACAGTATGTTCTCCTTACAAAGCAGAAAAAGGTCGTAAATCTCTGGCACAAATCAAAATTCAAATGTCTTCTCTCTGATTGATTTATTACTGCATATTAGAGTCCTTGGGCGCATTGGAAACTACACAGCTATGTGGTACATGCAAGGCAGTCATTTTAATATGTGGTACATGTGAGGCAGTCGTTTTTAATTTCTGCAGATGTACGTTTAGGTTTACAACTGATGAGCGATCACACAGCCCTTGTTTTCCGGACTGTTATGAACAATGCTTATGTCATTTTCCTCAGCTGCAATTGCTGGTTTTCCTGTGACTGTTACAAGTAATATTCTGATATCTATGGGTATGCGGAGGTTAATATTCCTGTGGACCAATTATCAATTGAAAACATACATCTTGGCTGGGCGCCCAGAGGCCACATGTTAGGGCACCGGCATCTTGTTAGGGCACCGGCCACATGTTCCTGGGCTGGTGGGTTCAAAACCAGACGCTGCCTGCTAAACAAACAAACAAAAATAACCAGGCATTATGGGCATTATGGGGGGTGCCTTTAATCCCAGGTGTGAGGGAGGCTGAGACAAGGGAATCACTTGAGCCCAAGAGTTTGAGGGTGCTGTGAGCTACGACACCACAGCACTCTTCCCCCTGTGACAAAGTGAGACTCTATCTCTATAAAAAA
>NW_003852405.1:32233183-32290359 GCF_000181295.1 Otolemur garnettii
AAAAACACATATATTTTATACATAAATATACATAAATCATATATTATATGGAATATATAAAACATATGTAAATTATATATTTATATATAGCATCTACAAATATATGTAAATCATATGTTATATATTATATGTATTATATATAAAAGATTATATATTAGTTAACTATAACTATATTTTAATATCAAAAGGTAATATTTTATATTTTTAATATTAAAAGGTAATTTTTAAAAAGATAAAATACAAACTGAGAGAGGTCATAGATGCCATGTTTCAATTATTCAAAATCAGTCAAAAAGGTTAAAATAATTGAAATGTCTTAACACTGTAATTGGGTAAAAATGAGGTGAAGGCTATGTTAATTAGTAGGATGTAAGCACTCCAATTGGTACAGATAATCAACACATTGAATCCCACAGTGGCATAAATGTATTCATGATCTATGTACAAATGACTTAATATAATAAAGAAATAAATAAAATAATTGAACTTAAGAAGTTAGAAAAGCACAAAAATGGCCAAAAATATTATACAGGATAAAAATATTAATAGAGGGAGGAATTAGTATATTTTAGTAAATTGAGGAAACCACAACATATATTTATATAAAATTATAACTATATTATATATAATACGTATATAGATATGTAACAATAACCTGTGGTTAGATATAATTAAGACAATTATAGCTTTCCAGGCTTCCCTCATCCTGGAGTGACCCGGGCATCACAGCACAGTGACGACACAGTCCCCCATCCGCAGGGGACGCATCCTTTCCTAGACTCAGTGGGTTTCTGAAACCACGGATGTTATTGAATCCAGTATAAACTACTTTTTTGTGTCTATACCTATGACCCAGTTTAATTTATAAATTAGGCACCACAAAAGATTAATCACAGTAACAAATAATCAGACAGAGCAGTAACAACATGCCAACATCACTGCTGCAGCACCGGAGGGATATTAAGAGTGAAGTTGGGGTCACTTGAACAAAGTCCTGTGACCCTGGGGCAGTTGATTTTATAGCTGAGATGGACACTGACCAAACGGAGGTGCTGGACAAGGGGATGACTCCTGTCTCAAGCACAAGTGGGACAGTGCAAGATTTCATCATGCCCCTCAGAATGGTGCACAATTTAAAACTTACGAACTGTTTATTCCTGGAATTTTCTTTCTAATATTTTCAGATTGTGGCCGACCTTGGGAAATTGAAACCATAAGAAGGACCATAATACTGAGCAATTGAGTAGACTAGACAACCTTGAAGGAAACCCAGGCAAATATGGTCAATCGGTTTTCATACAGGCATGGCATAATTAATTGGTGGAAAGTATAAAATTTAAATAAATGGTGCTGAAATTATTGAATATACATAGGCAGAAAAAAATGAACCAGAAAAGATCTTACCACATACCACTGAAAAAAAAAATTGATTTAATTTTAAGTATAAGATTTATTTAAAACTCAATAGCAATACACTTGAAAGTCTCAATGATATGGAAACTGCCTCAAGCATTTTCAAATCAATGCAAAAATATATTCAATTACTATGGAGCAATAATTCTGACAGACCCTGAAAAGGAGAAATTTAGTCACGAGTCCCACAGTGCCAAACACAAAAAGGGTTAAACGAGACATTGCTCACCCCAATATTCAGACTATATTTTATAACAAGTTTGTTGAAAACAACTTATGAAGCCTTTATCTGTGTTTGCTTATCTTTAGAGACATGCTATTAAATTAACAAGCAAAAGGGTTACAATCATAATTTGAGAATGACATTAAAATATATTGTTCGTCATTGGCTTTTAAAGTTTTCTTTCTTCAGTCTATTATGTTAATTGTTAGCTTAAACTGGAGGAAATTACATACATATGTGAATATATATCACATATTTATACATGCATACACACATACATATTGAATTACTAATGCTATTTAGAACTCATAAGTTAACGCATCTAGGTTATAACAATTTTTTAATGAAAAAGAACCTTCATTTAAATGTATGTAATATTGAGAGCTTAGTAGACTGATTCACTGATGATATTGTATGTTATAAATTATAGTTACAGTTCAGACATTTTCATAAATTGGATTCTTCTTTCTAATTTCAATCTAATATTTCTATTATCTCGAGTCATATCAACATTCTATAGATATACAGAATTTATTTGAATTTCTGTACTATCAGAATCAATTTTTTTTTTCCCCAAACAAGAAAACATTTCAGCATCTTATAAGCCAACAAAAATAAATGCAACCATTTTATGTAACTTTGTACTGGGCTGGATATTGTGCTTCTTGACTTTGCCCAAAGCCATGCACATTTGGCCACGCCAATATTTAAATACCAGTTTACAGAAGGAATTCAAAAAATACTACTGGCAGTATGGTTGTTTGCTACAAACAAAAAATGAAGTGTGAATTTGTAAAGAATTGTGTCTTCCAAAGGGAAAGTAACACTGTAAATAATGCAAATTGGCAGGATTATAGAATATAATGATTCCAAAGAATATTCTGAGTCATAATTGGAAGTCATATTGAAGGAAACAGGTTACTCTGTTTTATGTGTTTCTAAGTATTGAATATGTAGCTTGCTGAGGAATTCAAGTACCCTAGAAAAATAAAACATATACTATAATGTACTCGTTCAAGAACCATTATCACATCTCAAGGTGTATTATGTGGCAATGAGAAACAACATTTTCTGATGTTTTGAAATTCTTATCAAAACATAAAGGGTTTCTGAGACCATGGGTTATTTAACTTTTTGGTTGTACTAGAGTTAAGAATACTTTGGATGTTTAGATAGGAGAGCGTATCCAAACAGAGGCTATAACTTTAGTATCTGGGTAATCTATATTATAATGGCAACCAAAAGAAAACTAAAATAATAAATGGCAGACTTCCAGAAACCATAAAAGAGAAATGGGTAAAGGATGAAAATAACTCCCTAAAGAAGCTAGACGTATACAGTTCCCCTAACTAAATGCATTAATTAAAAAAAAATTACACTTCACTTCCAAAGGTAGTTTGCTGCACTGGGAAGCATTCTAAATTTATAAAACTGGATGCAGGGTGGCACCTGTGGTTCAGTGAGTAGGGCGCCAGCCCCATATACCCAGAGTGGTGGGTTCAAACTCGGCCCCGGCCAAACTGCAACCAAAAAATAGCTGGGCATTGTGGTGGGTGACTGCAGACCCAGCTACTTGAGAGGCTGAGGCAAGAGAATAGCCTAAGCCCAGGAGTTGGAGATTGCTGTGAGCTGTGATGTCACAGCACTCTACCAAGGGCAATAAAGTAAGACTCTGTCTCTAAAAAACCCCAAAACCTTGATGCTTTGCAGTGTCCCATTATGACAGAGGAGAGCCAGATGTCATTTCCAAAGCAAAACAGAGACATTTGCCGTGTAGATGCAGAGATGAGAATGAGTGGCCTTAAACCTCCTCAGTGAAGAAAACAGTCTGGAAAAAGAAATACAACCAACTTTTGAACGTCAGGAAATTGGGTTAGAAGGGCACTGGCTTTCAGATAAGACACCTCAGGAGGACATAAACACTCCAGGGAAGTCTCTCCAAAGCCACTTCCAGGGTTGCTGAGACGGAGACTTTTGACTTATTTCAATGGAGCTGTGCCCACATGACCCACCTCCCACACTCCTTGCACATTAAGTTTAACTTTGCAGTCGTCACTTTTCTTTCTGTGGTGGTTCATTCAAACAGAAATGGCTTTGCCGTGAAGGGTCTTCCTCAGCTACAGATTGCTCTAGTCTTATGTCAAAGAGTCAGAAAAGGAACTGAAGCAGGTGTGATGAAAACAACAGGCATAAATCGCACTGAGCCACTAGGTCTTGTGAAGTGAAAAAATAAATTTAAAAAGCTTGGAGCTTTCTTTTTTTTTTTAGTTTTCTTTTAATCTTTTTAATCATAGGCTTACTCATTCACTAAAATTTGAGTCATGATTTTTGGATATATATAAAAATAATGAAGTAGAATAATATTAAGATAATAAAGAACTTTCAAAACATAGTATTTTCTTAGAAACTTGAAACTCATGACTTTAGTCTCCAAAATGTTGATTAGTTCATGCTTATTGGTATAATGAACAATAGCTTGGAATAGCTTAAGGCTAGTAAGAGGGAAATTTTTGTAAAATGATGGCTTCAGAATTAGGGAATTTTGATCAATCTATAATCTAGATAGAGTAAATCCATAGCTTCTGGTAAGGAGATTAACAGAAAATATGAATTTTCCTTTTCTTATACAGGAATAGACTTTTGTGAAATAAAAGTATGAGCTGCTCTGAACTGTGCAATGGTGATCACGAAACATGAAAATGGTGACATTTTATTAATGGAGTACACTAAAAGTCAAAAGTGAAATATGTGTCTTGATATTGGTTTTAATTTATTTTAAAATTATTCAAAGATCCGTTTTACCATAAGGCTAATTAATTTTTATGGAAATTGATTATTTTAATATTTCATATAGAAGATTGAGCATTCCCGACTTTATCTGTTTGCTGTTTCCATTAGTTAGAAAGTTAGCATCATATAACAGACAGCTGTTAAAAACAAAAACAATGGCAGCCTCTTGTCCTGCAGTGTAGATACTGCCTTACGTCCTTGGTGTATGTCCTATCATTTGGGGGCCTGGAGAGCCATTACCACCTCCCAGACCTAAACCCGCTTTAGCTTGGTCTGTTCCTTTAGTGCACCCTGAATTACTAGCAGTGCTGACACTGCAAAGATGTCTAATTCAGTTGAGTTTGATTAGAGAATCCAGTTCTTGGTGATTGCTAACTACGGTGTGTGATGGATCTGTGGATGCTCTGCCCCATTCTCACGCCAGATCGTCTCTGATGCCCGGGCTGTTAGCGCTGCCTTTGGACCCCTCAGCCTGTGCCTTTCCTGTCCATGGGGATCTGACGTTCACACAGGAGCAGACACATACCTTTGCCAGAGGATTTTCTCTGGCTTTTGAAGTACGTTCTGCCTCTCAGCAGGTTGGAAGTTCTGGGCAATTAATGATTCTGCGGAGCAGAACTGAGTGGCTGACGGAAGTCGGTATAAATAATGCCTGTGGCTGCACGTTCGTCCCCCCCCTCCGGGGGGGCGACCCTACAGTGTGTCCTGCTTCCCGAGTTCACCAGAATGATGAGGCTCCAGTCGTCCACAGCGGCCCCCTGCTTTACAACCCACTCTCAGGCTTTCCCCCTCCTGCCTCCGGTTCCTGCTGTCTTACTGATGTTTCCTGCCATCAATCCTCAGATGACTTCCGTTTACCCTGGATTCCGAGTCTGCTTCTAGAGGAATTTAAACTAAGAAACACCCAGGACTCCAATGTCTGTGTTGTACATTACACAGATGTTCAATTTTACAAGCAAGAGCCAAAGAGTTTCTGAAAATATTTGCATTAATTTGCACTCCCAGCATTGGTATATAGAGTTCCCACTGATTCACAATTTCCACCAAAATTCCTAATTTCTGTCAGCCTGGGTGGTGGAAAACAGCACATCCTTGTGGAGTTAGTTCGCCTCCTTGCCAGGATGTTAGACGCTGGTCTATGCCCTTGTCAGGACAAATGCCTGTTTATGATGTTTGCCTGAGTGAGGCCAGGGGACTTGTTTTAGTATTGATGTACAGTCTTAATATATTCAAAATACCAATTCCTACTTGTTTTGATATGTTACAGTTATCTTTTTATTTATTCAACTTACCTTTTTGCTGAAATTTTTGATGAACTGTCCCTAATTGTAATATAGTTTGTTCTATTAATATTTTATGTTATGGTTAGCACGTTTTGCTTTCGATTAAGAAATCCTCTTCTATCCTGAAGTAATCGTATATTTTCCTACGTTCTCTTCTAGAAGTCTTAGAAGTTTCACCTTTTACATGTTTTTATTTAACTCATTATGAATCAATTTCTGAGGGTAGAGTTAGACGCACTGACACAATTCCATTACTTCTTGTATGATGATTAATTTTCCTCGTATTATTCATAAACAATATGCCCTTTACATGTTCGTTCTTTTAGCAAATTTTTCTTTTTATCTAGTCAGGATAAATAAACACTTTCTTCATAGAACCAGATAATAAGGACTTTCGGTTTCCCAGGCCCTATGTGATTCTCTGTCACAAATTATTCTTGTACATTTCTTATAATGCTGAACAAAAATGTAAAAATGATAACAAAGCAATCTTAGCTCCATGTAGACAAAAACGTGTCAGGGGCACACTATGGCCTCCTGATCTGTGTAGTCTAAAATCTTTTATCTTGCTCTATCACTTTTTGCCTTTTTTTAAGTCTCTAGAAAAAAAATGTTATATATATATATATTTTTTTTTTCCTTTGTTTTTTGGCCAGGGCTGGGTTTGAACCCACCACCTCTGGCATATGGGGCTGGTGCCCCACTCCTTTAAGCCACAGGCATCGCCTCCCCCCAAAATGGTATAATTTTTGTAGTTTTTCCTAAGTTATCTATTTGTAGATGTGTTGTTTCTCTCCCTATGTGTAATCTACAATTTGTCTCTGATCTACTTCTCACCAAGTGACTTATTACCGTCCAATATTACGTATAGGTTTGGTTTCATTTGGCTAAGTTTCCTCCCACCCACCCTCCCTCCTGATCTGTAGTCAACAAATGCGTGGAGGTTTTGTCTCTTTTGCTCACAATTGTCTTCATGACCTGAAACCCTAAAAGGCGTATATGATACCTCCATTCAGATTTGTATTTATGGACGGACAAATGGCTATACTTTAAGGTTTTGGAAGTTCTACTTTATTTTTTTAAGTATTGGAACATTTTCTTTTAAATGTCATGTTTCCTATTTATTTTTAATCTTCTTATTTTTGTGTGTATAATACATTTATTTTATTTTGCATTTGATAATTCCTATATTTGAAATATTAGGAAAAAACTGTGCTGAATATTATTTTTCTGCTGATTCTCATTCAGGATGCCTACTTTCTTTGTGGTTGTGGAAATGTAGGACCCTGTGTGTGCGTGTGTGTGTGCGTGTGCGTGTGTGTGCAGACACATGCCCATTGGGGACATTCTGACTCTCAGTACATATTTCTTTCCATATTTATCCAAAGGAATGTTGTAAGTCTGTGTTGGAATGTCCATTTTTCCAGAAGATTTGTGTTTTTATCTACTACTTGGGCAATAGTAACTAATATTAAAATAAATCTTGACTTGAAGTTTTCGAGACAGTACAAATGATACAATTTTAAACCACAAACCCACATAATAGGGTTATAAATTGTGAAAAAACTTTCTTTGTTTCATACATAATTAATTTATGTTTAGTAAATAATCTTTGTTGAGATTAAGGTCTTTGAGGATGCAAGTTTTTTTTTTTTTGTTTGTTTGTTTTATTTTTTTCAGTTTAGCCGGGGCCAGGCTTGAACTCACCACCCCTCGTATATGCAGCTAGTGCCCCACTCCTTATGCCACAGGCGCCACCTGGGATGCAAATTTTTATTTGCTTAGTTGTTTGTATATTCTCACGGCAGCATGTTCCTTCTTGGGTTTGATAACGTTTTATTTTGAGTTCACGTTTTATGAAAACGTGAATTCTGGGGAACTGTGAGATGCCTGTAATGAGCGTTTCACTCTTGGAAAGTATTTGTTACTGCTTTTGTCAGATGCCAGGGCAGTTGTGTGAACTTCGAAGGACTTGATTTAAAATTTCTCACCTGGATGTTTTTGGGGCTGCATGAGTAATGTAAATTAGAATCACATTCTAGAGTGAGCAGGCGTAGGGCTCTAACTTTCTAAGGCAAACAATGACTTCCTAGTTCACCCAGAGATGGCATGGGCAGACAGGTTCCTCAATGAGTCCCTGGGTTTCCAGCTACATTTTTTGTTTGTTTCTTAGATTCATTTAACTTAAGTTACTAAGTGTATTCCAGATTTAGATTTATATGTCAGCTTAACATCTTTCCTTTGAACAAATTCTAAGGCTCCTCTCCTGCTATTGCCTAGGGCACCTGTTAATTCTCCAAGCCCTGTGTCCCTACTGTATTCCAGAGAGGCCTCTACTTCATTTTAACAACCTTGTTTAAACGTAACTCTCTTTTCATTATACCAACCCCTGGAGTAGGTTTTTATTCCAAGGTCAACAGTATATTAATTTTAATTTTGTCATTACTACTTATGTATTTATTTACTGTAGATGGGTCTTGCTCCATCAACCAGGATGCAGTGGCCTCATCATAGCTCACTGCAACCTCAAACTCCTGGGCTCCAGTAATACTCCTGCCTCATCCTCCTAAACAGCTTGGAATACAGGCATGTGAGACCATGCCCAGCTGATTTTTTAGTGCTGTTATTATTATTATTATCAAGTTCTGCAGAGACAGTGGTCTCACTATTGCCCAGGCTGGTCTTGATTTCCTGCTCTCAGGGATCCTCCCACCTCAACCTTCCCAAAAGGCTTAAATTACAAGCACAGCCGCCTTACTTGCCCAGCCTTGTAACTTATTTTTTATCTGCATGCTTAAAAATGAAAAGCTCTTTCAGAATATCTTAGTCTGCCTTAATATTAGAAGAGAAAGAAACTCCTTGTTATCTTGGCAGCTTCCCTAAGACAACCCTGTAGCTTAATCCCCAAGACATAATTCATTCTTCAGTTGTATCCATACTCCTCTTCAACCCGTGCATTTTATTTTTCAGAGCATATGTTTTATTCCAAGAGTTTGTACTTGCTTTGCTTTTATCATAGATGCCTTTTGCTTTATGGCTTTAGTACACTCACAGGTCACTCTGAATAAGTTCATTATACTAAAATCAAAGTATGTTTATGTTTACTGCATTTATTATTTTTAAAAATGGTTAATTCGTCTGTTGCTGTCTTGAGTGTTCCATTTTCATGATGTTCTTTTTCCTCAAACACTTGGTGTAGATTTGTACACTTTAATCTTTAATGAAAAATTTCTGGTTAACAATCCATGAATATGTGTTCTCAAACACAGATTTTGAGGACATCTCTGTGGTCTTTAAAATGTCCTGTATCCATTTGGGACATTAGGAGTGTGGAGATGGCTAATCACGTGCAGTGAAAGTTCTAATCCCTTTGGAGAAGACACGTCAGCGAGGGCAGTGAACTCCCTCTAAGGTCTGAGCATTCTGCCTTGATCCCGGGGTAACGGCCTTATAAGGAGTAGTGAAAGCCGCTTCCCATATTGCTTTTCTGAATCCAGTTTCACAGTGAGTCATCTTAACTCATCTAATCTTCCTCTTTGTCTAGTTGAATGCACAGCTATCTTCACTGGTTTGCTTTGTATTTGTTTTGTCAAGTTGACAGTTCCTCTGAGCTTTTCTACCTCATGTGATTTCTATCTCTCATGGACTCTGCAAACTGTTCCATCAATGGATTTTTTTGCTTTTCTAGCAATTGTTCTATTGTTTTGAGAGACTGAGAGGCTGTGTGAGAGTAGATGTGTATGTACCTTCTTCCTTTCAGACTTAAACAGCTGTTCCTCTGAATGTGTCTTTGACCTGTCTCCATTTATCTATATTTTATACTGGATTAGAAGACTGAGGACGTGTGCTCCACAGTCTCTCAAGTGTACAAAGAACCTAAACTTCTGTACTGTCTATAATTCATCTGATCTTTTTAATGAGTTTATACTCTACTGAGAAGTAATGAGATCTTTTAAAAGTAAATTCTTCTACGTTAACCAGTTTGATGAAAATATTTCAAATTGTATATAAAACCAGCACACTGTACCCCATGATTGCCTTAATGTACACAGCTATGATTTAATTAACAAAATAGTAAATTCTTAATTTAAAGCTATAAACTACAGAGAAATGTAACGTATGTCTTTCAGTTGGATGTCCTCTTTGGGTTTAATTTCCAGTGTGTCCATTTCTGCTCCCGCTCCCTTTTGCAGGTTTATCACAGTTTGGGTGTTGGATGGGCACATGTCAGCAGCAGCCGAGGATGGAAGGGCATCTGGTGTCCTTGGTTTCACACCCACCATTTTGCAGTCTCTGGACTAATGACAGATCAGTGAGCTATGTCATAACTGGCCTCCATGACTGCCATTCCTGCATCCACATCTGGACCCTGTCACCTGCAGTATTTACTTCTAGTTGTAAATCAATGAACAATGTGGTCTGTGTATTGCAGCCATAGTTTTCTGCTGGCCTATCTGCCCCCTTGTTATGCTACGCACCTGTTCCTTCACCCGGCAGGTGACTGCCTCCAGCTCCCTTCAATACAGCATCTCTATGCATCTGTTCCTTCACCCGGGCAGGTGACTGCCTCCAGCTCCCTTCAATACAGCATCTCTATGCACCTGTTCCTTCACCCGGGCAGGTGACTGCCTCCAGCTCCCTTCAATACAGCATCCCGCAAGGAGGGAACCAGGAGTGTTGGACAAGCTCAGCCACAGACACATTCCTCTGTCACCACTGTGTTATTTACACTCGATGGCACGGGGCCACCTCACAGTCTCTTCTCAGGTCACCAACTGAGAGATAATTGATAAATGGTTTGATAGAACATAAATCTGTTTTGTGTCCAGGTTTCACACTAAACAACCTTTCCAAACTGAAACCCAGAGACTGGAAATCAAGGTAACTTTTAGAATTTCTTGCTTCCACCATCTAATTTATTCTCCCTCTGTAATTCATGGAGAACCGAGGATGGGGTTTCCCTGTAGATAGCACTTCTTTTACACCATATTCTGAGCCATCTCGGGAGTGTTTCTTATTTTTTTTTTCCGCATTGAACGGTGAGGTTGATCCATCCTTGCTTATATCACAGCTCAAATGGGGATTAAGTGTCCTTCAAATGAGAGATGTTACTTTTAAATTCCAAACTATGATTCCATTAGATGAAGCTCAAAAAATGTTTATTAAAAGCTTACTAGATGCCAAAAGTACATTATTTTCCAAAGCATTGCTAAAAAAGTAGAAGAAACATTATAACAATGTTATGTTTTGTGTCCTTTGAACAAGGTTTCCAGATTCATCAAATAAAAGTTATCGAACATCCTGAATTTAAAAAACAACAAAGATTTCTGTCATAGTTTATTTCTTGTATTTTGAAATATATTATGTTAATTTTTAAACCAGTTGAGTTGTTTCTGAAATTAGTTTGTCTCAAGGAGAAAAAAGTTTCCTCATTCTAATTTGGTTCTCTTATTATTAACTGTATAATACTTTACCAGGTTCCTTTTTTTCTCTTTGATTCAGTTTCTTCACCTTTAATTGGAAGGAAATCTGGGTGGTTTGTAAGCTCTTTGATATCATTCAAATATGTCGGTTAAGCTCACCATTAGAAATTGCATTCTGTACTGAATTTAGAGAAGTGCTGAGGAGCTATATAAAAAGGAAAAGAAGTCTGGGGCCAAGGTTAAGTGAAAGCGAAGAGAATCTGACAACTACTTTTTGAACCGTCCCTCTCATTCCTTGCCATTCAAACAGCCCCCTCCCTCTTCAATCCTCCCTTTGGACCAGTGCAAACTTTTCACCAGCCTTGACGGGAGTTACTTATTATATCTTTTACTGGATGCTCTCATTTGCATTTTCTAAAATGGCCCCCAAAGAACGTGTCAAAGAGTATATTTAATATTACACTAAAACGCCTTATCAGGTACATTAGAAAATTGATCCTAATGCCACTTCTCCAGAGAGCTGGAACGGCGTTAATGGTGCAGTACTTGCCGTTTTGGCAAAGTCTAAAATCACTTCAAAAGGTCTTTTTAAAAATAAAATCACTTCTTAGAATTTTTCACAGGGTTCTTCATTACTTTTGTAATGGGTCATATTTTCCCTATTTTGTAAAATATTCATCATGCAAAAGTAAAGAATGGCCTGTCAGAAACTTAATTTGTCTTAAGTGACAACACTTGAACAGATTAAAAAAAAGATCTCAGTCATATCACATAATAAATCCTAAAAGGAGCTGTTGAGCCATAATGTCAGACCAAGTCCCTGTGCCTTGATAAGGTGCCTTCCTTGTAAAATCGTACCCTGGTGCATTGGGTACCTAATGTTTGGAGATGAGAAAAAGAAAAGAAAAAGTAGTCTTTGCAGCATTCATTTGCTATCAATTAAACTTGCATCAATCTGCTGACATTTTAGAATATGATGTCATAAGGTCAGGACTTGCCAGGTGAGTAAACTGCCCCCACAGTGCACATTAGAGTTTTAGAAACAGGTCTTCTCTTTCAGTCCATTCGGGCATTATTTAGCACATCAAAGTGAAGTGGCCAGTTATTAAACAATCCCCCTGTGGTCAGAAAGAAAGAACTTCATAGACCATTTCCTGGTACTGGAGGAATTATAGGATAAATCTTGGCTCTTTCAAGTTATTTCTACCGAATAGATCATGTTATGACAAAAAATCACAGTAATTATTGTCTATAAATTGTAATCAATTATGCAAACTCTTTGCATGGTAATTACTTTAAGGTCCTCTAAATAATTTATTGTACAGTTAATTAGGATAGTAATTCAATCCTGAGTAATTAACTTTTTTGAGAGGATTCAGGAATTCATGAAAAATTTGTATTAATATTGAATTACACTGGCGTCCTTCTAACTGAAGAAACCATTTCTCCATTTCACTTGAAATAAGACACATGCAGTACTCATTATGGTACTTTCTTGGAAGAAGTCATTGTAAGTTGAAACAAACTTCCTAATTATATGATAACCAAAGATCATCTTTCTGACAAAGTGTCCAGTGTGTAATATTTGGGTAGAATAAGAAAAGCCATATTTTACTAATTAACCTAATATACCTTTGTACTCTACATTCAAAACTTGTAAGCATTTGTATAAGTCATATAAGTAGACCAATGTCACATGAAACATTATTTAACAACTAGAGTTGTTAGACAAATGGATAGAGAATGAATTCAGACAAGAAATTCTATATATGTCTGGTAGTAAAGAAATCAAGTTTGCTAGTAGAAATAAAAAGTAGATTATCTCTTTCTCTGTAAGAGAGAATAAGAAGACAGGAATACAGAGATCAAGACAACAAGAGATAAATATCTGTCTATTTCCTCTTAAAGAGTCAGGAATTTTATTCCCAAATACATTTAAAAATAAAAAGATACTACATGGAGTCACTAGCAATTTTAGGTGTACAGAATATAGTTTTGTTCTGAAAAATTACTTGAATTTTATAGGGAGAAACAAAGTGAAAATCAACTAAATGTAGGAAAATGAATAAATATGTCTCTGCCACAAAGATACTACATCATATAAAGGAGTTCCAGTACGTCCAGGGCAGCCTTCTCAGGGGAAAAAGTGCCGAGTAGGAGAGCGTGGCATGACACTTCCAAAGTGCCGAAGGAAAACAATCTTAACCTAGAATATTATGTTGGGCAAAATTATTCTTCCAAAATAAGGGAGAAATACAGAAAAACAAATGCTGAGGGATTTCCTCAACACCAGACCTGTCCTGCAAGAAATGTCAAAGGAGTTCTTCAATAAGAAGAAAAGGGCGTCAAGGAACAATGAGAATCCTCTGAAGGGCACTCCTCATAGTCCTCGGTGGTTAGACAAGTGCAGAACTCTCTATTGCTGTAACGTTTGTGTGTAGACCACTTGTATTTGAGACCATGAGGACAAGACAAACCTATGAAAAGTAACTACAAACATTTGAGAAACAGATAGTATGAAAAGACAAGGATAGAAACAACAAAAAGGTAAAAAGCACGGGAGGGATAAAGTAAATGGCAGAATGTATATCAGATTTCTCTCTGGTTATTTATTCAGTTGTAAGCAGAGTTGTCATATGTTTAAAATAGCTGGTTATAAAATCGTTTGCAAACCTCATGGTAAACTCACTTCAAATACTTCTATCAGCTAAAATAGATTTCAAGACAGAAGCCATAAAAAGAGATAAAGGAGGCCATTATAGAATGATAAAGGGGTTGATTCAGCAAGAGCTAAATTATGTGTCCACCTAACACTGGAACACTGGGACATATAAAGCAAATATTTGCAAAGGCAAAGAAGGAGATGGATGCAAGAATCAGTGCAATAATTGCTGAAAACCTCCACACTCCACCTTTAGTACTGGCCAGATCTGCAGACAGAAAACCAACCAAGAAACACTGGACTTACTAGGCACTGTGGGCCTAATGGACCTAACGGGCATTTACAGAATGTTTCATCCAACAGCTGCATAATGCACATTCTTCTCAATTCACTGCTCATTCTCAAAGATAAAATATCATTTTAGGACACAAAACAAAGTTTAAAACATTCCAAAAAAATGAAATTGTGCCACATATTTTCTGAAACCATAATGAACTAAAACCAGAAGTCAATAGTGAGAGGGACCTTGGTTTCCTCTTAATTTGCAAAATGTGCAAATTAAACAGTATGCTCCCCATGGGTCAAGGAAGACGTTAAGAAAAAATTTCAAAATCTCTTGAAACAAATAAAAATGAAAGCACAACATATCAAATCCTATGGGATACAGCAAAACTAGTCATAAGAGGAACGTTTAGAGCAGTGAGTGCCTATGTCAGAGAAGTGGAAAAGCTACAAACAAGAAAATGAACGAAGCATCTCAGAGATCTAGAGAGAGAAGAGCAAACCCAGCCCAGATTTGTAAAGAAAGGAAGTAATAAGAAATGGGGGAAATAGTGAAATAGAAACCAAAGGAAAACAAAAAAGATCAAACAAGTGGAGAAGTTGTTTTTTAAAGATAAACAAAATCGACACACCTTTACTCAGACAAAAACAAACAAGCAAGCAAAACGAAGAGAAAACCCAAATAGATAAAGAGATGAAAATGGAGACATCACAGCTAATATTTCAGAAATCCAAAGGATTATTGGAGACTACTACAAGCAATTGTATGGCAATTACTCAGACAATCTAGAAGAAATGGATAAGTGTATAATTTGAGAATAAGTAGTTTTTCTTTCACATATGGCTAAACTTGTATCAAGTTTTTTTTATTATTGTTTCAGGTTCATCAGAGAATTAGGTTACACAGTGTGCGTTTTTTAGTTAAAGTCCGTCTGCTAATTGTGTTCCACTCCCAAGAGGTACACACTGTACACTTCCCACCCTCCTCCCCGTCCTCACTCCCTCATTGCACTGCCCCCTACCTTGCCGTGATTTGAATTTTTCACTTATGTAGTGTATATAAGTATATAGTTTACTAGGTTCATATTAGAATTGAGTACATTGGAATCTTGCTTCTCCATCCTTGTGATACTTTACTAAGAAGAATGTGTCCCAACTTCATCCAGGTTAATACAAAAGATGTAAAGTCTCCACCTTTTTAATGGCTGAAGAGTATTCCGTGGTGTACATATCACACAGCTTGTTAATCTGTTCCCGGGTTGGTGTGCATTTAGGTTGTTTCCACATTTCGGCAATTGTAAATTGATCTTAGATAAACCAAACAAAAGCATAGAGTGGGGAAAAGAATCCCTTTTTAACAAATAGTGCTGGGATAACTAGATAACCACACCAAAAATAACTGAAACTGGACCCACACCTTTCACTACTTACAAAAATTGACTCAAGATGGATAAAAGATTTAAATACAAGATGTGAAATGATAAAAATCTTAGAAGAAAGTATGGGGAAAAACTTTATGATGTTGGACTGGGGAAAGATTTTATGACAAAAACTTTTTTAAAAATTTACGTGATTCTGGCCACTTTGTGTCCTCCGTTACCCTGACACCTGTGTGCAGATTTCACATGCTGTAAGTAGAAAATGCCTTTTGATGTCTAACTCCTCCCCTCTGTTTCACTTCAGTATTTGTACAGTTGAGAATTCAGGCAGCCACTGTGACCTTTGGTACTTCATGTACTAAATACAAAGAGAACAGAGACCATGTCCGGTGGTGGTTGTATTGAGGAATCCATGACATTTTTATCTGTCCCAAATATTGTGTTTTAAAATCCCTATGGTAGAACCAGGCTTGTATTCTAATGCATTTGCCTTTTTAATATGTGAGTAATTTAAAATTCAGTTCTGCCTCAAAAAAAAAAAAAAAAGTATGGAAGCTCATCCACCTCCTTCAATATGCCTCCCAAACACATTTGCTTCACTGAATATGCTAAATCGGACCTTAAATTTGCTTCCTATGTATATGAGAATGAAAACCAGATGTCCATTGATAATGGTATTGCTGATGCTGACACTTTGTTAAATGAAAATTCTTGCAGTGTTGCTGAAGAAGCAGAAAATTTAATGTCTCTTATTTGAATACGTTTTACCTTTTTGTCTGGAAATTCTGTATAGCTGAGTAGACTCACAGAGATAAAAGTATTCCTGGACTCAGGAACATGATGAATAGTTGCCTCACAGGATCAAAAGTTATTATTCTGACACAAGATTTTATAAATCCCAGTGCTGTAAGTTGACCACAAGGCAAAGGCTACAAGAACAAGTTAGACTGTCTTTAGGAGACGTATTCCTCGGGCCATGCTGTATTTTATTTTGTATCATTAGTTTAGATTTTATTTAAAAAAAAAATAGTTAAAGTGCACATTCAAAATGCTCATAAATGCTGTGAAATGTATAGTGTGCTGGACCATGTTGACCTTTTTAAAATTCTTCATCTCTGTGGGTCAGTCATTTCGATCCTTGCAACAGGTTACTGTACTTTTTAATAGGAAGAGGAGGGAATGGTCAGCTCTTTCACAATCTTGCTTAGAATACTGAAAAGGTCAACAAAGTACAGCAGGGGAATGTAAAAATGAGACAATTGAAATCTGATACCTTGTTTTTATGATGAAGATTTTTGCAAGAATGGAAAATGTCACAACATGAAGTCAATTTACAGGGAGAGGCTGGGACACAGAGCAGAGTGACTCCATCATGGCAGACCATCAACCTGTGGTCTCAAATTGTGACTAAGAATCTCCCTGGACTTAACAAAAATACTGCTTGTTTTTGTGTTATTTTTATCAAAGATTTATTCAGTGAGAACGTACAACAAAAAGAGTAAGATTCGGTGCTTTCCAACCCGCATTGATTTTGCCCCCTCCGGGGGTGTCTGGCATCTGGTAATGTCTGGATATATTTCTGACTGTCATGACTACGGCCAGGCGATCGCTTCTGATATCTCGTGAGTAGAAGCCAGGGATGCCGCTAAACATTTCCAATACACAAGACAGCCCCTACCACAGAAAAATTAACCTGGCTGAAGTTCCAAGGGTGCTTGAGGTAGAATAATGCAAAGCTTAAGAATAACTTCGTCAAGTACATTTCCCTTCAACAGGAAGAACTCACACTGGTGCATGAGCATTGTCTCAGCAGCATCCTTCATACACTAATGAGGGTCTTTGCTGCTGTCCGTCTTCCCAGCCAGGCATAGAAGACACGCTCAAATAGGAAGAAACATTCAGCTTCACAAACCGCAGATAATGGATTCGGTTTTGAATGGTTCTTGTAAACTACTGCATCCCCCCTAAGTCTGTAAGGTAAAGTTTTTAATAATATATAGGATAAGAGGAAAACAATTCTAGGGAGCATTATTGTACCATGAAGTCAACATTGAGGATAGAATAGAAAAAGAAAGGATGCTATGAGCTGTGATGCCATGGCACTCCACCCAGGGGCATAGCTTGAGGCTCCGTCTCAAAAAAAAAAGAAAGGAAAAGAGCTAGAAACCAAGATTATTTACATTCCATGTTGGGCTGTTAAGTTTTCCAGCACCTACAGTCTGTGGTCTTGCTGTCACCAAATCCAACTTACAGACAGAGAGCACCAGTCATGCTGTCCCTGGGCTCCAATCCTTCAGCAGCTCCACATTGTCTAGAGTAGAGATGAGAAAATGTTTCCCGTAAAAGACTCAGAGGTGACAAGTATTAGAAGCTAAGCAATCTCTGCAGCAGCTCAGCCCTGGGACTGTAGGGGAAAAGTAATATATAAACAAATGGTATGGCGATATACCACTAAACCTTTCTTTACAAAGACAAGGAAGGCTAGATTTGACACAAGAACCCTAATTTGATACGACCCTAAAGTTGAAAGTTAAAATCTTCCTGTGTCATACATTTGGCCTTTTTCACTTCTCTGGCTTCATCTCAAAGCTTATCCAACCTCCACTGTGCCTTGTGCTCCAGGAATGTACACTGCTCACAGTTCTGGGCAGGTATCAGCATCAGGTTGGTTCACAGCTGACAATCTTCCTCACATCACTCCATCAACCTGATATGGAGTCCAGGTCTTTGGTAAAAACCTATTCCAAATGAACACGCAGATGAGTCATCACCTCCAAGCCTCTCCCATCTCTTCCTGCCTGTTTCCTCCTCAAGGGCTTGACCTCTCTCAGCGGTGCCTCAGCGTCCCTCTGTACCCTGCCATTACCCAATTTAAATATATAACTAAAATTTATCTGCACATCCCCCAACCTAGATATGAACACACCGTATGACTAATTAGATCCTAACACCTTGCCTGAAGATCTAGACATCTAATATTTTCTTTTTGGACAAAATAAATTTCTCTCCAAGTTAAATATAAAAACACTTTTCTGCTGAGATAAGCTCTGTTGAGTTTTGTAATATATAGTCACATTTAAAATATGACATTCTTCAAGTTATACCCTAAAAATAAGCTATGATTAGTTGCAATACAAGCCGTTCAGCTCTATGATAAAGCACAATCTAAAATATAGAATCACAAAGACACAGGCAAATGAAATATAATATAGACACTGAAGGAAAAAATGGGAAAATTAAACAGGTAGAATTAGCTTACTGAACAGGAGGAAAACAGGAAAAATGACCACCGGTCTATGACTTTCTATGCAATTGTAGCGTTTTGGTTTTTTGGGGGGGTTTTTTTGGCAGTTTTTGGCCAGGGCTGGGTTTGAACCCACCACCTCCAGCATATGGGGCCAGTGCCTTACTCCTTTGAGCCACAGGCGCTGTGCTGGTCTGTGACTTTCTTAATGTTCCAGATGTACCAGTTAGAAGATAAGTAGCAATCCTGTCCTTCCTGTTATAATCCATCGCAATCCTTTTGTCTTTCAGACTCACAAGCCAGTCTTTTCATCATAGCTACATCCCAGTGTTGTAGCCAAGGAAATATTCTAAGCGTCTTATCATGAATAAATGGATCCTTTTGAATTTAACTTGCCTTAATTTTGTGTGGATTTTGAAATTTCGTTTTCATTCCACTCTTCTGTATCAAACTCTTAAGCAGTGACCTGCCAGCTCTCTAATTAAAGCTGCCCCTAAGGTGGAAATTCTATTTGTACATTTATTTCAATTGTTTGGTCTCTGCATTCTGGTTTCTTGGGGTTTGTCCTGAATTGAAAACTATAAATATTGGTGATGGTTTAAAGGGTATGTTTGGAATACAGCTTTGTAGGGAAGAGACACAATCTTCCTGTGCCTGACTCCAAACCATTTAGAAAATAAATTTAGAGGCTATTCAGGGAAGAGCTCGAAATTGATGAAGGCAGTTGAGGGACTGACACAAAAAGTATGTTGGAGGTAAATCCGTAACTCTTAGGAGGGTGAGAAATAAAACACTAGTTGCCCAGATATTTGAAAGTGTAACCAGCACTAGAAATGAGGGGTCATTCCGTAATGCGTTCAGTTTCGGTGTGACGATGAGAAAAGGAACGGAGTGAGAAGAAAGACAGTTTGGACGGAACACGTGAAAACTTCCAGGCAGTGGAAATGGATGGATTATGGAATTATCCCTCCAGGGAAGTGGTAGAAGCCACATCACTCGAGTGGTTGAAATCAAGAGAGACAAAACACCACGGAAAGTTATTTATTTGTTGATTCTGCATAGCAATTGTCGAGGTCCCTGAGGGAAGTGTTCTATCAAATAGACGAGATTTCTGAGACTCTCTGCAGTTCTGAGTTTCTGTTTTCTAAACTTTATACACAAATAACAAAAGAAGGATGTGTTTTACATCCTATCTCCAAATAGTGATATTTTAAAATAACAGAATGTCATACTACCCAGGATGCATTTAGTTTTTCTATAAATTCTGTGCTCTTTATTTTCTTCTATTTATTATGGGAAAAATGTACATTGATATCAGCCTTACTAGGCTTTGGGTGCTTTTTGTGGGATTGTATGTTATGTATACATTACAGTCATTTAAATTTTCTTAGGCTTATTCTCTGCATTCATACTATAGTGATCAAAAGGGACATAATTTTTATAAAGATTGTGTGAACCATAAAACAATAAAAACATCATTTGGTAAAGACTAATTGTATATTGTAGATAAGACTGTTTTCATCTTCATAGATGAGATTACCATCGCGTTCTAAATTGATTACATGTTTTAAGTTTCTTTTATAGTGAAGACAGCATTTGCTAATATAGTACACTCTTTTACATAGTTACTCTTGTGTTTTAATAATAATAAGGGCAAAAAGCAACGGTAATAAACTCATAGTGGAGCTTTCCTAGACCTGAACCATAGCTGTGGTGCCTACAATTCCAGAGCTTCCTAATCGAGTTGGGTTGAGTTAGGTGTCTGAATGTACACGTAAGTGTTCACAAACTACTACAGCACACTTAACTGGTCGGTTTTCTCCATTTAAACATGTAGAGACCTCATATTTGGATAGAAAGGCCCGGACCCACTTCAAGACTGTTCTGAACGTCACCTGCTCACCATATTCCACCTGGCGTAGCATCAAATCTTCCACAGAGATAGGACAAGCTGTTTCTCAAACAGAATGTCAGAAAAAAAAAAAAAGCCTAAGTTCATACAGATTATTGAGTGCCTCATAATGCAACTATAAAACTCTACAAACCTATTTGGGATAATTCTGAAGCGAGAGCCAAGTGCAGACCAACAGGAACTGTGATAACAACATCATTTGGCTAATGTGCTGTTTATGTATACAAAATGCTTTGCAAATGGTAAGGGGAAAATCACCAGCAGAATAGTTTCTAAAAGCATCTTAGTTTTCTAAAGCCATACTTATCTAAAATTGTAACAAAGAACAGCAGGAGGTGTGTGACAATGAAGCCAGTACAAAGTGAACCAAGTTTCAGCCAAATGTCAAAATATAACGAAGGAATTTCTTAGTCAAGAGGGGGGGAAATGTATTGGGAAATGGGAATACAGTAGTTTTATAGAGATTTGGAACTTTAAATTATTCAGAACTGGTACAATCAAAACTAAAGCACGTGTGTGTGTGCCATCTGCTTGCCTCCAAAGAGGAGTCTTTGGAGAATTAATTTCGGCTGCCAGAGTTGTGGGGAAGGAAGCTAGTCTCTAGTTTATCCAAATCATTACTTGAAAACAGGAACTCAAGAACACAGAAGAGACTGGGCCGTCTGGCTCTGTCTCCATGGAGAGATTTTCCTTAGAGATTTCAGCAGCTGCAGAAAAATATAGGTTGAGAGAAACAAGGTCTAACTGGAAAGGTCAAATTCAGGCTAAGAGATGTGCTTTGGGGTCCAACGCTTATTATGAGTAGTTACTACCAATTGAGTAGAGATTTAAGGTATCTCACAAATACTTTTTTCTTGAGGTAAACAAACCAATTTTTCTAGTAATATTAAATCATGTTTTATGCCATGCTTAGGAAATTTACTTTTGTTCCTGTCTTACTAACAAAAAAGCAGAATCTGGCATTTTCTGGCCAAATTGAAAAACAAAGAATCAGTGCTGAAGGGAGTTATTAAGTCCTTATTTCCAATGAGTCTTTACTTAATAGTATTACTGCTTTCAGTTGTGAAGCTAATGTGAAACTATCTATGTACACTTTACTTGTAGAATAAACTATAAATAAAGTTATTGTGTTTAAACAAGTAAAAGAATTAAGCAAAGAGTAAATCAATAGTCCAAAATTTTAAGGACTCAGAAATTCAAGACCTGAATATACATGATTGAAAACTTAACCCTACAAGCGGAGGGGGAAGGAGGGTGGGGGTTACCCTGTATAGCGCACCTCTTGGGGGCAGGGTACAATTACAAGGGGGACTTTACCTAACAACTGCAATCGGTATAACCTAATTTTTTGTACCCTCAATGAACGCCAAACAACAAAAAAAGAAGTTCTGAAAAATAAAATTCATCTAACAACTTAAAACAAAAAAAAGAAAACTTAACCATACAAGAGATCAATAGCAATTCAAAGGATGTAAACAGAACATGATCAATAATCAGGAAGAAGCTACACATGATAAGCATTGCATATTAGAAGAAAGATGAGCTCTTCTGTGGGTTATAATAGGTAGGAAAGACTTTGCAGAGATCAAATATGAGCTGAGTCGATGACGATGTTAGTATTAGTGAAAATAAACTACGGCAAATGCAGGGATGTAAAGTAATTAGCTTTATTTACTAAATAAAGAGACTATTTAAAATACATACACATATACATAATATAGATGCATAAAGTAGAGAAATTGAAAATAAGGGATGAATGGATAGATAAATGAATAAATGGATAGAGAAGTAGACCTAAGGTGACTAATTGCTTTTGCACGTATACCAGATCCACGAGGTGAGACATAGAAGTGTTGAATAAAATTTATTTTTAAACATCCAGAATATCCACACTTTTGCAAGCCACATCATCAGTTAATAGCAGCATCCAATGCACACATATTCCTATAGAGAATGTGACTGAAAAATAAATTCACACACAAAGAGAACACTTAATAAGATACCAATTCAAGTAAATGGTGATGCTAAATATTAAATTATTATAAACTATATCCAGATTGTGTAATGGATGTAGACTTGAGTTCATGCAAACTAGTTAATAAGCCCAATATATAATTTAACAATCACTTCGGGTTTTTGAAAATTTCCTTCCAAATGGGAAATTTATATTTGAGAATATAGAATAGAAGATGGTTATTTGTTAGTAAAAGTGATTTTCAAATATTAACGTTCACATATTGAACAACAAATGTGCTTTAGGCACTATTCACGATCCCTAAGATGTGCTATCTCATTTCACAGCTGTACTGTGTTACCTATATCGGCCCCATTTTACGTGAGAAATGGGGCTTAAGAGGCTAAATAGCTCAAGAAGTTAGGAAGTAGGGAGCCCAGACTAGAAGCTGGGGTTGTTGGATGCTGTTTCCCCCTGGCGGATCTCACTTGCACACTGGTGCCAGACGAAATGATGATGAGAAAGACGTTTCCCCAGATGCTCAGCTTCTAGACGGTAGAATTCCTGCTACTCATGTAATGCCATGGGGTTTGCTTAAGTAAACACGGGCAAGAACTACAACGATGTGGAACATTAACAAACATGGCAAAAGGCAAGTCCACGGAAGGGAAACCGCACCTCTGTGGAGCAGAGTCTACGTGTGAAATGGGAGAGTGTTACCGCCACAGTTTCCAGATTCACTTGGCTACGTATGATTAGTATAAATGCTTATCAATATTTTTCTGTACTTTTATGCCAATACACCGTAAATCATTAACAAACGCTCAATTGTAGAGGAGCTTCTCAGAAATTCAATAATCAATTAATTAATATCAAAAATAAATTACATTGGGCTGAGAAAAAATAAGTTTATTTTATGCCCTGACACAGGTAAGAATAACTATCTGGGGGAACAAGAAAAACCAGAGGCATAACATTCATGGAATTTCACGTTCGTGATAAGAGGGATGTGGTCCATGGATCTACTGTCCAAGGTCCCTTAAAGACCTTCTAGTTCAGTTCATTTATAGAGGAGAAAATTAAAACCTAGAAATTCATAGACACACAGAATCTCCAACTTCATAATTGTGATTTCTTAACATACACTTGAACTCTATGGTCCTTGAATAAAAACACTAAAAATGTTTCAGGGAGGCATTAGTTGTACAGACAATTTTAGTAAATTCTTTAATCTACAAAGCTCAAATTGGTTTACTAGTAGTTTTCTTGCAAAGTTGTACCATTTGAATTGAGGTGTGTGTTTTTTTCAATGTGTTTTAGTCTTTCAAGTTAAATACTGTACCAATCATAAGCAATATAGTAGGAACTATAACAACAGGCAACCCACCTTCCTATGTGGGCAGATTCTATATCAACATTAATGTCAACATTCAATGTTCTGAAAAGTTAATCTAGCAACAGCTATCATGAAAACCATCATGGTACTCAACATGAGTGAAAAAAAGTTCAATATTTTTGATTGTTATTTTCCTATATCTTCAAAACTCTTAAGTTATAAGAATAATACAAAACATTGCAGAAAATAATTGTAAAGAAAGAAATATGATTTGCTGCTCAATCTACAACTACCTATCTCTTTTTTATCCCAGGATTATTAAACTATATATATATATTTTTTCTTTTGGTGGCACAAAGCAGCTTTTTTATGGGTAAATGTTTGATTTCTACTAACAACTGTGTGTAATAATTGAATCATGGAGACCTCACACCTGGCAAAAGTCTTAGGATTGTATCAGGTAATAAAGGCGTGATGTAAAAGAGAATTAGTTGGCTACAGGCAGAAAATCAGACCAGATGGGATAATGGACTCCCACAATACGGCAGCTCACCCCTGACTTTGTTTTATTCAAAAGGGCGGTTATCTCTATAGAAGGCTCCACGATGGCTAATCAGGAAATAGGTTTGACTCATCTTAAATCTCTGCAGAGGGCTTTGAACATTTTTGTTTTTTCCAAGTCAAGTAAAAAGTGCCTTTGATTTTTTTTTTAAGCTCGTTCCAGCTTTACAGAAATATTAACATGTAACATTTGCCTTCCTTACAGTCATTAGATAAATGCCAACTTGGTGTTAGAAGAAGTGCATTTTCAGCTGAAACAGAGCCAAGTTGTCCTAGTTAGTTATGTTAAAGAGAATCATAAATTAATCAGTCTACTATTAGAGCACAGCTGTTTTTTTGAAATTTTGCTTTGAGTCGCATGAGTTTGTGTTTTAAAGAGTTATTATTAAACCTACTGGTGAGTCTAGAAGTTGAGAGAAAGCGGAGTTTAAGCAAGCCGACATTCACAGAGGAACAGAAAGGCTCCTTCCTCCTGGTGATGACCTTTGAGCAAGCCCCTCTCGTTCCCAGATCTACCAAAGGGAGGTACTATATTATGCTGAAGTCTAAACTTAGAGGAATAAGAATACACTGGGGAACCTCAAAGTTTGATATGTTGCCTTCTCCAGTTCAGAACCTGCAGGAAAGAATTCTCCCCTCCCAAGTTGTTATTACAATAACAAAATTCATTAACCGAATGTAATGACACAGTAATAGTCTTCAAACCAACAATAAATACCTTTTTATAAGCACTGTGTTTAACTTAATAGCCCTTTTAGCTCAAAGGCAAAGCTTTGTGTCATCCTTAACTGACATACACTTACACTGTCTCTTGCTGAGCCGCTGAGAGCAGGTTAATGCACTGCCACAATAGTATATTTTTTAAATATTTTTTTCTCTTAAACGGTTGAGGATTGCATTTGCATCAATGTCATGACACGTGGAATAATTGGAGGGTTCTGGACCATGAATGCATATCAAGCTGTTAGACCCTTGATATTTGCTTAGCAGTGCGGGTACCAGCAGCAGAACAGATGCCCTAGTTTCAGCGCCAATGCATCACTGCATCCCCTCAAGCTGCCTTTTGTAATTGTCAGTTCCATATCAGTATCGGGGTCAGAAACGGTAAAGAGTTCATTACAGATCTGCTTCCTTCTAATAATGTAAGAGTGCAAAAAGGCAGGCCTGAAATTTATTAATTTTTCCACTGTTTAATCTCTCATGTTAAGCTAAATCACCCTCAGATTCTCAAAAGCTATACCTGTATCTTTAATATTTATAATTAAGCATTCAAGACTACCTCTTAGATATTCATGGAATGGGTAGTTTTTTTTAATTATGGTAAATGAGGAAGGTATAATGTGGATTGGATAGTGCCCAAAGGAAATGTCAGGTGTTCTTCTGACCTATAAGCAGGTATATATAAAAGTATAATAATGTACTTTATGTTTTATAATTAAATCAATAAATAACTTGTACTTTTGTCTTCTTAAATAAATAAATCTTTGCCTTCAAATTTATAAGTATAGAAAAGACAACCAGCATAAGTAAAGATAAAATATTAATGGAGCAAATATAATCCATTAAGACCCACTAACGTAACAAATGTTTCTTAGGCCTTTACCACTTGTGCACTGGGTAAAGTATTTGGATGCCCTGTTTTATCTACATCTCACAATAGACTCTATAGCTCTAGCACACATTTTATGGAAGAATAAACTGAGGCTTAAAAATTAGGTATCTGGTTGTCAAAGGTCTAGAAAATGCTGGAATCAGAATGTGAACCCAACCCAAGTTTGTGCACTGTCCATACCGTTAATTAACCAATTCTGTTTCATGACACAGACTGTCGAGACCAGATATCTGATCACACATGTGGGATCAGACTCAAACTGACTGTAGGGACTTAGTAAAATCACATGTTAGTGTTTCTCAGAATCCACATCTGTAAAATAACCAGTTGGCTGAATTACCCCTGGGCCCCCTGGATTCTATACTCCTAGATGATGTCATCATGAACTAAAGCATTCTCATAAGGTATAATACATAATTTTTTCATTCAATACTATAATTTACTTAATGTACAGTTTGCAACTAGAGATATTTCTACTCCAAAGTAATGTGTTTACAGGGACAACTCAGAACAACATGAACGCTTCATAAGAAGTCACATAAGCAAACATTTCTGGGTCAACAGCAGTGGCTGCAAAATCAAATAAGCTACTGAAGCCAACAGAATTTTAAGTGTAAGCGTCCAAATGCCAGTTCACAGCTGACTGAGTGAGAATCTCTGAAACTACTAAAGAATTTAGAAGAAATTTTCTACATGAAAGTGTGTCTTTGCTTCCCCAGTAGGAAAAATACTTATAATTATACCTATGTAATTCTATTTCCAGAAATGAGATACATTTACAGGTATGTATACATAAAATATGTATCTGTGGTACCATATCCAAATGTTTGTACTTAATAGCTTTGCTCACTGCTTCCTGAAGAGAAAGGAAGAAACAAAGTAAGATATTGCAGATATTAAATCTCTATCCTTTCTCATTCTTCATTAATAGTTTGTAAATTGCCCAAATACTTAGAGTTATAGATGAAAGCTTGGATTTAAAACTCAAATTTGTGTGCAGCATTGTAAAATGAGAAGACACAGTTTCTAGTGTACCCAGAAGTGCATTAAAAAAGAAAACCTCTGAGTTTCAGATTTGCGGAATCAATTTCAACACGATGCTGGTACTTCTTCCTATAGTCATATGATTATCTCTGAATAATAAACTTTTAAATCTTCATCAGTTTTCATTCATTGTAAAGAAAAATTAGCCTTCCCCTTTTACCTGTCTTACAAAAACAATTCAAATGATAAAACATTATTTTCATTTATCGAATTTGTTTTGTGTAGTAATATCTCACAGTTTTTTCTTTTATGGAAAATAAGAAAATATTTCTTATTTTAGAAATAGTAAATATAGAGGAAAAAATGGGATGAGAAGGGGAACAGAAGAGGTATATATTTTCCGAAAAGAAATATAGAAAAGTGTGAATACGTATCAGCTCATCTAGAGGAGAAGTAACAAGAACTATTTCCAATTTCTTTAGAAGTTAGGCCCTGAGAGCATCCTAGCTGCTTCTGCCCCGAGAAGTACTCATGGATACCTGGCCCTTACAGTCTGTTTGGAGAAAAGTTACTAAACTCTAACAGAAACAGAGCAGATGCCTAGTAATTAATGGTACCATCGCTGGAACATTCTGGTATGAACTGGGGCCTGCATTAAGTAACGGTTCTAAGTAAAGGATAGGCCCATGGGTACGTTGCAAAATGAGCATGGTGCTGTCTGTTGCACAAAATGCATTGGAAAGTATAATGTATGTATAAGAGGGCTGGCCTGGTCCCAGGAAGGCAGTGAGTGTTAAATAATAGAGCATTGTTAGGAGAAATGGAGATGTCTTGAGGAAATGGAGGGAGTAACCATGACGATAGAAGCAGAATGTTTATTAAAATATAGGAATTGAATTAGAAAATAAGAGAAGACACAATCTTTGCCCTGGAGGAATTTACATTTTATTAAATAGGTAGGTAATTACATGCTGATGAGGAGGGAAATAATGCTAAGTGTGGGGTCGTGCAGGGAGGTCCCCAGCCCAGGTTTAGAGAATTAGGAGGACACTTCCCGGCAACTAAAGTCTAATCTGACACAGGAGAGTCATTTTATTACACACTAGGTGTATACATTTTATTACGCACTAGCTGTATACATTTTGGCAAGTTAACTCCTCTGATCTGCAAATTTCAAAAATATAAAGAAATTTGACAACTCTATATATTCCATGTAGTTAGAATAATATAAAACTTTTCCTCTGGGGACTGGCTCACTTCACTTAGCATATGGCTACAAGGTCAGAATTCCTTTGTTGTAGCATATGCCAGAATTTCCTTTCTTTTTAAGACCAAACAATATATGATTGTTTGTATAACCCACATTTTGTTTATCCATCCATTGGCATTTGGATTACATCTATCTGAATAATCCTGCTGAAAATAAGATTGTACACATACATCCCCAAATTCTGGCTTTTAATTATTTTGAATATATGCAGTGAAGTGGAATTAATTCTATACTAATTCTTGTTAAAAATTTTTGAAGAACAACCATAGCATTTTTCACTGGGGCTGAAACATTCTCCATTACCATCAGCGAATGTACACGGGTAATAATGTCTCTGCATTCTCACCAACGTCATTTTCTCCATTCATTGACGTATTCATTCCCTTATTTAAAATATCTATCCTAATAGAAATTGTCATTTCATAGTTCTAATTTGCTCTAGAGATCAGTAACGTGTAGTATCATATCAAGTGAGTATTGTCCACTTACATGTCACCTTGGGAAAAGCTCATCAAGTCGTTTGCCCATTTTCTAATGGGGTTGTTTGGGTTGTTGAGTTGTACAAGAACTTTTCATATTCCGTGTGTTGGTGTCACCATTCTCCCTTTTAACAATAGTTTTTAGTTTTCAGTATACATGTTTTTGGTCTTCTTGGTTAAGTTTTTTCCCAGTTTTTTAATGCTGGTGTAAATGAAATTCTTTTCTTAATTTCATTTTCAGGTTGTTCTTTATTTGTTTATTTATTTATTTATTTATTTATTTTTGGCTGTGGCTGAGTTTGAACCTGCCATCTCTGGTATATGGGGCCAGCACCCTACTCCTTTGAGCCACAGGCACAGCCCAAGGTTGTTCATTATCATCATATAAAAAGACAAGTGACCTTAGAGTGTTGATTTTGCATAATGAAATTTTCTGAAATTCTTTAGTTGTTTTAAAAGTGTGTGGAATTAGGGTTTTCCGTGTGTAAGATTTTGTCTTGCTATCTGTATACAGAAGTAATTTCACTTCTTCCTATCTAATGGAATGACTATTATTTCTTCTACTTTCCTAATTGCCCTTGTAGAATTTCCAGTTCTAAGGTAACTATACATAGTAAAGTGGCCATCTTGGTCTTGGTTCTGATTTTAGAGAAAAAAGATTTCAGTCTTTTATCATTAAGAAGTGTGTTGTCTGTGAGATTTCCACATATGACCTTCATTTGACTGAGGTAGTTTCATGTTAATTTCTTTACAAGTGTTTTCCTTCAGCTTTTTGAGCATATTTGAGACATATGTTTTAAAGTCTTTGTCTAGTATATCTTATTGAGAATGATCTCTAGAGATTTAATTATTCCATTGGTGGATTTTTCCTGTGTTTTCTTGTTGCTGTTGTTTTCCAATGCCTTATGATCTTCTGCTGAAAATTGGGCATTTAAAAATGGTGCACCTCTCTGTTTTTACAGAATGTTTCTATACAGGATAATATGACCTTCAGTACTTAGCAAGTATAAGTGTTAGAACCAGACTGATGTCAAGGGTCGTGGTCTTTTCAGAATGTTTCAGATCTTTTCTGGACATGTGCTTTCCCTAAGCCTGTATGCCTACTTTTTTTCTGAATTCCCTGTATAGGTGACCACTTTTAAGCCTATTAATTGCTCTACAAGTCTCAAATCCGTTTCTTCTTGTGGTCTGAGCTCTTCTATTCTATTTCCCCCTCAGAGAGTTCTTGCTGCCGATGTCTTTAGTCCATTGTTCTCTTGCAGATTTCCAAAGCCTTTTCCTCCACTGAGATGTGAGCTCTGTTACTTTGGGCTGTCTGAGTACCATGTTGGGCAGCACACAGACCAACACACGGATCTCTCAGACAGCCATGAGGAAAGTTAGAATGTTCTGATTTACTTCTATCCTGCTGCCTCTAGTTCCCAGAAAATAATTTGGGACTGAACTGCATTTCTTTCAACCCATGGCAAACTATGGGCACCATGGAGGTGGGAGTGGGGAGCAGTTGTGTAAAATATCACTATATTTCTTTTTCAATGTGGACTTCTTGATTAGGCATTGACTTGGTTGGTGTAAATCATTGAATGATTTCCAGAGCTTCTGTGAGTTTTTAGCCAGTTTGTAATTGTTTATTAATGTTCTGTGGGGGATCAGGATCCTGAAGATTCCTAGTCCACATCTCACTGATGTGATTCTTCTAATAAATATTTTTTACCCACTTTATATTATGCTGGGAGTCTTGATTTCTACATGGCATTTCTTATTTTTATGCACTCATTTCCTGATTATACATATGTATATGTACATGCATAGATATACAGGCAACATTGGAACAGTGTGTTCTCACATAGTGAATAGTGGAATGGAGTTCTTACATTTGTTGTAAGAACAAATTCTACCATAAGAGGATGTGGAGACAACAAGGATCAATGGCTTTCCAAAACAACTTAATTTTAAGGAAAAGCAGAGAATGGATACATAGTTGATTGGAGATAAAGGTTAATTTTTTTCTCCTTTAAGATGGGAGAATTATAATGTTTATGTATGCTGATGAGAATCATCCTCTAGAGACCAAAAATCTGATTACTCTGGAGAGGCTGTGGGAAGGCCAGAGTGATGTTCCTGAAGAAGCAAAGAAGGACCATATTCACTAGATAATTGAAAGTGTTGACCTTTGATATGAGTGTGGACAGTTTATCCATTGCACCTGGAGGAAAGGCATAGCATGTGAGCAAAACTGCAGGAGTGTTTGTGCTTGTGATGGTGTTACAGAACTTCTACGTCTGTCAATTTTTTTAAAGCAATTTGTAAGCAAGGACTTTCAGCAAGAGTGAAAATAAAAGATAAGAGACTGTTTAAGAAGAAAACAAAAGAATAAAGATTTTCATTAGAGAATGGGAGAGGGAGGGAACAGGGGAGTGCAGCACACTTGCCTGGCAGAAGTGAAAACCTAGGAGAGGTCGATCATCTTAAATTTAAAATGAGACAACTCCATGAGAGTGCTTTTCTCTGGCAACACCCAGCTAAATGTGGTTAATCACTGAACAGTCCAAAACAGGTGAGGAGATAAGAAAAGAGCAATAGACTTAAAAAGATTTGGGTAGAGAGTATCATGTCCTTAATAATGTGTCCATAAACTGACCTCTTTGGGTCCCCCAATAAATAATAAATTACTATAGAATGCCAATGATGTACTAGGCAGTATTTCAGGCACTTGGGAAACCATGGAAACAAAGACCCCACCCCTCATGAAGCTTTCATTCTAGTGGAGGGAGATAGTGTATGAATAAAAATATGTAATGCATTAGTATATGTTAATGTTATGTTAACAGATGATCAATGCTACTAGAACAACAACAAAAATGAATAGAGGAATTAAAGAGAGATCAGACTTGCCTGGTGGGAGGATGCAGTGTTCTCTGCAGTGTTCAGGGTTTATCCCATTGGGAAAGTAAAATGTGAGCAACAACTTGAAGGAGATGGAACCAGTATCACAGGGCTCTGGAAGAAGGGAAATTTATAAATGTGGCTGCTAGAGAAAAGGTCCCAAATTGAAAGGTTGCTGACATATTTAAGGAAAAACATAGAATAGTGTGTCTGGGGTGTGGTGAGAACGTGGGAGTGTAGCAAAAGATGTGGCCTAAGAAGTAAAGGGCTTGTGGGAAGCAAAGCGTGCTCCATGCTAGAAGGACTTCAGCTTCTCATTACGGTGAAATGAACAGTCATCGCATCGTTTTGAGCAGAGCAATGATATGATTTGACCTCACCATTAGAAGGGTTACTTTGACTACTGTGTTCAAAATGAACTCACGAGGCAAAGGTGAAGCTAGGAAATTGCTATTACTCAGCTCTCACTAAGATGTGCTAAGATAACAGGCCCCTAAATCGCAATACTTACACAAAAAAGTTTATGTTAGATGTCAGCTGGCTTTGCTATAATTCAGATTCGTGAGTATCCTTCATTTTAGGATCCAGGATAAAGGAGCAGCTCATGTCTTTAGAATGTCATGCTCATGAGAAAGGGAATAAAAGAAATGGAGGTGCCACAAAATTGTTTTTTAAGCTCATCCCAGGAAATGGTACCTGGCTTACTCATGCATTGCAGTAGCCAAGTCTTCTCCTACAAGGAGTGGCAGTGCAAGCAGAATTGGCAGCATAATTTGAGAAGCCCAGTGTAAAATTAAAATGCAAGACCCCCTGGTAAAAAGCCATTAGGGATTTCAAGATGGCAATGGCAGAGCCTTAACTAGGTGCTGGCTACTCAGCTGTGCAGCTGGCCCTGACTACAAGTCAGCTGGAAAAGAGCAGCTGACTGATAATCTTAAAGTGAAGAGGACTGAGCAGATGGATAATTAGGAGCAATAACATAATCTACTACCATTTAATAAATGGCTACTGATGTAATCTAGGTAAGGAAGGGGTAGACGTAGCCCAACCAGGCAATACCTGTAGAAGTAGAAATATGTGGTTGGTGACTGAAAATGTTTTGATTAAAATGTGTGCTATATGGGACAGATATTAAAGCTAACTCCAGATTTTTCCTTAATAATTCTGACCAGAGAGGTGACAATGACTGAGGTAAGGAAGACTACAGTGTTCGAAAATTAAAAGTTCTATTTTGAGCATGGTAAGTTCAAGAAATGTATCTGATGTATCAGTTCCAGCACAGATGTCTAGAAAAATCTGGGCTATACACATCTGGAGGTTCTGAGAGAGGTCTGTGCTAGAAAAATTCGTTTGGGAGTCAATGGTCTTTAATTAAAATTTAAATTCAGAAAACTACAGGGAAGCAACCCAAGTGCCCATCAATCCACAAATGGTTTAACAAACTATCGTATATGTGCACCATGGAGTAGGATGCAGCCATAAAAAGGTGTAGACGTTACCTCTTTTGTGTTTACCTGCATGAAGTTAAAACACGTTCTTCTTAGGAAACTATTTCAAGAATGGAAAAAAGGGTCCAATGTACTCAATGCTAAACATGAAACCAATATATAAACAACTATAGGTCCACATGAAAGAAAAACTTAAGTATAGTCTAATGAGAGGGAGGAGAGAGGAGAGAGAGGGGGGAAGGGAAGAGAGCAGGCAATTGGTGAGATCTGACCTCATGGACACAATGTGAGGGTGTTCAGCCTGCCCCCGGGGTGAAGTGCTCAACTACCTCAGAAATGAGAACAATGTAACCTAAACATTAGTATCCTGAAATTAAACTGAAATTTAAAAAATATATAAAAAATAGATTCAAAAAACTAAATGAAATTAACATAGTAATGAGTATAGATAGAAAGGAGAAAAAGAGCAAGTGGTAACCCCTGGAGTAATCTTATGTAGGGGATGGAGAAGGGGGCCTTCCAGAGACTAGCCAATAAAACAAGAATAAACATTTACTTTATTTGGCACAACGAGAGCATGCAAAGACAATGTATCACCGAGGATCAACTGCCCAATTCTGGTAATAGGTGCAATAAGAAGATATCAGACCCTGAAAATTGAATTCTGCTCTGTAGATGTTATCTGTGACTCTCACAAAAACGGTTTCTGTGAATTGCTGGGTGCAGAAGCCAGATTGCACGAGTCTAAGAAAGGAAAGGAATTAGATGCAGTGAGTATAGACAACTCTTTCAAGAACTTTTGTTTTTAAAGAAGAAAATCTGGCATCCTTCCTCTAGCTTCAGACACTCTGACTAAGTTAGCACACCACATATCATGGAAAGGTTTCCTCTCCTAAAAGCTTTGCATTCCAAGATAGCCATGAAAAACAGGGACATTGAAAATAATTTCATACTGAGAAAAGCCGTGTAAAAGAGAAACAATTTGGGCCTTTTATTAAAAATTCTTTTTGTAATTAAAACTGACCCAAACTTTATCCCAACAGAATTGTCTGCTACCAATTTTGGACAATAAACACAGCTTTCTTTAAAAAAATAATTTTGTGAGCCAATTCTTCTGAAAATTTTGGCTTTCTTTCTTACTCATGATTTACTAAAGCCAATACATAATTGTCTATAAGTTTCTTCTCTCTTTCTCTTTTGACAGCTTCAAAGTGGAGGGAAAAAAAAACAGAAATTGATGGAAAGGAAACTGGGATCAAGATGATTTTTTTTCCTTTTCTTTTAAATGATAGAAATAAACACATTTGTATGTTTATGAAAATGAGAATGAAAATAGATGATATAGGAGACAGAGGGAGAGAATTAAATTATTTTTGGAATCATGTCCTTAATTCAATGAAGAAAAAAAAAAAGAGGAGCAAACACAGGGAAGCCTTGGTTTTACTTAGAACTACAGAAAATTGATCTATGACAATAGTTATCAGCAAGGGAGAGCAACCACCCACCTTGACCAGGAATCTTTTTGGCAATGCCTGGGGGAATGATTGATGTCTGGGGTTTATAGTGACTTTTAGAAGACAGACGGCCAAGACAGCGCTAACCCGGCAGCATCTCACAGCTCCCAAAACAGAGGACCAATAATTAGCCAGACCCAAATGGCAATGTGTCAATGTTGGGAAACCCTGATTCTGGCAAGAGAATTGGGCAGGGAGTTAAGTATGCGAATACAGAGTTTTATCCTTGTTAGTGCCCATTAAAAATATATAAACTTAACAGGTGAAAAAAGTTGTGTCCTTCTTTAGAGCAGCTGGTGGTTGGAAGCAGCGGGACAGAGGTGTGTCAGCCTCAGAGGCAGGAAGGGAAAAGCCCTGAGTAGTGGCAGGTGTGGCTGGAGGCATCACTGGCAAACGCAGAGGGAAGTGGAGCCCGAAGCAACCTCGTTGATACCCGGTGCTGCAGAACCATGCAAAGAACACAGCTTTGCTTTTACAGCCAAAGCTGCCTGACTTAAAATCTTTACTCTCCCGCGTTCTACTGACAGTCCTGGGAGAGTTCTGTATTTCGTGGTGGCCTCTGCCTGGCTGTAATGTGGGAGAAGTGGAGCTGAACCTAATAGGGTCCATTCGAGAGGTAATGAAGTAAAATTTAAAACCTTATCATAATGCCTGGTACTCATTAACCACTGTGTAAATGTTTGTTAAATAAAAAATAACAGAACAGAAAATACGTTCCAGAAACATTAGTGGGGCTGTTAAGTCTGGTGGAAGGAAAACCTGGGCTTGGATGTGGCTTAGGAAGGAGAGGAGGATGGAATTGTAGCTGCGACTGAAACTGCAGTGAGGAGCTGTTTCCTGGTGGGAAAAGCTCCTGGGGACCTAGAACTGCAATTACTAAACCATTAACAGTGCAGATTTGGATGCACCCCCAACCCCCACGTTCTCAGGAAGGTTCAGGATTCTGGATTGATGGAACTTTTTTGGACATGGAGAACTGGCTGACTTCCATCGTGAGCTCTGATGCTTTTTTTCTGTCATTGGTACACCCATGTTTCATCACCCGTGATAGCACAGGCCAGAACATCGTCTTGCTCTCCAAAGGTCTTGGCAAACTTTGACTCTCCTTTGCTTTTGTTCTTTGGTGAGCGCCTTTGGGATCATTTTTGCTCACACCTTCCTTGGGGCTAGATTTTCAGTTAAGATTTTTCTCTGTTTCTCTATGGATGTTTTCCCGGTCTGCTGTGCTTCTCAGTCAGCCAATGTTGGATGCACAATTCAACAAATGTTTTCATGAGTTCTGCTTGTTATCAGCTGCCTTAAGTTCTCCCCATCAGTAACTCTCTTCCCCTCAGAAAGATGTTTAGTCCATTTTGTTATTGTTGAATCCATTTGCACACTGCCAATTCTTTATGGCATTATCCCCATACGTTGAACTAACATGCCCCTGATTTCCCTTTCACTCTTCCAAGTTTAACAAGAAATTTAATGTTTGTTTGTTGTTTTAAGCACTGACATTCTTGTGACAGCACTTAAAAATATTCAACAATAATGAACACCACTCAGCTAGACACTGCCACATGTCACCATGGACACAGCTATGAGGCTCTGATATGCCAAGGTTATGAAACCTGAAAGAGTTGTTTGTCCAGTGCTGCCAAAGTAAGCATACATGGCAAGTTCATAAATTTCATTGTCAGATTTCATAGATTATATTGTGGCTCTTCAAATAGTTTATTACTCCTGTGAGTAACAACAAAATGCATTAAAATGCATTCCAAATTAATATATAATAATACTTAGCAAGTCCTAGAGTCCTGAGCCAAGTATTTCACCTGTATTATCCAACCTATGCAATAAATGCAATAACCACAGGAAGTATCTGTTTTTTTCCACATGTGACAAATTAGGAAATTATGACTAAGCAAGATGTCAGTGAATTGCCCACAGGCAAACACTTAATAAACTGATAGTCAAGATTGAGACTCCATTCAGCCTAATTCCAAAGTTTTATCCATCCACTGCTTGGTACTTTCTGGATAGCTCAGATTGGAAATAGTGACTTTCCTAAGGCCATTCATTCACAGTTCAGTATTATCAATGCCCATTGGGATTTTAAAGGCCCAAACCAGAAAGATGAGTCTATCTTAAAAAAATTAACTGTTGGGTGGCGCCTGTGGCTGAAAGGAGTAGGGTGCTGGCCCTTTATGCCAGAGGTGGCAGGTTCAAACCCAGAAAAATCTGAAAAAAAAAATTTAGCCCTGGCCAAAATCTGGAAAAAAAAAAAAAAATTAGCTGTAAGAGATAAGTCTTGATTTAAACAATAACACACAATATTACTACAACATAATTCACAGCCAAACTGGGGTGAAATAATCTGTCACATGGTAGAAAGGTGTGATGTTTTGGAGAACAGCATATTAACAAGAAGCTGGGGACCAATTTAATGGCCAGGATTCCTAATCCTGGAAGGACTGAGCTTGTCCCTATTTCATGGATCACTAATCCATATCAGGCAGGTTTAATTAGACAGGAAGAGTCAAATGACTTCTAGTTGCCTTTCTACATCATTTTAACTACTTTCAAATGTCCAGACTGTAATAAAATCAGGTTTAAACGAATGCTATAGCCATTCTCGTGTGCCCTTTCTTTATTTCCCAGGGAATTACGAGTGATGTAATTAGCTGTTCGTGAGGTGACAGATCAATATCACACACACATTTAAGCCTGCACTTTTAAATTCTCAGTATAATTAGCTGCTCAGATTATACATTATTAAACTTAATTTTCACTGATTGTCTTTTTAAGATTAAGGTATTAAATACCATATTTAAATATAGTAGTTTAATAACATTTGGTAGTAAACAGCTCAAAAGCTACTTAATACCTTTATGTTTATCCAAGGAGCATGCAGGTCAGTCAACTAGATAAACCTCTAGATACCAGAACAGAATAGCTTTGTAAGGAATCCAATAGCTTTGGATTCCTAAAATGTATTGTGGAATCAAAAAAATTATGCTCAGTTTCTTTATTATAGTCTTTCTCCCCAAGTTTCTTAAATCAAGAGTGCCATATTTGTAAGACAGGGAATGTGTGCTTATTTAAAATACAATATATAATTCAGCAGTTACAGTAAGCTACTTAGTGTAGATAATTAGAAAAAATGTTTTGATTGGTCTTCTTTTTCTTTACTATTCAATAATTACTACCAACTACTTATTTTATGGGTATAATATTGTCATGGAGTATATCTAAGACTTCTGATTGAAAATACTATTGAACTCAATATTTGTGTATATGTATAATTTGAGTAATATTCTTTAGATTGTCATGTTGTTCTTTACTTAAGGGACATCAAATGCCAGCTTGTTAATTCTTATCTGAATACAGAATTGTATCTGTTATTTTTCACATTTAATTTTACCTTAATGAATGAATGAGGAGCAGGGCAGAGAGAGGTGGTGGGGATAGAGAGAATAAAATACTTCTTTCTGAATATAGTTTATTTATTTATTTTTTTTATTCTCTGCAGTTTTTGGCTGGGGCTGGGTTTGAACCTACCACCTCCAGTATATGGGGCCAGTGCCCTACTCCTTTGAGCCACAGGCACCACCCCCTGAATATGGTCTTATAAAGCAAACAAACCCTCTGTTGTATGACCATGTGTCATATATTGTATTATGTTGAATTGTAAGAATAAAAAAGGAAAATCTATACTTCTCTTTTCCAAAGAAATCTCAATCCATGAGGAAGAATAGAATAATATAAACTATATATATAAAAGTTGTAAGAAGTTTAGATACAGAGGAATAAGGATTCTGTATTATTGTTGCTATCCTTGCTCTGTCTTTAGTTCTCTTAATTTTAACAAGACAATAAAAATACTTAAAATTTTTTCTCTATATATATTATCAATGGAAGTTGGAAGAACATAAATATTTGAGGGGGAAGAATAGAAAATAAAAATGAATAAAATGTGAGTTTATTTCTTTACTCTGCAAAGAAATATGGAGGAAGAAAATATGTTGCCAAATCTGTCTTAAATTAGACTCCCATAGCCTCCCTAACATGTAGACTATGCTGATTGTTTTTTAGCACAAGGTTGCTGAGAAAACTAATATCTACTTCCTTTTTTGTTATACTCCTGGATTACTTTTGCAGTCCCAAATACACCTGAACATGTGTGGTAGTCTCCACTTATAAAAAGGAAATGAATGTTTATTTATTTTTCCATTACCAGGATGAAGATTGGATTACAGTTTTATTAATTTTTTCTTGTTTTTGAAAATTATTTCCATCCAATTTTCATGTCACATAAGAGATGGAAAAAGCATTTCCTCACTCCATCTATATTGCATTTGAAATCTGTTAATATCAGAAATCAAATGTAATATCTTAACCAATCAAGCTAAATATGCCATGGGACTTTTTAATACGGCACACTGATGAAGCTAAAGAATTAAATCTATTCAACCATGAACGTTTCTTTGATTATCACACACCTCAACTGTTCTGTAGGTGTTGACCATACGAAGAATGAAAAATGGGAAATGAAATGTGATTAGTTCCTGATGAATTGAGATTCTTTTAATAGATATTGAATGGAGATAATTTGCATTAATAATTTGAATCAAGCTTTCAGTTTTTCCTCTTTGAACTTAATATTCAATAAGTGTACCTGAAGTATAATAACATTCTTATAGCTATCTGAAAGCGAAATATGAAAGATTGGGATTACCTCCTCCATATGTTTCATTAAGGGGAGTATGAATTGAATGGCAGAAAAACTCATAAATAACCATGTAAATTATGTATTTTTCTGAAAACTGTGTCTATCGTTGCATACCTAGTATTTGTCAGTAAGTTAAGTGTAAAGATGTGATGTAGAAAGTGATAAATTATAAGATTTAAACATTTTTTAAGCTGATGCTTAACAAAGGATTGTCAAAAAAAAGCTTAAGGATAGGGGAAAAAACGTAATTCACTGGATAAGACATGATTATACTATGCATAAGTCATTGTCAGCTTATGGAAAAATACAGAGAAGTTTATAAAGGCCTGCTAATTACAGCATCACCTTGTTTTGGCAGCCCGATAATACCCATTTTCCTGTGTATTAGACAGATGCAGAATTCGGTAGTGTTGGAATTGAATGTCAAGAAAGAGAGTTCTGGCAGTGCTCATATACCATATACAGAGCTTTTTACAGATGAATTATTACATCTTCATGTTTTGCTTCTCTGCCTTCACAGTTATTTCACACATACTTTTTGCGAGTAGCTGTAAATAATGTAGCATGGAAATTTCACAGAACTCACTAAGGAGTGTGAAATCAAGTTTGAGATGTTGAACATTGTTAATTTATTTGTATTATTGGTAAAGGTAGGACAACACAATTAGGATAAAGACAGGTGTCGTCAGGGGGAGGTGGTGGAAACAGAGTCTATCAGGTCTCATTGACACCCACATCACTTTTCCAGAATAAACCAAACACAAACCAATGAACAAAACTGAGCACCATATCTAAGAGCATCTGTCTACAGGACGTTTACAATCTAATTAAAAGGTAATATTCTTAAAAACATCCTCTGGCCGGGCGTTGTGGTGGGCGCCTGTGGTCCCAGCTACTTGGGAGGCGGAGGCAGGAGACTCGCTTGAGCCCAGGAGTTGGAGGTTGCTGTGAGCGTGATGCCATGGCACTCTACCCAGGGGAATAGCTTGAGGCTCTGTCTCAAAAAAAAAAAAAAAAAAAAAAACATCCTCGAAAACTCCAGGGGAAACTAAGGAGCAAGGAACTACCTTAGTAGAGTAAAATTTCAATTCCTCTACCTGCAGACACAGGCTAAGTCGTTTAAATCAGTCTGTGCAAATTAGTTGGTACGAATGAAAAGTGACCAGATGATTCTCTTTCTCTTACCATTTCTCTATCAAATATCGTTGAAGTATATTAATTCAGTTCATGTCAATTATGGTATATATACTATATATACTATGTTTATATTTTGCAGAAGATTAAAACAAAGAGACCTTCTCCATTAAATTAATTTTCCAATTGTGGTTTTTATAGGCTTGAAATGCCACTATAAAATAATGGTAGGACAGAAACTTTATATTTGATATAAAAGAATCTTTTCTGTAAAAAAGAACTCACAAATATCCATGAAATAATAAATATATAATAAATATTGGCTATTTTCAACATTTTTTGATTATACTCATTTCCATGAATACCTTTTCAAAAAAATTATTTTATTTCAAACATATAATTTATCCTTTATACATTTCTAGTTAATAGAGGAATTTAAGGAAGAATCAGTCAACCAGACAATTTATTGTGTTTTTTGATTGGTCCGTTTTTCTTTCTGCTTTTCAAACAAATGTCATGTCTTAGGAAAGCTCAGGAAATGGGCATGAAAACGAATGTGATAGGAAAAGTATGTTGCCTGAAAATATTATGAAAATGGGAATCTAAAGAAAAGAATGCAAAGACTTGTCTTAAAAATACTCAAAAATGTACAAAAATTAGAAGATTTTTATAATGCTCTTATCCAATTCCTCAACTTCTCTTCCTGATAATTGCCCAAATTCAGAATCAAGAATATGAGAAAATGAAAGTGCCTTATTCAGAAGGATGAAGAGGTCAAATAGTCCAAACATGCATTTTAGAGACAAAAAAAGGAGGTGTCTACCAAGCAAATGCTACACCCCACATCACTTAGTGAGTTCAAAACATAAAACAAATTCTATATGTTTGGGGAAAGGTAATGAAATAAAACTTAAATCTTTAAAATTTTTGTACATGACAATAATTGCTGCCTTGATTTATTCTTGAATACTTAAGAAAGCAGGAGTCTTATAAATGTCATTATTCATTTTCATTACATATTAAATGCATACTAAAATATTGTATCAGATATGGAAGTCATAAGTAAAATTAATAAAATAAATATCAAGTTATCCATCACCAATTGTACAGAGAACTTCTTGAAATTTCTCATACTATTGTTTTTTCCTATTTTTTTGTTCATTTGAAGAGTGCTTAACTAAAAAATGGTCCAAAAAATTGTAAAAATAATCAGAATACGTGATGATCTTCTTTTCCCCAGAAACACTAATTTACTTTTTAATAACAAAAAATGTATTTCATAAAATATTTCACTAATCATTTTTACCTGATCCAAAAAGACAAATTCATCATACAATAAACCTGACCCTTATTTTTCTCTGAAATATGTAATATTTTATTTCATTACAAGTTAAAAACACCTACATGGGACAGTAGTCTTAATATTGATACATGAAGAATTCTGATATGAACAAAAGGCATAGTGAGTCGCTAATTTAACACATAAACAATTATTATTTTATATAAGCATTCACCTACTTCTCTAAGTTTCAGAAAGTGGCAAAACTGGATTCATGTGTTTGTGTTTACTGTTTAAGTCAAGTTGCTATTCTTTTAAATAAATATAAAGGATAAAATTATGAGCAGTCATAAGCTTCAGTGTCTACGTATGTAGAAAAGAAAACCTCAGCAGTAGAATCTGGCGAAAGAATATTACCCAGGTCAGCAGTATTTCCCATAAAAATGAGTGATTATGCAATAACTATCCCAGCATGGTCGGTTATATTTCAGCATTAGGTGGGATGATATTTATTTTCAGCCCATTCCATCACCATAATAATTTGAATGATATTTTCTTTCCTCCTTTTTGTTCTCAATTGAACCGAATTTAAGATGATCTGTAGCTTTACCTAATACAATTGGGGAAAAATGTACCCTTTCATAACAGCATCTTTGAATATATTTGTGGATGACTACAAAAAGTTTTTGAGACATACTGTGTTATGGTCCCTTATTTCACTTCCAGGAAACACAGTCGACAGCGCCCTTTCTGATTCTCCGTGCTCGTTTCAGCTTTCTCGGCCCGGAGGGCTTCATTTGTTCACAGATCTTACTTTTCTTGATGTTTTGTGCATCTCGAAACTTTCATAATGACCCACATACGAAGAGCATTCCACGGGCCAGCAGCAACATCACTTAGGAACTTCTTAGAAAGTAAACGCTCAAAGCCACCCCAGACTATTTCAAATCATAAACTTTGTGGGTGGGTCAGAAATCTGCGTTTTCACAAGCCCTCCCTGTGATTCAGCTGCACATCCATAGAAATTAATGATAACGAACACCACGGGAGCTTAGGGGCTGTCCATGAAATGTGATCTGAAAACTGACAGTTGTCAAAGTACATTGGTCAAACACACTTTTGGCAGACACTTAGAATTGCATCTTCAGAAATGCACATCTTCTTAAGCATAGCAGTCCTTCCCCTCTTTTATTATCAGGTAGGGGACATGCAGCTCTTTGCTGTTTTAATACAGGGTCTCCGCATACATTATTTCTCTTTGCACTGAGTTCCCAACAAGGGCCGATGATCAATTAACCCCCAAGCTGCAGATGTGGAAAAGCGGAATTACCACACACTATTGGTGGAAATTCTAATGATTACCTCCATTATGGAAAACAATACGGGGATTCTTCAAAAATTAAAAATTGGCTGTTTAATTCAACTTGTTAATATGTTGATTACGATTGCATCCTCATTTATAAGTGAAATATGTTTGTAATTTCCCCTTTATAATGATACGTTTCCTCCAATTATAATATCAGATGTATCCAGATTAAGCAGAATGATTTTGTAGTACTTCTTCTTTTTCTATTGTCTAGAAGATTCGGCATGGCCTGTTTTTTGAAATTATCTTTTACTTTTATTTATAAATATTAGTTGTCTATTTTTTGAGACTTTGGGAAAAAAATAAGAAGTTAACTGATGTCTCCACACTGAACCTCACAGTCAAAGCATTCTATGATAGACATACTCTTATTTGACAATGTGAATGTTACTTTCTTTGCATTACTATTATTATTGCTGAATACGGCAATGCAGCAATCGTCTGATTTCTTTTCTGAATGCATTTATCTTCATTTGTTCTTTATGAGGCTTTTGTTTCCAGTCTTTATCTTAAACATTGTTATTGTTATTAAATTTTAAGCTTCTTTAATTTTATGAAGGCAAAAAGTGGAAACCTGATAAACACATGTACATGTAAAAAAAGTTATTTCTTTTTGAATTCAATAAAAATAACATGGCATAATTAAAAATATAAATAAAAAATTGGCTTCCCATATGACCCAACAATCCTCTTGCCGGACATATCTATCCCCAAAGGAAATAAAATCATTATATTGAAGGCATATCTGTACCCCCATGTTCACTGCGGCATTTTCACAATAGCTGAGATATGGAACTAGCGTCCATGGACAGATGAATGGGTAGAGGGCACATGGTCTGTGCACGCATGTACACAATGGAATGCTATTCAGCTTTCAAAGAAAAAAAACAAAGAAGAAAATCCGGTTATTTGAGACAATATGGGCGGACCGACAGGGCATTATCCTAAGTGGACCAGGCCGTCATTTTTAAATGCCTTGAAACTGTGAACCATCATCCCTTCAGCACATTCTTCTACCTTAACTCTGTGATTTCACTCTGTGCTGCTTTCTTGCTTTCTGTTTAAATCCTGCTGATATCTTTTCCAATTTATAAACATGGATTTAAAACTGTTGATATTTAGCTTTTGATTTTTTATTGCTGTAGTATAGTCATATAATTTTGTATGTGTATAGTGAAGGTTGTATCTAAAAATGCCCTTTTAAAATCCCTTTTAATGTGTTTCTTGGTTTCTCTGGAAAGCCAAGAGTCCACACTGTTAACAGAAGAAACTTTCATAAACTGTGTATATATATACATACATATATACATATATACACACACACTCTAGGAAATTGTATATATATATACTATTTGTGTATATATACATACACACTCTAGGAAATAGTACGTCACATGATTTTAAGTGGTATATAACTAAGTCAAAGACATGAATTCCTAAATTTTGTTTCCCATAAATATAAAGATAATAATCGATTTTGAGCCTGGCTGAAGACCTGGCAGGGAGAGAGGAAATTCTAGCACACGACGCACGTAAGCAAAGTGCATAGAGTTGACTTAAATTGTTAGATTAACTTTTTTTCCAATTAATTCTTTGAAGATTTGCTGTTAACAGAGAAAACGGGTGTAATAAGTTACCGAGCTGGGTAAGTGCACTGTGGTCAGAGAGTTGCCATCCCAGTGACAGGGGTAGGGGAAGGAGACAGGACAGAAGGGGCAGAGTGAGGACCTTTGGTGTTTGCCTCGTGTGTAAAAAAGGTGTCAAAAGAGCCCTCGGCAAACCCAATCGCTTCTTTTCTGCCTCGTACCACAGCTTCTGTTCCCTCTGAATTGATAAGACAGAATCTATTAGAGTTTCAAGTATTTCAGTGAAGAAATAAATAAAAAGAATAATTAAGTGGTTACTTGATAAATGAAGGGAAAGATTTCAAGTGGCATAGAATGCGGAATGTCTTCCAAGGGAAGCTCAAGAGCTATTTATTTTTGTTGCAAGTTCAAATACAGACATAGATTAAGGAGGCCTGCTATCACAGAAGACTGAGGGTCTTCATATGCACATCTGATATTCAGACATAATTGAGGGAAATTCACTGGGACAGAAAACTTTAGATGTCACATACTTCAACCCTGACGGAAATCTGGCATTATGTTTGTGAAATGAAACTGTTTAAAATAGTCATCAACTCATTTTCTATAAAATTTAATACAATGCTTATAATAAATTTCTATAAAATTTAATACAATGCTACAAAAATTAATACAATACAATACCCCCCAATAATCACTTATGTCTTCTTACATCAAGCAGAATGTTTGCCCAGTATTAATTAATCAAAGATTGACTATTTTATAGTATTTTCATATAATTTATAAAATCCACACCACTCAAAGTGTATGGTGTACGGTGTGATACCCTAGTTCTGACTATGGCTTATTTTGTTATATTGTAAATCTTGGAATATCAAAGGATGAGAGAGTGTCTGGAGGAGATAACATCAAAAGCCCTCTCCTGACCTCTCGGTTGTATGGTAATTGCAGTTAGTAGAATTGAGAAATGAATAGAACGTGCGTCCCCGTAATATCCTTGAGGCTACTTTCTGTATTGGTTAGGCCAGGTCATCACTGCTTGACTTTCATGGCTTGGTGAATGTTAAGTGGTCGATAAAACCATCCAAGTTTCTGAGAATCAAATTGTTCACTGTCTTCTGGTAAATGACTCCGGGAATTTAAGGGGCCAAGGAACATGGAGCGATGGGTATTGCCCCTGATAAAGGATAGCTTGACAGAAACATGCAATATTTCAAATAAAATGAGGGACTATTTATCCATCATCAGCCATTCAGCATCTCTCTCCTGTTAGATTTGTCAATAGGTGGATCAATGATTCAAAATATCTTCGTAACCATGATGGTTTAGGTTACATAGATTAGAACCCCAGCCTGGGACCCTGGGACCTCGCTAAGACTGAATCACTCAGCAACCCCTGAAGAGAGCACAGGAGTGAAACAAATTACCTGCTAACACGTCACTTCATTAAAAAACACGTAATATAGTCTCATCAGTAGAGAGGTCACTGCTTTTATGAAAAAGCTACAGCGTTGAGACCACTTCAGTCTTTTGTATGCTTCAAGCCTCCTTCACACTGGTGTAAATTTCCTCTTCCATTCATCGGGAACTTAAATTGTGGAGGTATTTTCACGTATCGTAATGGGGTTTCTTTTTCTTTCATATCTCTTTCATCGCAATTAGAATTAAGCTTTAAGAAAATATTATCCTTTATACCTATGCAATATATAAATACATACACACACACACATACACCTATACCAAAGCAACCTGATATAGGAGAAGGCTAACGCTCTGAAGATAACATACTCAGAAAATACATGTTCTATTACAGAATTGAATTTTCAACTGGATAATAATGGAAAAGATAATCGAAGACTAAAGAAATTCCATTTGTTTTAACTGAGGACCCGAAAAAGAGCTACACTAGCAGCTGACTTCAAGAAAAAATTCAGTATAAGCATTTTCAGCCCATTACAAACAGGAGCAGCTGCATTGCCACCCCTCAGAGATAGGGGCTGATAATGAAAATGTTACAGACCTTTCAGTGGAACATCTCTGCCAGACAAGGTTACAATGGTGAGCCTACATTAAGGAAGGAAGCATTCAGTATTTATGATTTGCAATTTTAACTTGTGTTTAAAGTAGTACAGGAGGATTCATGGGGGATTTAATGTTCTAGGAAATCTATTTGGTCAGTACTGTAAGATTTTATGACCCTTCATTAAGACTCGAAAGTTTAACTGTAGAGATTCTGCATTGAATGCAAATCGTGCTATTTTGTGCAGCCTGTTCTCTGAACGTCTCTAATGCGACAGTTGAAAGAGGCGGTTAGTGAAGCCTTATATTTTAAACTGGCTGGCATCAAAGCCTATAAATACAATATTCATCAAAGGACTTTAGAGGACAAAGCTTTAAATGAAAAACCCAGTGAATTGTTTATTCTTTTAAAATTTATGCTTTGTGCTTTGTGGAAACCGAGAGAACCACAAGTGCCCAGTATGTAGTTTAACATCAAAAACTGTTCTCTATGGAAAAATACTTTACTTTTTAGAAAAAAATGGTTAGATTCAGCCAAATTTGTGCATGAAAACATAATTTATTCTACAATCATTTTCCCAATGTGAATCCCAAGGTTTATGGGAATGATCAGCATCATTCCAATAAGATTTAGGTTCAAATAAATCTTCCTGAATAAATAAAGCAATGAAAGAGCTTTCACATAGGTTTTTTCTCTTAATTCTCACAATAGTCCAGTGTTTTGTGTATTGTTAGAACTATTCTACAGATGGAAACTGACGTCCAAAAATGCTGTAATCTAATCTCCTCTAGACTCTATGTGGACTCCACAGATAGTATATTTTCCATACTATATCATGTTACTTTTAAGCAAATAAGGGCCACATTGTATTTCTAGTATTTTTTAAGACATTACTCCTATATTATTCAAATTTCTCTTTCCTTTATTATTGAACCTGTCCCAAATCCACTGAGCTAATTAATCTATATCCATTGAACAAAGTCAGTTTAACCAAAGAAAGGTAAGAGGATTTTTTTCATATGGTTGACACTTTCCAAGGAGCACTTTAAGATGCCAAAGAAAAACACGAGCGTATGCCAAAACAAAACAAATCTATGCTGTAAACGTCAGAGAAGCTTATGTTTAAATGAAAGGAGGCTAAGAAAAGTTCTGGAATTGTTGTAGCATTTTGCCTCTGGTTCTGTGTTTTCCATGCTTGTTCGTTTTGTGGACCTGCAGCTGTATAGTCCTGGGCTAGATGGCCTCACCTATGTCCGCAATGCTTACCTATGTCATGGCCTCACCTATGTCTGCACGCTCCTGGCTCCCAGGATGTGGCCTTCTATCTTAATTCCTGATGAAAGAATAAAATTACTGAAAATTATTTTGTTTGGAACCTCTGTAACTAAATAATGACTTCAGACCACGATTTTGACACATAGTGGACGGTGGTGGATAAGAAGAGACGTAAGAAGTTGGAGACTAAAATATTGCAATGGCTTTATGAGCAGTAAAGCTCGAGTGGGGAAATCCACACAGATCATGAACAAAGGTGAAACTTGAAATTTCTGTTACTTTCCTGGCTACCCACCCACTTTTTACACAAGATAGTATAGGGAAGGGAAGTTGAATTCAGAAACTTTCAAGGAACTTTAACTTTGTCAGGTCTGGAGATGAAATTCTTGGAAGAAAGTAATATTTTCCTGGGAGGCAGACTGTGGGCTCAGAAACAACTATGTTCACTAAGTGGGGAGAAAAAACTCATTGTTCATCTACTGATTAATATGGTGGAAAATATACAAAAGATTGAATCAACTGTTTTGACTATATTGGAACCTCTTTTATAGCTCATGTTACTAATTGCATAATGAACTCTTCTCAAAGGGAAGGTCTATACAGGAGAATGAAGAGATTCGGTGAGTAAAGTAAAATACCTCTCAGTGGAACTATAAGGAAGGAAATAGCAATTGTCACTCTCTCCCTAAATCCTGACTTCATAGTTATCTCTTGTTACTCTAGAAGTAAACCTTTCACATCAGTCTAAACGTCTATAGTCTGCATTGTATAACAAGGGAATACACTCGTGGAAATTTTGCATAATTTCACAACCTTTGCTATTGTTGTTATATGTCACTGAATACCTATTAAGCTGGAGGAAATTATGAGTGAGTGGTGCACGAGTAGCTTCCTTCTTCAGGCTGGAAGGATAGACCAACCCAATAGAAAACTCTTCTTAGTTTCAAACTGAGTAGAGTTATTAGCATATCACTTTGCCCTGAAGTATGCTAACATCCTTTACCTTATTTAGAAATCATCTCTAGACAGAAATTAGCCTTTAGAAACTGTGAAGACATCTCCCTCTCAGCAGAGTAAAGGACAAGCTTTCTGGAAATGCTGAGCCCTTGTTGCAGAGCAGAATAATATACGTCTGTCAAAGCCTACTGAGAGGTAATTATTTAAATTCTTTGAGAAGTAAACTCATGTGCCTCTCTGAAGCACATCTAAAGCCTTTTATTAAATCTCGTCTGTTCAACACGTATTTCTATCAGTGCCTTTTGTGTGTGCAATGAAGATGGAACCCAACACATATTGTCATCCCTTGCTGTCCATGGGGGACTGGTTCTCAGACTCACCTCAGATACCAAAGTCCATGAATGTTTGAATCCCAGTATAAAATGGTGCAGAATTGCCCTGTCTGTCTGTCTGTATCTCTCTCTCTCCTACATACTTTAAATAATCTCTAGCTATAACTAATACAATGTAAGTATTATACAAATAGTTGTTGTATTGTATTGCTTAAGAAGTAATGACAAGAAAAAATAGTCTGTGTGTGCTCAGTACAGATACAATCATCCATTTTTGAAAAAGATTTTTGATCTGTGTTTTGTTGCATTAGTGGATACAGAATACACAGATACAAAGGGTCAACTGTACATCCCTGAACAAACATAGAGGCTGGGGTGAAAGGAGCCTGAAAACATTAAATTATAGCATTTACTGTCACTGCTGCAGGGGAGCTTTGCCCAACAGGCCATAGCGACCTAGCAGGGTGAACACTTAAGACCTCCTGGGAGAGCAGGAAGAGCTTCAGAAGAGCCTTATTAGTACAGACAAAAGTGAAGCCCCCTGCTGCCCTGGAATGTTGGGGGAAGGTGGGGTGGGTGGGGTGGATGGGGAGCACGTTGCCAGCACAGCGGACAGTACAATGTCCTATGCTTCATTTCAGGTCTTCATTGCATATACATGGATTTAATCATTCTATGAAGATTTTATCCAGTGCCTGTAATGCTCCAGAACATCCACATTTTGAGAGCTTTCAGAAAAGACACACATAGGAGCGTGTGTGGTGTGTCCCCTGGTGCTGGTATTCTAGTAACAGAGGCATGAAATTAATTAGCAAACTGTTGAATATCCAGTGTCAGTTCAGGTAATGGTGAGTATAGAATGACAAATCAAAATAAGTGAATACAATGAGGCAAAGACGGGGAGATGGTGATTTCAGAGCAACTCTAAAATAACTTTTATGAGCAAAGAATCAGGGTGACTGTTAGGGCTTGGCTTGAGAACTGGGTGATATGGAATCTCTTACTCAGATATAGAAGCTTTGGAAAGGATTAGTGGTGCAGGTGTGTCTGAAAGAGAATGAAGAGTTCTGTTCTGAACACGCAGAACTTCAGATGCCAAGGTGTGAGGGTGTATCCAGCAGGCATCCCGCATGGCAGTCTGTTTCTCTGTGTGAAGGTCACAGGTGTATCAGTGCAGGGACGGGACTAAGTTCATGGAACAGAAGGAGGTCACCACATTTTTTTGGCAGTGGAATACAAGTAAGACTCAGTGTGGGACTCCAGCATTGAGATGCTGAGAAGAGGAGTGAGTTTCCATCCGCAAAAGACCCTGCAGGTGGTTAACGTACAAAAAGTACTTGAAGATTAGAGGGTCCTCAGGGAAATCAAAGAAAGTGTCTCTAGAAAAATGAGCAATGGCCAATGAAAGTGCTGCTGATAGGTTAACTAATATCAGAAGGACAATTAACTGCTTGGTTTGTCAAGGTGGGATTGGCAGATGTGAGCAGAGATTTAACCAAAGTGACGGATTTAATAATATTTGATTAGACTGAGCTGAGGGACCAAAAAATTAAAACATAGAACTGGAGTCCTAACACAATGTTACTGACAGAGGGAAGCAGGAGCCGATTGCTGTAGGACAGCACAGGCTTAGCCTCCAGTGGGCCCCAGAGTCGCCATAAATAGGGAAAGGTGGAAATTGCAGTTAAATATACCTTGAATTATAAAATATTCATTGTAAAATTTTACACAGAGGTGGCAAGCATGTAGAGAATATAGTTTTTAGATATTTGTGAAATTACATAAATAATGGTACATTTACCTACAATTTCCTGTGTCCCTGTGTATGCCAACTTCTGGGGCACTTTAGTTAGAGTACCTTAAGACATGAGAGAGTGATGGAGTTTTGCGTGTCTAGGGCACCCCAAACATCTTATTACGGACAGGGAGCAAGGCTGAAGTGAGAGGTCAAAGTAAATGAAACAATATGGAGAGAAACGTGGTGCAGGGTGACTTCCACACCATCCATGTTCAACTGTGAAAAGAATTTGAAAATAGGAGAAAGTTAAAATACAGGGACGGTGTCTTTTTTCCACCATCATTATGTTATCTGTATCTGTCACATAGTAATAAGTGGAAATAAAAAATCTTTTTTTAATGACTGGATGATGTAACATATCTAGAAGAGTATTGAGAATATAAGTAGCAAGTTAATGGACTGCAGTGTTTTTTGCTTTTTTCTATTTTTTAATTTTCTTTCTTCTTTTTTTTTGAACTGGAAAAGTATTTTGAAAACTAAAACTGAAATATTTTGAAGGTTCTTGAATACGTAAAGAGGTTAAAGTTCAGTAGTTTTCTTGTATGAAGGGAGAGGATTAGAGGGAACTCAGCTAACAAAAATAGCACTTTCCTCTAAACTCCTGAAAATGGTCCCTGACAGGTGTCAAAGGGGCCTAGATAAATGATTAACACTGAAATGTTTTCAAAGCTTATAAGGTATGAGGTAATGAAACTATATGTTACGTACACGCTTTCTGAAATGCATGTCTTGTGCCTAATAGAGCATACTTGTATTTATCTGAGAGGAAATGAATTGTCATAGCATATACATGTCAAGGGGAAAACATACAGTGACTTTCCATGAATAGCTAACGGAGCCCACATTACTCCAACTCCCGCTTGGCAGGACAAGATTTGGAAAGGATGTATAAATAGGCACTAAAAGTGTCCTACTTGACCAGCCCTGACTCAGCTGTCCAGAGGGAACCTCCCACTCTTCTGAACATGTGTCCCCCTTTCTCTGTACCTTTCTTACAGCCCTTCCCATTTTCTATTTCAAATATTGTTATTTGTGTATTTCCCACCTTTTCTTACTATAAGTGTAGTCTCCCATAATCTGTAGGATATAATCAGTTAATATTTATTGATTGAATAAACAGAACTGGTATAACACAAGAAAGACATGGGGATATAAAGAAACTCCTGGTTATATTATGGATAAAAATTTTCTATATGCTAAGTGGCAAAAAGAACGGACTTTTCTTTTACTCTGTTGCCCCTACTACAGTAGCATAGCATCACCCTAGCTCACAGCAACCTCAAACTCCTGGGTTCAAGCAATTTTCCTGTCTTAGCCTCTCAAGTAGCTGGTACTACAGGCACCTGCCACAACACCCAGCTAATTTTAGTATAAATTGGATCTTGCTCATTTTCAGACTGGTCTCCAATTCCTAGGCACAAGGGATCCACCTGCCTCAGCCTCCCAGAGTGCTAAGATTACAGGGTTAACCACACACAGTACTTGGCCAAGAAGATAGAATTTTTATTCAATTAAATGTCTTTTATGTCATATAAATTATATAATTTTATACAAAACTAGAAGAATAATGGTACTTTCTTCATAATTACACCTGTTTTATTAGAAAATTTAACAGAGTATTTAATACATTATTGTAATCCATAAAATTCAAAGAATTGACAGCATGATAAGAAATTAATCAGTGACTCACTTATGTCAGGAATAAATTGAAGCTGCTTCTTATCAATTTTCCTAAATACAAGTACAAATAATTTTTTTCACAAAGTCAATTGTATGCCCGATCTTTTTTACCTCCAATTGTTCACACTTCATACTAAAAAAAAACAAAAAAAATAGAAATATCATAAATTTGGACATATGTCTTATAAATATAATCATTTATTTGATTATTTTTTAATAATATGCTTTGTTAGGTTATAGGAGATATTCTTTTTGTTTCTCTTATCAAAAAAATCTTTCACTATTAAGCCTATATATGAGTTTGGTTTAATATTTGATATCCTTATATAATAGTCTATAGAATAAAGTTCCTTTAGAACTTTCATAGAAAGAAATTCAAAAAGAGTATTTTGTTATTAATCAGTATTGAACTTTATTTTTTTCTAAATCAATTGAATAATCAATTTTTATCCTTTTTTATGTCAACATAGATTTCAGTGATTGATGATTAAGATAGAAATTACCTTAAATTCTTGAACAGATGAATAGATATGACTTATCTCTAACATATACATGTATTGTTTTTACACATTTCACATTGATTTTGTTGACTATTTAAAGGGCTTTTGCACCTATGTTTGTTAAGTATTCATCTAAAATTCTTTTTAAGTTTTTAATGTCAAGGTTATACTTGGTTCACAGAGTGAGTTTAAGAATATATTCCTTTTTTTCTTTATTTTGGAAGACTTTGTGTGTGTGTTCTGTAACTTTTGGCAGAATTCACCAGTGTCAACTTTGCTTAATAAAAATCTTTTGATTACAAATTCAAAAGTGGTTCTTATGCAACCAATTTACAGTCATTCACACTTTCATATGAAGAATAGATCACAACTATGGCCCAGGATGGGGGGGGGAGGGGAGGAGGGAGGTCAGATTGGGTGAATAGTGGGATCTCAACTATGGTGCATAATACAAGGGTTCATGTTGGATCTATTAGTATAGAGTATAAATGTCTTAACAATAATTAAGTAAACGAGATGAGGTATATATTAACCAGTGTGATGTAAGCATTCCTACTTCTATATGAAATCAGCACATTGTACCCCATAAATGCATTAATGCATACATGATCTATGTGCTTATGATTTAATAAAAAAAACTGTTCTAAAATAAAAAAAATTCTTTAAAATCTTAAAAAAAACAAAACTAAGAAACTAAAAAAAAACAAAAGTGGCTCTTGGAAAGAGACTAATAAAATTGATTAGTTCCTGGCAAGACCTCCATGAATCTCTTCCTGCTGGTTTTGCCTTTATTAGTTAGTCATAATTCTTGAACTTTTCCTGTGACTGAGTTTTGTTGTTTGTTTTCTTGTTTACCAGTCCTGTAAATACCAAATCCATTTTCTCCAAATATTTGCATTTGAGGCTTATAGGTATCTGGAATCAGAAATAACTTACATCCAGAATCAGAGACTGAGATTATTGTAAGCTAGGTTGCTCCATTTCCTAAGGCTTATTTCCATTACACTATTATTATTCTCTGGTTTACTCCCCAATATCTTTAAAATTATAATCTCTGTGTATATATTTTAGCTTTTTTCAATTTGTCTTAGTTAGAGATTTGGTCTGCTATAACTGGAAACCAAGGGCTATAATTCAGAATCAAAAGGAAAGTGTCCATTTCTTAGACTACCATTCTATGGAATGCTTTATGCAAGAAGCCTCCAAAGTCATCTATAAAACAGGGCATCTACTAGCATTTGACCAGAACTATTTCATTCCTAGAAAAACTGGTAATCTTACTAAGCCAACTGGGGGAACTTCATAAGTTCCTGTTTTCAAAATAAATAAAAGTGTGTGCACTTCAGGAAAGGTTTTAAGATTTAAAAAATATATTTCTTCATTTTTCAATATCAAACTACTGCCTTCTCTGTAGCGCTGGATCACGATTGTACATTACCTCTAAAATATTCATTATTTAAACATGATTTTTATGGCAAGATAAAGAATAAAAATACCTTATTACCAAAAAAGGGCAATTTGTACTTTTATATAATAGGGTACATTTATCCTAATTTCTTTAAAGTTCTTCAATTGAAATGCAACTAATTTTAACCTAAATGGAGAACTTTTGACAAGCTGTATATCATTGCAATAGTGAATGGTATGAAAATAATAATGGTAATTTTCAGTAATGTCAGTTGTTGAATCATTCACACTTTATTAAAAAACGTTAGAGTCCCAATACTTTGCTAGGTACTATCCCTAATACACTACAGATTGTCTTATTAGATAATACTTAAATATTTCCCCTAAAGTTGTTATAATTTTGAAAAATGGGCTAACAAATTGCTAATACCTACTTGAAAAATGGTGCCACATTTACCAGAAAATATTGCCTATAATAAAAAATAGATCTTTTTTTTTTTTTTTTTTTTTTGAGACAGATCCTCAAGCTGTCCCCCTGGGCAGAGTGCAGTGGCATTACAGCTCACAGCAACCTCCAACTCCTGGGCTCAAGTGAGTTTCCTGCCTCTGCCTCCCAAGTAACTGGGACCACAGGCGTCCACCACAACGCCTGGCTATTTTTTGGTTGCAGCCGTCATTGTTGTTTGGCGGGTCCGGGCTGGGGATTCGAACCCGCCACCTTAGGTGTATGTGGCTGGCGCCTTAGCTGGTTGAGCTATAGGTGCCGAGCCATAAAAAATAGATCTTAATTAACATTTAAACAAAATGGCTATATTTCATAAAAAGATTAGCCCAGGGACTTCCTAGAAATTATATCTTTGTATGTTGACTAAAATATCATATTCATATTGGATGGTGAACAGAAGAAACACACAACACACTGTAGTAGAAACACAGATGAAAAAATGTAGTTTTGGAATAATTTACCTAAAATATAGTTACGATTATATGCTCTAAGAAATTTGAGTTATAATATTTATGAACTAAGTTTCTTTTCTCTCAGAAATCGAGTCTTCCTTCCAATAAATTTCCAAGTAACAGAGATGTCTTACAACCTGAACTTGACCATAGGTCATGAAGTGGAAGAGGACGGGAACAGCGACAGTATGGGCCCTCAACAAGACATTTCTGCCAAACTTCTGGGGTATTACATCCTAAATTACTGTGCCCACTTCTACTAGTGCACACTAATTATAAAACTTCTAAAAAAGTCATTGACTTCAGGTTGGGAACATGCTTATTGTTTTAAACTGATTTAAAGCTTTTAGTGATTATGTAAATGTACCACAACTCTCCTCTAGACACTCCACATACAAGTGGGTTAAAATGTAAGGCTAGTTGTTGGAGTTACAAAGTGTGAATATGAGCTAATAATACAAACTGCAGGGAGCATGGGGACTGAAGGGAAAACATCCCCAGAAAAGGGGAAAAATAGAGAAATAATCTGAGCAAGGTGGGATAAGAACAGCTTAGCTAACTTACTTTTAAACAGTTAAACTACTTGTCTGAGCAGTTTCTGCTTTTACTGGAAGCCTGACTTGTGAGGGATGCAGCTTATAAACAACTCTGCTGGGTCTGTAAACACTCTAAAGAACAAGGGCCATAGCAGAAGCTGTGTGCAAGGCCTGGGAAGTAACATTAACCTGGCTGACCCCTGCCCAGTCAATGGTCAAAGCAAATACCCACTGTATTATGACTAGGGCAGAGATGAAGGAACAGCTTGAGCCCTGAGGTAAGGGCAGGAGAGCTTGTACCTGAACCAGAGGGAAACACCTCAGTGTGGAGAGAAGGGGAAAATTTCTCTTTTCCAACAATTCTTCAGAGGAAAACGGATGCCACGGCATCTGCTCCACAGAGAACTAGAGGGGTTTCCTCCCCCAAGGAATCTGTCTGTGACCACAGATAGGAGGCTGCCCTGGCACAGGATTCAGGTTTCAGATTTCTCAAGGCTGCCAGACCCTTACATTTAACGATTATAGATAGAATAAGAACTAACTTGCGTACTCAGAGAAACTGCTGACCCTTCTACTCCCTTCCTCAGCTTACCCTTTCAGCTAAATGGAAAAATAGCCTTCAATCAAAGTTGGTGGAACAAACACTCAGAGCAACCCACTGATCCCCACAACCTCGTGGTGGACCCCTGTGTTAACTCTGAGCACTCTGTCTGTTTATCTTTCATTACTCTTAACTTTATTTTTCCCAAGTCAATCTCCGCTGGTGCCACAGGTCCCAGGGCAGGACCCTGGCAACAAACTCTTTAAAAGTTATTGCTAAGAAACATGTTAGGGAATTATTTTCTCAAAATGTTGGAAAATGGTACAATTAATAAAGGATTTTCTTTACAATAGAATTTTTTTGTTCAAAAATATTTAAATCCTTTAAAATGTTCATATGTACTCTGAATCTCCAATGAACATAGTGTTTAAACTTCCCCCAG
>NW_003852405.1:32290714-32291964 GCF_000181295.1 Otolemur garnettii
TTTTCCCTGTGTTTTCCATGTTTGAGATTATTTTATTTGCTTTGTTATTTTCCCTTTTCATTGCACATAGATTTGGAGTCCTTTGTAGAGAACTAGAGCTGTGTTTCAAAGGGCTGTGGGGATAAGCCAAGAGACAACAGATGAGGAGACGAGAGTGTGGCCTTAACAACTAATGGTTAAAAAAAAACACCTTGGGCTAGTGCATTTGAACGTGTCTCCCAAAAAATGATGGGAACTGAGTTTCTCCTCAATAGTAGCACTGATATTCCATTTTCCTACAACCCTTGAATGTATGCTTTGCTGACTTCTCATAATTTCTGTAATTTCCCATGTATTTATTTGGAAAACAGATTTCAGAAGCAATGTACTATACCAAAGATTTCCAACCGGTACGTCATGGCACACTAATGTTCCTCAAAAACTTCTAAAGATCATTTATTCAATTATTTTCGAAAGAAGATGTAAACACAGTCTGTATACTCTTTTTCTTTTTAAATCTTCTTTCTGATCAACATAATTTAAGTGTGCTGCAGAATTTTAACTCTAGGTTTGGGTGTGCTATGAGATAAAAAGGCCGGAAGGCTCTGTGCTGTCCATTGCAGTAGGTACCGCATGGATAGGAGAAAAGTGTGGGAAGCCTGGCTCCCCGCTCCCTGAGCCTTGCTGATTTGCTCGGCTGAGCTGGGAAATTCAACTGAGGCATAGTGAGAATAGAAAGTAAAAATGGGTGGAAACTGAAAAGCTTCAAACTGAAGCTGTAAAGGCAGCGTGAATAGAAGGTCAAGGTCACCTGCACAAGTTACAAGGGTAACAAAGAGAAATTCTATTTAAGAACAAAGGAAAGGCTTAGAGTACTTCTAAAGGGAGTTGGAAGTGGGTCCCTCTCATGAATGAGAACAGGTGAGAGAAAGGGGACCCTGAGGCCCCACAGAGGAATAAACACCCTCTCCCTTCTCCCTTGAGAGTGGTTGTGACTCTTCCATTGGGCCTCTCTGCCGCCGCCCTTTTCTATCGCTCTTGATTATTGATTATTGTCTCTTTCTGTTGCTCATTATTTACCCAAGGTTACCTCATGCCACATTATCTCCCCTTTTTGGTGAGATCTGCTGAGTGGAGAATGTTCCTGGGGCCTCCAGACTTCCCTGTCCAGCAAGCCAGGCTGCTCTCCATCCCCCCGAAGCCTCTTTCCTTGTTCTCCTTCTCTAGACTATAAGTCTACTGGAGAATCCTACAGGAAAAAAGTGACTAAC
>NW_003852405.1:32292058-32319964 GCF_000181295.1 Otolemur garnettii
GTAAGATATGATAATTGAGCTGACATTTGAAGGGTGAGTAGCAGTTGGACAGCTACACAGAGGAAGGTGGAGAATGTAAGTTCTCAAATCGCAGAGAATCCTGTATGTACATGTCCATGTCTTTAAAGGGTAGATTCATTCAGGAAAGAAAAATAATGCTTAATTATGTGTGATAACCAGACAATATAAGCCATTTTTTTAGAGACTCACTTTGTCACCCTGAGTAGAGTGCCATGGCGTCACAGCTCAGCAACCTCAAAGTCTTGGGTTAGCAATTCTCTTGTCTCAGCCTCCCAAGTAGCTGGGACTACAGGTGCCTACTACAACACTTGGCTATTTTTTAGAGACAGGCTCTCCCACTCTGGCTCAGCTGGTTTCAAATTTATGAGTTCAGGCAATCTACCTGCCTCAGCCTGCCAGACTGCTATATTACAGGAGTGAGCCCCTGAGCCTGGCCTGAAGACTATTTTTGGAGACAGTCTCATTCTGTTGCCCAGGCTAGAGTGCCACAGCTTCAGTCTCACTCTTGGCAACCTCAAATTCCTGGGCTCAGGTGATCCTCCTGCCTCAGCCTCCCAGACAGCCAGGACCACAGGTATTAGCCACTGCACCAAACCAATATTAAGAATTTTTTAAAAATTCTCTGCTTACTGGTATGTATGCTAAAAGATTTCCTGTGGTACTATTTGCAACTTACTTTAAAATCCACCAAAAATAAACATGGATCAATGAATGGACTGAAGAATGGATATCCCAGGAAGAAGCTATAGCCAAAAGTTAATTGAAAAAGTAGGTAGTAGTATATGGAGTCATACTGTAATTTTTTCTGTATGTTTGAAAATTACCTAAGACATTAAAAAAAAAAAAAACCCTAGAACCTAACGTAACAAATGTGATTCAGGGAATTTAAGATAAAAATGCATTAGATAAGATTTCTGACTGGATACCCTTTAAGGTATTTTTAATGTCTCATAATGCTAAGATTAAAAGCATGAAGACTTTAGTTTTTTTAAAAAAAAACATTATCTCCAACAGTGCCACAGAACTACTGGACACAGACCTTTTAAGTTTGAACGTACTGCACAAACTCACAGTGTATTCCATTTTCTCAAGTACATATGAATTAGTCATGTGGCTGCCCATTAAGCCCAGAGCAGTTCAAGAATCATTTAGTAATTATGCTTAATAGTTGAAGGAGAAAATAAGTGCAATTGCAGGATTTTGCTCAATTTAGCCCATTTTCAGAAGAAATAATTCATACCATAAAGTATTTCCATATTCCACTGCTAAGTGTGATTTACAAGGAAATCCACATACTTTTAAAGAAATAAAATGAGGTGAGTATTTTTATTATTATCACTTTTAGGCCCCAAGCCAGGAACTTTATCTTCACTCTTACATTTAACTTACAAACACTCTAACGAGATTAATATTATTTTCTAGGATGTCAAAACTCTTGTTTAAAATAGGTTGATTATAATATCTTTTTGGGATGGGAGTTAGTGCTCCATTCACCTTTGGTGTCTGACAAATGCTCCTTGCCAGGCAGCTCCATGCCACTCATATGTGGAGTGTTCTTTTCTACATCTATTTTTTATAGGTAGTATTTGTGGTTTTAAAAAGATTCTTCAGATGATTGTGATTTTAAATATTTATTCAACTTCAAGAAATATTTTTCACATCTATAATAATTATAAATAATTTTCAAGATTGTGCAGATAAAATACAAAATAAGAAAAATTTATGACGTTAATTTATTTATTCAGTAAACATCTGATTTTCAAAAAAAAAAAAAGGCTAGAATTGTGTTTATTTTTTAAGATTTCAAAATAAATAAAACACTGTCCCTATGTGCCCGGAGTTTTGTGTAAAGACAGAGAAGAGGCAGATAAACTGTGATATATAGAAATATTCCCGTATTGAAGTATGCAGAAACATGCCCAGGTTAACATACATGAACAGACAAGGCAGAGAAATAGACTACAGAGTCTCCAGCTTTATCTCATCCCAAATACTTTCAAAAATTCATTCTCTGGAAAGATTGCCTCTCATTTTCCCTTGGGGCTCTTCCTCTCTTTCATATGATTTTGGTCCGTCTATTACTCATGATAGACACACTGTTACCATGGCAGACTAGTGCCATGGATAGAGCAACATGACATAACCCTAGTCAGTTTGGAAAATTTCATTCCTATGCAGAGAAATTTTTTTCCCCCTGAGACAGAGTCTCACTCTCTTGCTCAGGCTAGAGTGCAGTGGTGTCACTCCAGTTCATGGCAAGCTCAAACCCCTGGGTTCCAGTTATCCTCCTGCCTGAGCCTCCCAAGTAGCTAGAACTACAGACCCCTGCCACAATACCCAGATAATTTTTCTACATTTAGTAGAGACGGGCTCTTTCTCTCATTCAGGGGTCCTCCTGCCTCAGCCTCCCAGAGTGTTAAGTTTACAGGTGTGAGCCACCATGCCTGGCCTGCACAGAAATTATTACAGGATTAGACAAGCTGCTCAAACCAGACTGTCAGCCTCAAAATTTTACAAGGGAAATGGTGGACTTAGTTGGCTATCAGTGTTGAACTCTGAAGGTTAATAGGAAGAAAAAAGAAGACTGTGAGAAAATCAATAGAGGAAAAGAACACAGTTCTGTAGCAGTTAGCTTCTGCCTTGTAACAAGCCACCCCCAACTTTTTTTTTTTTTTTTTTTTTTGAGACAGAATCTCACTATGTAGCCCTTGGTAGAGTGCCATGGCCTTCCAGCTCACAGCAACCTCAAACTCTTGGGCTTAAGCAATTATCTTGCCTCAGCCTCCCAAGTACCTGGGACTACAGGTGCTCACCACAATGCCTGGCTATTTTGTATTATAGTCATCATTGATTTTTAGCTGGCCTAGACTGGGTTTGAACCCGCCAGCCTTGGTGTATATGGCTGGAAGCATAACCAATGTGCCATGGGCGCCAAGCCCCACTCCAACATTTTAATAGCTTAAAACAACCAACATTTAGCTCATAATCTTACATGAGCAATTCCTTTGGGGTTCAGATGAATGTTTCTTCTGTTTTCAGCTTAGCTTCACTGATCTTGGCTAGGTACACTCATGCATCTTTAGGAACCTGTGGACTGGCTTGGACTAATTCCATTAAGATGCCTGCTTTTAAGAAAGCTAGAAAAACTGGGGCCTATCTCCATGTGATCACTTATATTCCAATATCTCAGATTTGCTTGCATGATGCTTCTTGGATGCTGAAAGCAAGAGTATAATTATATACAAAGCGCTTGTTGGATGCTGAAAGCAAGAGTATAATTATATATAAAGCATATTACAGTTTGAGCTCTTGATATTCACAAATGTTCTTTTTTGTGTGTGTGTTTTGCATTCTATTGGCTAAAGCAAGTCACAAGATCAATCAGACTCAAGGGAAAGGGCTACAAATAACTACGCTCACTGTTATCGATATCCACATTCATAACTTCATAACATGACTGAGATGTTACAGAAGGGGGAAAATCATCAGAAACGAAGCTGGGAAGTTATCCAGAAGTATTAGGGGTTTCATTTGCCTTTAGGAAATTTTGACTTTATTACCAGAATGCAACAAAGAGATTAGTGATATTAAGTATGCTTACATTAAATGATAATTTTGTTATTTTTAGTTTATTTATCCTATGACCAGAAGATCATAATTTAAATATCAGAACTTGTTATGGTTAGTGTAGGAGCTAGTAATGTTTTCCATGTTTGAATCCACAGGTTAAGTGTCTGTATTAGGAGTACATGGTACCAGAGTTGGGAATAAAGTATGGAGATGTGATATGGCAATCGGATTCAGATCTTGTTATGGCACTAATCTGATCTGAATTACAAGTCTGCCAAACCAGTAGGAGATTCAACATACAAATCTAATAAAAGGAGCTCAGACACCCCTGGACAGGCACTAAGTCTGAGAGAACTCAATATGGAGAAAACAGTGCATTATTGGAAGACAGAAAAGGAGGGATTGCTTTGGACTACTCTGCACGCTCAAGTTACAAAACAGGCTCAGGAACTAACTCTCTGAAGAAGGAAAATATTGTTCATTGTATTAATAAGTTAGCAAAAACTTAATTGTTCAAGGCCACCATTGGGCAGTTTGGGCTGCCATAAGGAAAGACCGTCAACCTCGTGACATAAGCAATACAACATTGTTTTTCCTGTTCCAGAGAAACTAAGTGGCTGAGAGTCCAGCATCAGGGTGCTGGGATGGCCCTGGGGAGCCCTGGGAGGTTTTCCTTCCTGGCTGGCAGAGAGCGCCTCCTTGCTGTGTCCTCACAGGGCAAGGAGAGAACTGGACAGAGAGAGACCAGAGAAACAGAGCTCTCTGGTGTCGCCCTTTAAAGACACTAGTTCCTTTGGATAAGGACCCTACCCTTAGGGCATCATTTACTGCTAATATCTTCCTTAGAGGCCCCATCTCCAAACACAATCACAGTAGGTGTCAGGTCATCCACACTGAGATTTTGATATAATTCAGTCCATAGCAAGGCCGGTATAAGGAAGAAAAATTTCTTCCACCTGTGGCCCTTTCTCTCTCTCTTTGTTTTCTTCATGAAACTCTCATAAGGAAATATAGGATGGATGCATATTTATGAAATGACATCAGTTTATTAACCTGTACTAAATCCTTCATTCCTTGTTTGATCTTATATAAACAGTTGATTCCTTGAGGTACTGATTTATACTTAAAACATGTTAATATGTGTTTTTATTCAATTCAGCAAATAAAACTTCTTAATGCTCTTAGTTACTCTGAGAAAAGCAGAAGTTTATAAGAAGGGAAAATATATTCAGCTGTGAATAATGGCTCCAGCATATGTTATATAGTATTAGAAATCATTAAAACATTTATTTTGACTTAGGTCATTTATCAAGAGAAACAGGAAAATGATTACATGTTCAATTTTTTTTAAAGAAAACAAAAGCATAATACTAACATTGCAAATCCGAATTTGTTTTGTGCATTAGTCATTTATGAAGATTGATACATTATAATGGAATACATATCAACTTATAATCAGCTAAAATATAATTTTGTATTGCAACTGGAACCAGAAGATTGAAAACAGCTTAATAAAAAAGGCTTTATATATTCCCTATAATAAATAAATGACATACTAGAATTGATTATTATTTATTGCCCGGGGGAGAATCCTTAAGACAGAAAAATGCAATATTCTTACCAAAGATTTATCAGATCATAATCCAATTGTGCTCACTTTTGAGTTGAAGAATAAACTTTCACAAAGTTATGGGTCAATAAATAATACCTTAATTGTCCAAAAATCTTCAAGCAATTAAAATTAATATGAAATAGTATTTCCAAGATATACTATACAAATGTCTATAGAAATGCTTTGCTTCTAAAAGCAAAGAATGTGGTGCATTACAATAAAGGGCATAAAAATATTTTTTACAGAAAACTTCAGAGGGGAAAGTCAGCGCTCCAATATGTCCCCCTCCATAACACATAATTAAACCTCGTATTATGCAAAAGGCACTCTGAGTTTGTGCAGTATAGCAGCTCTATTTGTGTACTCATGCCGCAAGTTCCTTTAGGATTGCTGATCCACTTTTATAGCATAATGAAGATTATTGAGGTTCTATCTATATTTCCTATTTAGTCTATGGCAAAAGTTATTATGCTGTGAATGAAATACGTTTTCCTAAAAATGTGTCAGAAGTCACTGACAGATAGTTCATGATAGGTAAGCGGTAGCCCTCAAGTTTCATAAACTCATCATGGCTGCCTGTATACTATATAAAAATTGTCATAATATGTTGTGGGATATGTGTATTTGGTAATTTCTTTAGTTATGTTGCATGAAATGTAGCAACAAATCATCCACATAAGTAAAATTTTTCCCCCAGGATTGAAACACAGGGCGCCATTTTGAGGACATTTCCAACTCAAAATTTTTGTGACTATCCTTTTAGGGTATTTTTCAAGGTAAATAATTCAATGGGGGTGACAATTATGAATAGCTACTTTGAATTTGTGGGGCACCTGTTAGCAATAATAAATGCTTCAAATTGTTTTCCTTTAGCAGCTGCTGATTTACTTTGATGTCATCAGTAAGAATCATCTACATTTAAAGAAAGTTAAATCTGATTCAACACAATCTTAGAACCAAGACAATGCACTAAGTACATGGTGCTTCCTCTTCAGTGGGAAGTTCTGTTAGTGAAAAAATGCAGAGCAGACTCAGTGAGAGAGACTTAGCTCAGGTGGCTAAGGCACCAGACACAAACACCAGAGCAGGTAGGTTCAAATCCAGCCCAGGCTGCCAAACAACAATGACAACTACAACCAAAAAATAGCTGGGTGTTGTGGTGGGTGCTTGTAGTCCCAGCTACTTGGGAGGCTGAGGCAAGAGAACCACTTAAGCCCAGCAGTTGGAGGTTGCTGTGAGCTGTGACAACAAAGCACTCTACCCAGGGTGACAGCTTGAGGGTCTGTCTCAAAAAAAAAAAAAAGAAGAAGAAGAAAAAAGAAAGAAAGAAAGAAAAAAGAAAAAATGCAGAGCACTGGGGCCAGTTGACATCTATTTGAGTAGCCCAGGCATATTGTGTATTTATACATTAAGGAGACTTAAAATCTATAGTTTGCAAGACATCCTCTTGGGTTCTGTAGTGTACTAAGATAAATGAACATTTCATGCCCCCCAAAGCCTGTATTTAATTGGAGATGTGTGTAAATGAATGTAAGTGTCATGGACATCCAATTGTAATACATTCTGTAGCTGCAGAGTACATTGTGCCTGAGAGTTCAAAGGAAAGACTACAAATTCTCTTAGAGAGATTTAGAAAGGTTTTATTTAATAAAATAAATGAAATTCAATTTGGGGATATAGAGCAGAAATGTAATCAGTAAACTTGGTTTTCAGTAGGAATCCTCATAAGAAAAAAATATACTAAGATAAAGAATCTATCACAGAGTGATAATAGCAAGGAAGCTTTGGCAAAATATAAGTACAAATTGCTAATCAAAATAATGATAGGAGAGTTGAGGTTTATGAGTTGGGACATCATCCCCCAGAAAGTTGTGAGACATTGCAGGTATTCCTCCTTCACAATTTTTTAAATAACAATCGAGTTGCTGTTCCACTATGAAACTACACATATCATGATAAGTTCAGTTGTTTTTCAAACACATTTTCTTCCTCATCACGGAGCCAAATCACTACCTTTCATTGATATCATTCCTGTAAGCTCTATGTCCACTGACACGTTACCTCCCGACATCTTCTGGCTCCCTTCTCGCTCTATCATCTTCCTACTTGTGCAAAACTGGAAAATCATGCACCATTTTTGATTATCCTTTGTGTTAGTTATGCTACTACTTAAAAAAACTTCCCTGAAGTTCAGCAGCTTAAAATATAGTGTATAATATTTTAGAGCTGTGTGGTGAGACTTCAGGGGCCTTTGTGAAGTGGCAGTCCAGCTGGTGGCAGAGACCCCAGTTATACGAACGTGTGAATGAGGCTGAACAAATCGTGTCCAAGATTGTTCACCCAGGACGTTGCTGACCTGAAGCCTTAAATTTCACACCACGGACACCTGGCTCCACATGACATATAGATTCTCCTTTCCACAGAGGAAATAATCCAAAAGAAAGAGGTTGCGTCCCTAAAAAGAAAGCAATATTGTTCATAACTAATCTCAAAAGTGAAACACTGTCAATCCTGCCACATTCTATTTGTCACAAGGTCTAAGGTAGAGAAAAGTGCAGAGGCTGTGAGACCAGGAGGCAGGGAATCGCTGGGGCTCTCTTGGAGGCCGGCCACCATTTCAGCTCTCCTGTATCTCCTCTGTCCAGGTCATAGCAACTGTGAGTAGGAAATAGACCAGAATTCCAGCATTCTTTTGCTCTTGTTTACTTCCACTTCTTCAATGTAGACTTTATACTCTATTTTAAATTGTTAAATCCAAGTAATTAAATTTGGTCTAATTTGTCTTTCCACCCAATTGCCTAACTTAATATGTGAGCAAATTTTAAGCTGAGAGTATACCCTTATAACAAGTAACTACTGCACCGTCATAGCAGATGAGATGACTACTAATCACGGGCTACTGACTGCTTGGACATGCCCAAATACAGCAAGTGCTGAGCTGAAATCAGTCAGTGTTCTGATGTGTGTTTATTTTCCTGTCTATGAGTACTGCCTGCCGACCTTGCTGGGTGGAGCTCTCTGAACCCTTCCTGGTTCAAGGTGCTGCCTGATTTATGAATTGCTTCTTGGCTCAAATAGATTCTGATAAATTTAACTTGTCTAAAATGTTTCTTTTTAAAAAAAAAATATTGTTGGGTGGTGCCTAGGGCTCAAAGGAATAGAGTGCCAGTCCCACATGCCAGAGGTGGCAGGTGCAAATGCAGCCCTGGCCAATATATATATATTTATATATAGTTTCAGCAGTTGAGTACTGTACTTCAGATCTCTTCCTTTCCAATCAGTCCCCTTTCATCTACTACACTGAACTCTCAAATTGTATTTCTGGTCATTCAAATATCCTGCTTAAAGTCATTTAATAGTACACTATTAACGAGAGAAGAATGTTCATATAGCTTAGTAAAACCTATAAAGATCTTCAAAACTTTTGATTCTGCTTACATTCTGAACTCATTTCCTGCCACAGGTAACTTTGATTCCAACTTTTCTTTCAACATAATTACACTATGAAAATATTTACAGCTGTTTGAGCATAAGATGTTTTAACTGTAGTTCTGAGTCACAGCAGGTGCTATCCCTGTGATTTTAATGTATTTTACCATACCCCCCAGCCCCGGCCAGGATCCCTCTAATCATTCTTCACTTCTGTGAAGCCTTCGCTAAGCCCCTGCAGCAACTGAATCAGCCCCTCCTCTAACTTGTAACCATTTCTGAATTCATCACATTGTATTGAAGATCCGTCAAACCGTGTTCCACATCTTTAGTGTGCCAGGGATGTGTTTATAGCTGTCAGTGCTCAGGTGCTGATCTACTGAGGTCCCAGACCCCCTGCCTCTGGGTGACTAGCAGCCTTGTCTATCCTAAGTGTTATGACAAAAATAGAATCATTAGTTTCCACGTATGGGATGTGAAATGATATAAGGATTTGCTTAACTAAATATGTAGAACTACATATACTCTCCAATCAGTGTTTTAATTATTTATAAAATTAATTCTGATTTATAACCAAACAAAATTATGGTAATATTCTTTAAAAACTATTTTAAATTATTTATTTTCTTCATTTTTCTTTAAATTTGCTTATTTTAAAAGGATACAGCTATTGAAAACAGTCTCAAATAATCATTCATTCATTTGTTACACCTATAGTCAATTTATTATTAACAAATAAAATTAAAATGAAGTCTAGAAAAGAATGTGGTAGCTTTAGGGTTATAATCTGTTTCTGAGAAAATTTTGCCATGTTTGTAGTTTCTTTTTAAACTATAAGCCTATTTTTATATTGTCTTAAAAACAACTCTCGTTTTTCCCTTTATCAAATGAGTTTTGGATTTTCTCAGAGCACACTAGAATTTACTATGCTAAAATTATATTTATATGGGAATAAATTGTTCTTGATATTTTCATTATGGTAAGAAATTCCATTCCATCATTTTCATATTATGGTAATCAAGGACATGTATTATCATACAATATATTACGTTTGGAATAACCAGTGTGTGCAAGGAAACACTGCACACTGCTATGGTCTGTCTCTTTCACTAATTATTCAAACAATATTTTCTTTATTGAGCATCAAGATTAATTACTTAATTACATGATAGACCAGAATGGCTTTGAAGAAGCCATCCCATTCTAAGAAGCACATAATATGCTATAAAAAATGCCCTAATTACATAATTAACTGATAAAATGGATCGGCTCCAAAGGACATACATAATACAGATGTTTTAAAAACTGTAATCACATAACTGCTCTCTAATCCCATATTGGCCAAGTGCATAATGACAATCTTGAATTCCTCGTAAATTTACTTGGAAAATCCTGGAAACTAGTACATCTGAGGCTAACAAAATTTTCCAAAGTACACACATATTAGGTCACGGCATAATTGGAACCATGAAACAAAGACCAACATGAATGATGTTAAGAGAAATGATATTTAGAATGGACTATGCACTGCTTGGCCATACGTTTAGTAAAAATGAGAAAATATTTACTTGGGTCCCACAGAGAATATGACATTGTAGTATTGTAGTGCCTTTTTTTTTTTTTTAACTTTTGGCCCGGGCTGGGTTTGAACCCACCACCTCCAGCATGTGGGGCCAGTGCCCTATTCCTTTGAGCCACAGATGTCACCCATTGTAGTGCCTTTTTCAAAAGAGTTATAAGACTTGCCTAAAATTCTTACTCCCACCTATCATTGGTTGACTTAATGTAGGCCAGGGCTCTACAGGTTATTCTTATGAGGTCATGTCATCTCTGAAGATTTCAGTTTCCTTGTCTGAAAAATGAGACTATCATTCTGGATGGTCTATGGGTTTTTTTTCTGTCAACTCCCATCCCACCCCATTTCCTCTACTGGAAAGAAGAAATCAGGTCGTGACAAAGCAAGCATCTTGGTGAGGATCTGAAAGGCGACTCGGAGAACATTGTCCTTTGGAAGCTGTATGGAGTGGACATAAAATCCACATGCAATTGAAATATTACACTAATTTAAATTGCACACAAACTTTATGTCCGCCCTACATATGTGTGTAACATCTATTTCTGGATTTGTCATTCAAAGCCACAGTAAAACTTTTCTGTAGATGGAACCAAAAAGCAAGAAGTGAAATAATGTTCAACTAGAATGTAAAAGGGCATGGGGGCAAGCTGGGGGGGGGTGTGGAGGATAAAACAAAAGAAAAGATCAAGTGAAATACTTATATTTTGTAAAATTATAAAACTTATTTTAGGCCAAGTTCTCTTCCTGGTAATACTCTACTTGTTTATTCCTATCACTCCTGATACTGAAAATCCCATATGTTGACATGTATGGTTCAGTTGCTGTATTTAAGGGAGCCTGTATCTAGAGACACTTCTAAAATTGGTTCAAATAATAGACATATGAGGAATCGCCGGGGGGCATATCATGGAAGGACGCTCGATTAGGCAATTCTTTCAGTGTCCTTCAACTTGTACGTTGATGGATAGCTGTGCTCCCTGAGATCTCCCTATTTTTAGAAGCTCCTGAGACCGGCGAGGCTGGTGGAATATAGAAGAGTGATGTGTCTAATCATCTTCCCAGACTGAACATGGTCTATGTAGATGAAGTGTTGTGAAGAATGGCCTCCAGTTTTGAATTATTTAAGACAAATAAGACAGAAGAATAGTCTGCTAATAAGAAAATGAAAGATGTCTGGGGAGAGACCTGAGAAGGTCTGACTGATGCTTATGTTCAGCTATTATGGTTGTAAGCAACAGATTTTTCAGACTACCCTGAATAATGGGAGTGTGGTATCAAAATACACATCCTGTCAGGGAACTCGCAGCCAGCGTTCTGGGGATGGACAGGAACCACTGTGTTGTTGCGCAGCCTGGAATCTAACCGCGAAAGCCGTCCAGGGCCCGGGAAGCTCTGGAGATGGACTCTGTCTTTATGTCTCAGCAGCTGAAGTGAAGTTTGTTTATTATTCCTCAAGCTGATGTCCAAAGCTAACCTGTTCCCTTTTCAAGCCAGGTTTATACCAATTACATTTTCTCATTGGTTCTCAGCTTAAATTCCTAAGGATAATGTCACTGACCTGATCAGTTATCAATATTCTACTTTAGAAGAACTTTATATTTCTGTCTATTTGACTACAAAATTAATCTCTAATTTTTTTCCATATTGATATTCATTTCATCAGTCGCCAAATGCCAAACTCTTACATTACTGAGTTTTCTAATCACTGAGGATAAAGCATTTGGAAAGAACAGCACGATCCCTGCTACTTTGAGCTTATTCCATGGAAGTGGGAGACCATCAACTTCCGGAATAATCAAATACAAAAGAAACTTGATTAACAGGTAATGGGAGGGGCTAAGGTGTGTAATGGGGTAGAGATTGCTTGGTCACATTTATAAAGTATAGTGGGGAGGCAGCTGGTAGGAGGTAGGTCCGTAGACATAGGCAGAGTGCAAATTATAAAGTTGGCCCTAAGTACTAGTGGAAAAGATTTCCCCACTCCAATCCTTCCTCATTTTGTCAATAATACTTTCAATCTTGTCTTTGAAAAGCTTCATTCAAAACTATTTGTTGAATGACTATCAGGCATTGTTCTAACCTTTTTGGCTACAACCCTGAAAAAGAAAAGGTAAAGATCCCTGCTGTCCTGGAGTATGTATTCTATTCTTTGAATACAGACAATAACCAAGAAATAAGCAAAGTAAATAATTATCCCATTTTTCACTTAGATTCTAACTCTTAGATAATTAACATTTTGTCGTAAATAGACTGTAAACTCTTCAGGGGCATCTCGGTTGTATATTTACCCATAGGCTGCCATGTGTTCCTTTATAGGGGGACAAAATATAATACTGGGACAAGTACCATGATCGGATACATAGTGACTTTCTTGTGGTTATAATTCCACTCTAGCTAGTTATCTGGCCTAGATACAGTCTCTTCATATCTTTCAACTTTAGTTTTCTCATCTCTAAAGCAAAGATATTAATCTATTTGTATTTAAGTTGCAATGTTTCTATGTAAATCAAATGTGCTTCAAAGTTCCTTGCAACCTAAAAAAAATACACATTTTATTACAATAAATGCTTATTGAAATGCAGTGATAAAATTTTATTCACTATGGTGAAGCCTCATTTTTTCAGAATCATTTTGAATATGATGTTAGTTTCAGTTTGGGGCTTATTAAATGAAAGAGCAGTCTAATTGTTCTCAACACTTTCTATTCCTCATAACCCTAGTGAAATCTACTTGTATCATGTTTCATAAGATCAGACAAAATAAAACGTTAAGCACAGAAGTTTCAAGAGTAGAAAATTACTTTTTATGCCTTTTGGGAGGATGTCTAAATGAGAAAATGTACTTCCATTTAAAAATAGATGGATTTTTTCTTTTTTTTCTGTAAGATGATGATAACTCCAAACTGAGTGAAGTCAGGGTCAGAGGTTTTTTGAAATTGAATACTGCTGGTTGGTAGTGAATCATCGGAATGAAGGATGGAGACATTCCCTCTCAGAGGTGTTCTATTGTGGAAGGGCTATTGGAAATTATATCTAAGTTCTTCAGAAGCAATATTATAGTAATTTTTAATAAAACTGGACATAAGAGTCAAGTACTATCATATGTGTGGATGCAAGTTGACATTTAAATAGAAATTGTTCAGAAGCAAGAATTTGAAGAACTATGACAGTGCCTTTAATCAAGAAATAGAACATACAGCTTAACAATGAGAGAAATCATTATTTTAAAAATAAAAGTGTTACAAAAAAACATATAAACATTATTTTGTGTAAAAAGCTCCTTCTGTAAGACAAAGGTTAAAAAAAAATTTAAGAAAAACTGTTGTGATTAAACCATCAGAATAAGCATATTGAATCATTAAAAGGTATATTTTTACTCTATGTATAATGTTTTATTTTAGGCATTTTGGTCTTTTCTACAGGGGAAAGAAAAGTCCTTATTGGTATCTGACAAGAACTTGAATTTCAGGGTGACACCTGTGGCTCAAGGAGAAGGACGCCAGCCCCATATGCTGGAGGTTGTGGGTTCAAACCCAGCCCCGGCCATTAAAAAAAAAAAAAGCTGCAAAGAAAAGGTTTAAAAAAATAAAATAAGAATTTGAACTTCAGAAAGCTAATACAAGGAGGAAAAACTTAGAAATAAATTACCAATTGGACAGCTCAGTGTAAGAGTACTGATATCTCCAAGCTTTCCTTAAGTACCATTAATAATGTTTCTGGAGTACTTAACTTAGATGCAGTTTTCTCAAACCACTGGAAGTTGAACATAGTGTCTTAGAAATTATTATTTATAAAAATTATCATAATTATTCACTCTACCTCTTCTCCTGGCATTGAAGTCATGTGATAAACTCAAAATATAAGAAGATGTAAGAATAAGAATACATCATTCAGTCAAGGTTAGCATACACTCTACTCGAGACTCATTTATCTCCATCAGGAAACTGAAAACTGACATTTGATATGTTTTTCCATTTAGAAATAGGCACCTATGCATACAGTACACCTTCTGTCTCCGGTATCAACTGTGTGCCACGTTCCAAATGCTTTTAGACTCATACCTCACCCATGTTTTAAAGCTCATTCCACATTTGCTTTGCTATTGTTTCTTAGCTTTAAATTCCTCAAAGGCATTGCTTTAAGTAATCATCTCTTTCCCTCTATTCTCTCTCCTTCTATCTCTTTCTCCCCCTTCCAGTATACATCTATGTATGCATGAGTGTGTGTGTGTGTGTGTGTGTGTAAATGAATATAATCTCCACACACATACAATTTGGTGTGGTGAACGTAGAATAATGATTCTGACTTAAAGGCATGTTATGAACAGCTGTCCAAAAATATTTTTTCTTTGTAAGCTTAGTGAGTTTTTTCAAATTTTGAAAGTTTAATCCATGAAGCCTGGATGACAAAATATTCAGTTCCCTGTCTACGTAAATATTTCAATTATTCCAACAACTGTATAGATACTCGGCACATAATTAATGTTTTTTTTCTTCTGTTCAGATTATAAAAAAGAATTTTACAAGGTGTGCTCTTCATCGCAGTGGAATGCTTGGCTTAATTTCTGAGAAAATAAAGTTGTGACCAACATCAAAGCTTTTAAAAAGAAGCGGCAGTAAAATCAGGGTCCTGAATTAATCATTTTAAAATAATCTTTTGTTGAGCATGTATTTTGTGTTAATCACAATGCCACATCCTGAGCAGAAAGTTAATGTAAAACACAAGACTCGGTAGCGTAAAGAACCGAGGCTCTGAATGATTATGATTTGAATATGAGTTCAAAATACGTAGCATCTAGCTCACCATAAACTACTTAAATCGGGGTAATTTATTTAATGCAAAAGACTATTGTGATTATTAAAAAGGTGGCATTTACAAAGAAGTTGGTTCGGTGGCTTCCATAAAAGCAATCAATAAATAGAAATATTTCCACCATTATTATTTAGAGATGCATTTTGCCTTATAACTTGGACCATCAGGCATATCTATACTGCGTGAGAGAGGGGGACACAGGTGCAGGGAGAGCTGGGAGAGAAAGCAGATCAGCACAGTTCTGTTTCTGAGCAGTAACGGTGGATACTCTAACGTAGAGCCAGGGACACCTATAGCTTTTCAACTTCATGCTCCACATCACTGTGGGAAGATCGGCATTCAGCGTATCTGATGTTATTTAGCTATGTAGAGTTCAGAGTGCCATTTTAACAATGCACTTAATTTTGAAACGATAAAACATAACATCTACGATAAAAACAAGAATAGGATTAAGTGTATGCAGTGCACGATACTGTGGTTGTTTGTTCACTGTTTAACCCACGTTTGGTATAGATCTTAGATTGACTGATCCTTCAATGTATAAAAACATGTGACATCTTTTCTTTTGATCAGAGACAAGATTTTATTATGAGTTACTTATATAGCATAGCTTTCTATTTTCAAATTGGCTTTGACATCAAACTTGAAAAATGAGAGAAAGTTTCATGTCAAGAACAATAGCAGTCCCTGTCTCAGGTTGGCGGTCACCCCTGACCCTCTGCTGCTGACGGAGAGCACTTTCAGACAGATGGGTCCCCAGGGACACTCCACAGAGTAGCATTAAGGAGCATATGATGGACCCCCTGCACTTTGTGAAAAGCAGGGGAGTGCTGAAGAGCTCCAGGAGAAAAAAGGCTATGCAGAGATATGGAATTAAAATGACTGACATTATCCAGCTAACCGAGGAAAATTGTGGGTTAGTCAAATAGATAACAATTTACTCCCCAAGTTTCAGAATCTTTGTGATTTAGAATCAGGAAATACTTTCTCAGGCTGCCCACTGTCAGGCTCAACCACCTATCTTCATGGGAAAGGAAATCACCTAGCCTGTATGTTCAACCTTCATGAACATTTTTATCCAAGTAGAAAATCAGTTTGAGATGAAAATCAAATACTGCCCTTAAAATCAGGAATGCAAAAAAAAAAAAAAAAAGAAAGAATAAGGAAAAGCAGATAGTCAATATTATTTGAATTATTTTAATTTCAGATAAACTAGAAACACTTTTTCACTGCATGTGTGTGTCCCAAATAATGTATGAGGTATACTTAGACAACAGTACGCATGGGAATTATTAATACCAAAATGGTAAAAACATATCTGTTTATATGATATTCTAATTTTACTTAGTGTTTCTTTGCTTGTTTTGTAGGACTTCAAACCTTACTTAGGAGACCGTATGGGTTAGTTTGCTTTTCTTTAATGAAGACAGAACAGTGAGAGGCACTTTGCCCTCTGCTTGACGGTTATCTTAGTTTGTTAATGCCAGCGTAACAGAATAACTGAGACTAGATAAATCATAAACAATAGAAATTATTTTCCTTATGGTTCTGGTGGTCAGGAAGTCTGAAATCAAGGTACCATTAGATTCAGGGCCTCATCAGGGCTTGTCCTCTGCCTCAGAGATGGCCCCTTGAGTGCAGTGTCCTCACCTGGCTGACCCACAGCAGGCAAGAGAACAAAGGGTAAGCGCTTCCCCACATCCTTTATAAGCCCGTGAGCCCCACTCCTATGAGTGGAGCCCTCCTGACCTGATCACCTTCTAATACCATCTCCCTGGTGATGAAGTGTCAATGCATGAAATTTGTAGGTAAATGTGCATTCAAATAGCAGTGGTAATGGGAGCTGGGATGGAACTGATGGCATCTATGTGGGGACCATGTCACTTCTAGATAACCTCAATTAAAGGGCTTTATAAATTATCACCCTCTTGAGCTTCAGGAGAATTAATAATATTATTAATTTACTTGAATTAAAAGTAATAATTATGACTGTACCCAAACTTTGTGCAAGTCCCATTCTAGACGCTTTAGAGCACTGACTATTTTATGTGTCTGTCCCATAGCTAGATGAGGCAGATCCTTAGACCATCGTTTAGAGGGAGAGAAACTGAGTCTTGGGGAACCTGCCCCACATTCACAGTGGTTCTTTCCCAGTGCTTGGTGGAGACAGGAGAATGAAGGAAAATGGAAAGACAGACACAGATTTGAAGTTTTAAGAGCAGCAAGGGCCGAGGGAATCTTTGCTCCTTGTTGTGAGGCTTCAGCAAAGACCAAGACTCCTCTACATCTCGTAGAGGAAGGCCAAAGTCTTTACATCACGATTCTTGTTGGGTTTGCATTCCCCAATTAAAGGCATAATTACTACTGATGCCTTAAATTAACTACTTTAATCACACTGATTCACGTCTTGCTTATCTCATCATAAGTTATTAATGATTCTAACACAAGCAGTGGGACAGGGAACACAGTCCAGGAGCAGGATGTCAAAGAAGATCCCAGTGAGGCCCACCCACAAATCACAGGAGTGGCGATTAACACTCAAGAAGCTTTGTGCTCAAACAGACTGACGCTTCCCACGGTACCAAAGCCACAGAAGAAAGGAGATACTTTTCTCCTTATCTAGTCTGGAGTAACTCTTGCTCTCTTTAATGAGGTTCAAACATTCTGCATTCCCTAACTCCTCAAAAGCACTCACTCTCCCTGAGAAGGCAGCCCCACCCAGGAGAGCCCTGCAGGCACTGTCACCTCCCAGCTGAGTTGCACTGGGGGAAGGGTGGAGTCTTAAATGAGCCAGGCCTTCAGCAGTGCGTTTTGCACCAGGGGTTGGGTTTCTCTAATGCACTTTTCTCCTGTCTCTGTTCCCTTTTGCCTATCATCTACAATATTTTCTCTTTCTTTCTTTCTTTCTTTCTTTCTTTCTTTCTTTCTTTCTTTCTTTCTTTCTTTCTCTCTCTCTCTCTCTTTCTTTTTTAATAGCTGGGAAGAATCAACATTGTTAAAATATTGATACTTCCCAAAGCAATCTACAGATTCAATGCCATCTCTATTAAAATACCAACATCATACTTTTAAGACTTGGAAAAAATAGTGCTTTGTTTTGTACAGAACCAGAAACAAAATATATAGCTAAGGTGATTCTTAGTAATAAAAACAAAGCTGAGGCATCAGCCTACCAAACGTTAGGCTGTACTACAAGGCCATAGTGATCAAAACAGCATGGTATTGGCATCAAAATAGAGACATAGACATCTGGAACCAAATAGAAAACCAAGAGATGAAACTAACATCTTACAGCCACCTAATCTTTGATAAACCAACAGGGACATACACTGGGGGAAAGAATCCCTGTTCAATAAATGGTGCTGGAAGAACTAGATATCCACATGCAATATTTTCTTATTTCAATTCCTAACCTACTTACAACCAACAATTGAATATTGGTTTTAGGCTTATAAAGTCATTGTTACTAGCAATGCAAGCACATCAAGATAGGACTCTTCCCTGAAGTATCCATGTGCACCACTGCAAGTCTCAGAAAATTCCTGTAATTTGTCCAAAGTAGCAAAGCTAATAATGAACGAAAGTTATTGTTGACAGTGATGAGATTAATATGAACACCGAGTGAGTACTATGTTTCAGGAAACAGATATACAAGGTCCTGAGATGAACTATGTTACGAGCATCAGCTTAGTACTTACAGTAGCCTTGTGTGTTGAATGTTAGTCTTAGTACATCAGTTTTGTTATGGAGGAAATTGAGGTATCAAATAGCTAAGTATTTTATTTTCCCCATGGACAGACAAAAAGTAAATTTTGTAAATCAGTATTAGTTACCAAGTCATCTGAAACCCAAATGCAATTGCAGGGGCTTAAATATTTTCTACAGCACTAGGTATATTGCTTAAAAATAAAAATCGAATCCCAACCTCTGAGGTTGTGACCTGGATACCGTCATATTAAATATGTAATATATCCATTTCCAGAACTGATTCTCATACTGACAGATCATAAGCGTGCAGATCTAAAGCCCCAGGACTCCGGCTCTGTGAGGATGCTGCCTGATTCTGTTAGATTAAGCAGATGAAGCGCTCCAGCCTTTGGGCCCACCATGGGTAAGGCTGTGTTTCCTTTTTTTTTCCCTTTAAATATCTAATTTTCATCTCAGGTTTCCTGGATTACCTCACTCTTACTGCATCACGACTGGCAGATGAACACCAGTGTTCTAATTTTTTCTCAATAATTTTCTTTTTATAGTGTGTGATAGTTTGTAGAAACTGTATCTCTTATCCTAAATTATAAGTTTTGTGATTCTTTCTCCATGACATTATCCCCAAGAATAAAGGAGCATTTCAAAACTTACATATTGTTATCTCGGATATTACTGCTTATGTGATATACATTTGAAACCAGTACGAGTCACATAGAACTAGGCAGAAATAATTCAATACAGAAAGACTCAGAGAGACAAGACTGAGATGCCCAAGTGTTTCATGATAGTGGAAGAGAGGAAAAACAGAATTTAGGACTTCTAAATAAACGTAGAACAATTTAACCAGCCCTCTTAACCCACAGAAGCCTGAAAACCATTAAACCGTATCCCGTGAAGGCCCTGGCGTGATGATTGGTAGCAAGCATTTATAGAACCCTTGACAATTCTAGCACGCACGCTTCCAGTGTTTCATGAATTTCTAAAATAGAAAACAGCAGCAGTGATTGTTGGAGGATTAAGAAAACTGTTGGTGCATTTTAAAGACTGAACTCTAGATAATTTGAAACAGAGAGACTGAGATGTCTTTGCACTTTTCTTTCATTCCAATGCAAGGAAGTGAATTGTATGACTTGTGATAAGAAATATAACCAAGAATAGATTAGCTGTCCTAGTACACATGCAGCAAAAACATGTTTGAGAAGGAATTGGTCTGTCAGTTACCCCCATTTTAATTTACTATGTTCTACCCTCCTTACCATCCCCAGACAACTAATTCTATGTGTTATGTTGATCCTGTATTTCTAGCTAAAGATGACTCAATTTTCAATATTTCATCCGGTCAGAGATAAATGTGTTCTTTCTCTGGATTTTAAATGAGGAGGCATATAAAAAGTGGTCGGATAGAAAGAAAAGACACATCGGGTATAAATGATATATGTTAATGTCCGAGTATTAGTGCACAGGCTGATAAAGTGCTACCCAGCCGTACCCAGACAAGTCAACATTCACTCCCTCTGTCATATTAGAAGGCTTTTCTTCAATTTCCATGAAATCTGTCTTCCCACTTAGAACAAATCTATCCCCTTTGATTTTATGTAGCTTGGGTTTCTCTTTCTTGAAACGGACTATATTATAATTCAAAGAATAATCCTAGCACTCCTCTCTCTTTCTCTCTCTCTCATATTACCAATGGATGGAGAAGCAAACAAAAAATAAGCTTTCCCTTAGTGTCAAGTTGAAATTAGTGTTAATGCATCCATGATCTCTGCAGAGGGAATGAGTCAGAAATTATCACTACTTCCCCCATAGGTCTCCTTTGTTAATTATATTAAACAAATCTTCAGTTCTATAATCTAAGTTACATCCAGCCAGGGAGATGAAATCCTTTGGAGTGTTTTATTATTTCCCTGGGCAGCCTTTCATCATGACTGCTATATGAACTTTAAACACTTTGTATACAAGATTGTAATTATTCTAACTCTTAACGTCTTACTTTATTTTTTTTCTTTCTCCAGACCTTGCCTATTGTAGGCATGAAATTTGAAATATCCGATTAAATGGAATTTAAAGAATATTAAGTAATTGCTAGTGTGCCCAAGTGTCACTGTAGCCCACATGGCACCTTGATCTCAAGACAAAAATAAAACTGCTTTGCTCAAAGTTGTTGCCAATTTAGGAAATGGCATTGACGGAAACATTGAAGAAACAGCTGTGATTTAGCAAAATGACTCATTTGTTAACACTGTAATAATTTGCATTCGGTGACTTCATTGAACCCAACTCATTCAATATAAAATGGGATGGTATTTTGAATCTCAGAAATATAAAGAGAAATCTGAAACCAGCTGTAAATTATAGTTGCCTGGATGTGTAAAAGGGGTTCAATAAATATGTGGCAGTAGAAGTTGAGTATTATATTTATGGCGGTTGAGAATTATGGGTGAATATGAAGTTAGTCCCATATGTAGGGAATTTTGAATGTTGAAAACCAGGACCGCCTGGGTCTGCTCCTACCACTTACTATGTACACATTTCCCAAGAGAAACTCCTTTATTTGCAAAATGAACACAATCACAGTAGTCACTCTATGCTACAGTGTTTTTGTGAATATTAAATGAGATAAAGCAAAAATTTGCCTTATTGCCTGATATTGAAGTGGCCTAAAATGCAAATATACTAAAGATTTAAAGTATTTTAAAGATTAAGTGAAATTGGCTATTAAACAGAATACTGTGTCCCAAGATAGTTAAGATCCTTCGTCAAGGAAAAGCTTGCAACCCCCCAAATTATGATATTTTATCCCATTCATTTATTTATACTCAGTACTTACATAAATGTAACTGTGGATAAAATCTCATCCACACTATTCTGTCAGTAACAAATCTTTAACTGTAATCTTCAACAAAAATAGAAATGAAGCTCTTCCTGGTGCACTCTACAGGCTAAACACTCTGACATGCGGCAGTTTCAGAACAGACAGAGAAAAGATTGAAAAACTGAATGGTCTCCCAAGCCTCAACCACAAGGATTAAAAAAAAAAAAAAAAAAAAGCGAGATCCCTGGGCTTGACTAGGAACAGTGGTAAAAACAGAGCCCAGATCAAGAAGTCAGGGTAGAACTGAAAGCCAGGAAAGGAGAAAAGAGACCAAAAAAAGGTATTGCAACCTCTGCAGAGAGTAACTCCAACACTGTCCAGAGGGAAGCAGGGGTTTGTTCTACCACATCCTGTTAATCCCGATTCGTCTTTGTTATCGGTGTTCAAACCCTTAGTGAGCCATGAATAGCAGTCAGGTTCCTAGTAACTTTTGGATACAGTGACTGAGATAAATCTTTTATTTAGGAGGGGTTACCACTTTTGGGCTTGAGGTTACCTATTATCTTTCTACAGCATAGAGTGTGAACGTATAGTATTCATTCTCAAGTAAGGTAAAGCTTAATATAAGCACAAATTGCTGAAGAGGTAGGACATATAATATAATGTACCAAAGAAAATGAGGCTTCCGTATGTATCTGTGCGTGCACCTTAAATAGGCGTCCCTGCTTCCCTGTTTAAGGTCATCAGATGAGAGAAGACAAGTAGCAAAATCAAAGTTAGGAAATGCCGTTTAATATTTAAAAACTCAATGCATTATATTTTTATTTTCCTGCAAAATCACATTGAATTTCTGCAGTAATTGTCTGCAATATATTCATGTGCTTATAGAATATGCTTATCAATATAATAATCATATAAATTGATTTGTAAAAGTAAAAACAATAAAACCTTCCACCCGCAATCCCAAGACTCTGGTAGGCCAAGGCACAAGGATCCCTTGAGCTCAGTAGTTTAAGACCAGCCTGAGCAACAGTGAGTCCCCCATCTCCAGCAAAAATAGAAAAAAAATAGCCAGACATTGTGGCAGGTGCCTGTAAGTCTCAGGTACTTGGGAGGGAGTAGGATTATTTCAGCCAAGGAGTATGGTTGTTTTGAGCTAGGCTGATGCCAGAGCATTCTAGCCTGGTGCAACAGAATGAGACTCTGTCTAAAAAAATATAAATAAATAAATGAAAAAACAAATAAACGTGCACTTTTTAAAAATAAAAAAAGATGGAAAAAACATTTGTGGTATCCATTAGGAATTATTAAGGAGGTTTTAAAAGTATGTAGGTGTGATCATTGTGAGGTATAGACCCTGCAAATGTATTATTGTGTGTGATCATGAATGTTAATAATTAGTATTAGGAATATCGGATTCAAAAAAAAAAAAAAGAAAAAGAATATCTATTTCAAGTTCCTCATATGGCAGCCAAAGAAATTTGAGAATTGTTGAAGTGTCACTTTTAGGATAACTAAAGGTCCCACTCTGCTTGAGAGATCCCTTCTTTGGACCAGTTGTCTCATTGCAATCATTAATGGCACTCCCTGTCTTTTACTCTCAAATTGTTCTGCCTCAGATGATTAATTATATGGTGTGCCACCAGTTAGGCGGGTTTTGGTAACTGGAACTCAGCTGAAGTCAAATCAGCTTCAAAATTAGGAGAATTTCCTATTTCATTCCAATCCAACCTAGTAAAACTTCTGAAGTTCAACTGGTTGGACAGACGTGAGCCACTGCTTCCAGGTGTTGTTTTCAAACATTCTAAGTAAACGACCCAGAGCGAGGTGGCTTGGGGTGCAGTGCTGGCCTGGAAGGGATCCCCTCGCTGCCGCCATGCAGCTAGTCCACATGGGTTTTGCTTCCTAATCCTTCTTCTCACCAGTAAGTTGCAAAGAGAACTTTGGGGAATTGCCTTGTTTGTATTTATTGACCATTTAAAAAATGAGTTATTGTTTAGAAAGCATTATTCTTGTTAGATTTTTATTGTTTGGAGAGTTCCCGAACAGTTTTAAACCACTTTTAGAAGAATAAAGCAAAATGTCGTTCAGTGGTCATAAATTCAGCCAGACAGGCAATGTACTCAGAAGGTAAAGAAAGAAAGGTGCAGTTGTAAAATGAAAATGTACAGTCAGGCTGCAGGAAACTTCCAGATGGAATCACTATGATAAAGCACCCCTCTGTCTTCCTTTCTTTGTTTCTTTCCTTCCATAGGACTGTTGGGAACCAAGATATTTAGACTGTTTTTAAAAGATCACAGATAATTAACCTATCTTTTTATTCTCTAATGCAATGAATTTTTAATATAGGCACAAATTCATCCCCCAAACGTAACACCTTTCACCAAATGGATATGTTGCATCCTTCTGAGTTCAACAAGATGAAGGCAATTTCCAAGTTCCCAGAAACCACGTTCCTCATGTTTACTCTTCCTGATGGAGAAGGGAATGGGGATTCAGCCCCTCTGTTCTCAGAGTGCCGGGAGGAGTCCTTGGAATTGTAGACAGAAGGGTGAAGGTTGGAGCTGCCAAACAAACTATGGCTAGAGAACGAATTACATCATCCTCTCACTGCGAAGCTACAAGCAAGTTATTTGGTCAAGGAGAGCTCAGAATCTTTACATTAAAAATGGGTATTTGTTTATGCATTTATTAAAAAAGCATGGGCACCTGATTTGTGTCAAGTACCATAGACCTTAATTTAAATCGGTGAACAAAATGGCCACTATTTCTACCATGACAAAGCTTACAATCTAGTGGAATTGAATGGTGCTGTCATTGGGCCTATTAGAGAGCTAAGTTAGATAATTTATGTAAAACTCCGATTCTAGTGCCTGTAACAAAAAAATAACAAGATAAGTGAAAGACTGAGGCAAAACCAGCTGCAGGAGCTATGTAATTTACATATTTCCTATCCATTTTCTGACAGCAGCATCACTCCAACACAGGCTTGATCTCTGAAATTTAGGGTATAATTGCTCACTGCATTACTATCACTCATGAATTAAGGCAGTATCATACATTCCATGAAAGAGCACCATGTCCTGTCATAGGCTGGCACCTTGTTTTTGGATATCTTATTTTTATTTGTTATAAAATAGTATTTATTTCAATGTTGGAAATTAACACATGTGACCCGCAAGAAATCATATTAGATCGAAACAATATTGTAACAAAAGCATAAGGCACCGGTTTCACCATCTCTTTCTTTCTTTCTTTTTTTCTTTTTCTTTTCTTTTTTTTTTTGCAGTTTTTGGCCAGGGCTGGGTTTGAACCTGCCAACTCCGGTAGATGGGGCCGGTGCCCTACTCCTTTGAGCCACAGGCACTGCCCTTTACTAGCTCTTTCTATTAACCCCATTTGCCAGCCTCTCCTACAGGGTAACTCCACCAAGAGTGTGTGTCACTTCTGCAAACACTGCTACAAGATAAATCATGGTATACGTGTATATGCACGACAAATGCATGTATCACTAAAGACTACATTTATTTTTTAAATATTTTTACTAAAAATAATGTTTTAAAATTAAATAATTGCTTTCCAATTCAAGACGATAATAATCCTACAGAATGATGTAGGTTTCTAAAAATAGATTGATAAAAAATTATAAGTGCTCATTCAACAGTTTTGAATTTTGATTCTAAAATGTGTCATTTAGCCCGGATATGGTGGATTACACCTGTAATTCTAGCACTCTGGGAGGCCAGGGCCAAGGCTGATTGTTTGAGCTCATGGGTTGGAGATCAGCCTGAGCAAGAGCAACAACCCATCTCTACTAAAAATAGAAAAACTGAGGCAGGAAGAGCACTTGAGCCCCAAAGTTGGAGGTTGCTATGAGTTATGACACCATGGCACTCTACCCGGGACAATAGCTTGTGACTGTCTCAAAAAATAATAAAATAAAATATGTAGTTTATTGTCTTGGAGAAAATATGAAAGTGGTATTCACAAATAACATAGTCATTCTGTAACAGCAAAAGATGAACAAAAAATAAATTAATTAATTAATTAAATTAAAAAAGATGAACAGATTATACAAAAAAAAACTTGGGGAAAATAAAGCCTTTGAAAACAAAAGGAAAAAAAAAAAATGTACTTCCAGGGAAATAATTTTAAAAACAATATTACTACTATAATACAAACACACACACAATATATATATAGTACCTAGAATATACGTAGACATAAATGTAACAACCTTCTAATTACATAATATATGTACAGGTGCCTCCAAATATATGTACTATATATATCTGAAACAGAAACAATTACTTAGAAGAAGAAAGAAAAATATCCAATAATCCTTTGTGTATCATACCCTGGATTCAAGCAGGAGACCTGTGGTTTAACCACGGCTTTTCTCTAATTCATTGTGGCTCTGGAATGGTACTTTAACCTGCATAGAACGATCAGGCTGGGATATCCCCTGGTTCTCTCCTGGAGGAGAGGGTGCACACCTCACTCTGTGTTGGGAGATAACTCTCCACGGAGCTGACGTTTATGCTCATCTTCCGAGCAGAGGGCAAAGGGAGCTTTTTTTTCAAAGATGTTTTCCTAATAGCCTTGAACACATAAAGATCGTGACTCCTGGAGATATTTAGAACCGTTTCTCCCTGGATACGTTGTGGGGTAAAAACATCTGGAGGCATCTTTTTCTCTTTCCAGAGACTTTCCAGGGTAAGGCAATGTTTCTTGTTCCAGAAGGAAGGAGAGGAGATTTTGCCAGAAACCCTTCTGTCGGAGCAGGAGCTCCAACCCTCAGTCTGTTAGATGTGGCAGATCACTGTGTGCAGCGTCAGCCTGGGCCTGTCTGTGTCAGCCCCCTGGGACTCGGGGACACAACAAACCGAGGGGAACAGGAAGTTCTGTTATGCTGTAAGTAATAAACTGTCTGAAACAATTGAGGTGAATTGCTTCCTTACTGGCCGAATCTCTAGAAATGGGACCAGTCAGTCTGGCTGCTGCACCGCTGACCCAGCTGTGGAACTTGACACTAAACTCACAGCAAAACCACAGGAGGAAATGTCCCAGTGCTCACCTGGATTCTTACATCACCTGTATTTTCTGAACCACTGGTTTTAGGCAGCCACTGTTTCTGACAGAAAAACAGAAAGGGAGGGGCAATGGTTCTAGTTAATGGAAACCATTTGTAATAAAGCAGAAAGAGGGGAGGCAACATTGAGATGTCCATCCTCAAAACTTATCAGCTTAAAGAGAAAGGCAAATGAGTTATAAATGATTTATATAAATAGATAAGTAGATTTAGATGAATAGATAATAGATAAATCTTCAAACAAATGCATAAGCACAAACACTAGAAATATTCAGAAGAATTAATTACACATGATTTGTGTGCATTGTAAACAGGAAAAAAGAGAGGGTAAATGAGGATGTTTCTAAAGAGCAACTCATCTCCCAGGTTTAGTGTGTGGAAGATCGTCACTTTTTATCTGTCTCATAGATGAGTAGGGGTTGAAATGGAAAGTAGTGGAGGTGCAAATAGAATTAGATGTACTAGTTTCAGCAAAAGCATAGATTGCCCTGTTCTCAGAACCGTACACACTTCAGTCTGACTACAGCAGTGTGCAGAAAAGGAGGAAGAGTATAATTAATTAATTAAGAACAAAAACTAACAATACAATGCTTTAAACAAATTACAATGAGTTGGGGTATTAACCTGTAATGAACTTGAACTATAAGGTTTTAATAAGGAGAAACTAATTAACTGATACCATCTGGGTATCAGGGGTAGAAATCTAATATTTATTGAAAAGTACAGTGTGAGCATTTACTGTGGTAACTGCATTGAAGTCTTAATGCAATTCTATGAGGTAAATAACATAGAATTCTGTTCATATCTCCAGGCCAATATCTTCCAATGTTTTTCCTATTCTTTCTTCTTTGAGGGTTTTTATCATTTCATGCCTTAAATTTAAGTCCTTTATCCATCTTGAATCAATTTTTATGACTGGAGAAAGGTGTGGGTCCAGTTTCCCACTGGGGAAAGACTTTATGAGGAAAATTGCCATAAACAAATGGGATTTAATTAAACTGAAAATCTTCTGTATAGCTAAGGAGACAACAACCAAAGTCAATAGACAACCTACTCAATGGGAAAAGATATTTGCATATTTTGAATCAGACAAAAGCTTAATAACCAGGATCTATAAAGAACTTCAATTAATCCACAAGAAAAAACCTATAATCCCGTACATCAATGGGGAAGAGAGATGACTAGAACCTTCTCTAAAGACAACAGACAAATGGCTAGCAAACACATGAAAAAATGCTCATCATCCCTAATTATTAGAGAAATGCAAATTAA
>NW_003852405.1:32321161-32326632 GCF_000181295.1 Otolemur garnettii
AAAAAAAAAAGGATTCAGTTTATAGAGACAGGGAAACAGAGGTGGAGAGAAGTTAAATTAAGAGCTGGTAAGAAATCCATAGGTTATGTTGGCACGGCACCCTATACGTTTTCATTCTGCTATTGAGCGCTCACTCATCACCACTAACTACCCTGGAGAGAATGGACCAGTGGCAGACAGGCGCAGCTTCAGTAGTCCAGAGAAAGTACGATAGGAATTGCAGTCGTGTAGCTATGGAATGAAGATAAAGTGGTTAGGACGGCTTTCAGATTGGGGGGCTGAGTAGTTTCTAGCTTTATCATTCTAAAATTTGAACAGTAGCATCATATTTAAATGAAAAAAGTCAAGGCTGTAAAGCAAATAGGATCCCTTTCTGGCAAAATGATGGAAAATATATGTTGCTGCTATCCTATACTTCTGAGTCCATGAGATGGCACAGTAATGCGTAACAGCACTGTTTCCAAATCTCAAACCAGAGTTCTTAAACTGGTTTTCACTCTCACAATGCAACAACTTGCCATCACTATGTGAGTATCGTGACTGTCATTGTCAACAATGTTATCCTATGAGATAAACTTAAAGAAAGACCAATTTTATAAATTACTCTTTAGAAGTTATATTTATGAAGGCTTAATTATATTCCAGTGGTTTCATTTGCATTGTCTGTCTAAATTCCCAAATGTTCTAGAGAGATGGACACTGTCATTTCTATTTTACAAAAAAAAAAGGAATGGAAGATTTAATAGATAAAGTAACTTGGTAAGATTATCCAAATAGAATGTTTCAAAGCTGGACTTCACGTCTATATAGTCTTCCTCTAGAGGAGGGACATCTGGCATAAAATTATATTGCCTAAAAAGAAGATAATATAAATTTTAAAAGCAAGCAAACTGAAAGACCATCAACATTTTGGGTTATATATAAAACATACCAGTTCATAACTATCTTACTAAGTCAGAGATCGCAATTTGACCTGGTCTCAGAGAAGGAAATTGTGCAAGTTTGAAATGGTAATGAAGGACATTTCTTTCAGGCACGAACCCACAGCAGCTAATGAAATTCAGATAATCCTATATGACCATAATAAAAATACTTCTGTGCCATACTTCTGTGTTCCAGTTGGTCTGCTTCTTGAATAATACATATGGCCTACGGTCAAAGTCAGAACAAAATAGCATGTTGGGATAGATTTTTTTTTGCATGATTTTTAAGAAGGCAAGAAGATAAAAGTCAACATATAAAGAATGTAGACAGTCTTCGTGTCAAAGGAAATCTACAAATCTCATTAAACTGGAAAATAATTTGTATGTAAACCTATCTAAAAACTTATGAACATTATGATGGGCTCAGAGGCAACAGCTTGTTGGCCAGCTATAGAAAATCACCAGGTTCATTTCAGTTTGTAGCTTGTGTTCCTACCCCAGAAATAAGCATGGACCAGATGGAATGTAACCATCAGTTAGGCCTGCAGGGTTTATATACCACCAAGCCACTATTAAATTTGTCTCTCCTTTCCCTTTGTGGATATCCAATATTTGAAATTTCTTCAAGTATTCCACTTTCTTAAAATAGCCCTAGAATTTTAAAGTCACAACTAAAGTAAAACTCTAAAGAAATCTCATCCATGTGAATGTTGGTTCAGTTTTATTATATAAAATGCTATATTTACCTCTAGAAGTAGAATAAAATTGCTTTCTATGTATAAGTCAGACAATTACAGTCACAAACTCATCGAGAAAGAGTACTACATACCTCATGGCTGAATATCACTGTGGTCACCTTTGAAGAGCTCTCTTTGAGAAGCGAGGCACTGAGGCACCAAGGACAGTGCCTACCTCACCCTTCAAAGCAATTTTTCCCAGAATGAGTTGGGGGACATAATTGTCCAACCTCATACGACAACAGCTCTGATGGCTATTCCAGAGAAGGAGCTCCAAAATTGCTTTAAAGGATGGACTAGACGCTGGTGTGGGTGCACAGCTTCCCAGGAGGAGTCCCTGAGGTGGCCATAGTGATATTCAGGAATAAGTTAGAAAGCACTTTTTCTAGGATGAGTTCACAAACTTACTTGTCTGACCTTGTCTGCATTCACTTGCACTAGTTAAGCAAATACATTGTTATTTCATTCAAATATAAAATAATCAATTTCACACTGTGAGTGAACAAATGAATAAACAAAAAAGGCATCCAGATTACACTTGACATCCAAACTAATTACTTCTAGTTCCTCACATCTATGGGGATATTTGATCATCTCAGGGGCTTCTCAATATCAGAGAGAATAAAATCGAGGAATGTTATAATAATACCAATTAATATCTCAAATGCTATATACCCATATTCAACTAGGAAAATAAGAGTGAAATGATGATCCTAATGAAATTCTTTCACCTGTAGGATGCTAAGGCTGTGGTATTTTCTAACTAGAAGGCCGGGAGTAATATTGCAATCTAAGCTAAAGGAAGGATCACCCACTGAGATGACAGAAAAGAAAGATCAATATTTTCTCCAGTGGATGGTTCCAAAAACAACAGAAACATTCTGAGAATACAGCTTGTCCTCACCTGTGTAAAAGAAGTCAGAATCATATTATAAAACCCAATTTTTCCATAAATCTCATGATACAGCATAGCCATGCTTTACTTTTCACAAGCAGTGAATACCTCAACTCTTTAAGACACTATCAATGAGCATTGGAAGCCAGATCTCCCTGCTCATAGCATGTCATTTACCAATAGAAAAGTAATACCCATGACAAAATGATGCTATTGCCATATATAACTAAAGTCATGTGCTCTAAAAATAAATGTATGATTATTTTATTTAAACTCTAGGGGGTGATCCTGGTGATCTGTGTGACATTCAACACATCTTACTGTGTCAAGGGTCCCTACAATCTCCCTCAAGCTCAGTGATTCACTGGCTGCACTCATAGGACTCAGAAGCTCTTGTACTCAGGACTTCAGTTCATTGCGTTAAAGAAATAGGGACAAAAATCAGCAAAGGAAATCTGCACATGTGGCAAAGCCCAGGAGGAATTGAGAGCAAGTTCCCAGGTGTTCCCCTGCCACGGACTTGCAGAAGGATGTGCTTAATTCTCCCAGCAATGATGTATAGGAACACAGGTGGAGTGATGCCAAGGGGCAAAGCTCACCCAATCCTTGCTGTGCAGGGATTTTTACCTAAGGTCACTGACATAAGCACAAAGAACCCTCATTGCTTATTACTTATGTTCTAGCCCTCTAGTCCCACCCTTCAGCCCGTCCCAGTAAAAACAGAAGCAGACCTTCACCATACATTGTATTCTCAGGATTACTGATACCACAGAGTGTCCCAAGGCATCAAGGATACCAAAACACTCTACAAAGATGAAATACTCCAAGGGCTCAGAGATTATTTCTTAGGAGCCGAGGGCCAATCCTGAAGACAGGTTTCTAACTAGAAGGGGTAGAATTTGAGAAACTAGATCTGCTGAGTAGATTTTTCTGCCCTCTTACATTCTGTTGCCTTCATTTTTTTTTGCAATTAGAGAGAGTAATGATAATATTTAAATTATCTACTCTGTAAGTTATTTTGAGAATTAATTTTGATGAGCCACGTGAAACTACCAAACATATTTCTAGTTATTATTGTTGTCATAATAATTATGGTTGATTAGTCAATAAAAACCAATGGGTAATGTGACTTCCTTACAGCATCTGGAAAATATTACACGGATATTCAACAATTAACTCTGCTTTTACGCCTGAAAATAAATGGAGATAATTTTGCTTGACAATGAGCATTGTTTGCATTATATGTTGTCCAATTATATGTGTAAAAGTAACAACCTAGTGTTAATTTTCCTAATATTCCTAATAGGTTATATTGACAATCGATTTTGCAATGTTTTATATACATATATATTAAGATGAATATTGCACATTAAAAAGTGATAGGCTAAAATTGTCCTCACCATATTTGAAATAATATGTTTCTCAAAAGAGATAATAATTATAACTGGGATTGGAGCTTCATTTATATCAATGAATGGGATTAAGAGGACATCTTATTGTGTTTTTCTAACCCCAGATTCCAGCAGACGCCTTGCCAAAAATAGCAAAGACAGGTAATGCATTTTGTTCACAAATTTCTATGTGTGAATCTTTATATTTGGGCCATTTGCTTATATTAGTCACTGAATAAGTACTTAGACATTACAGTGGACAGGTCTTAGTCGAGGCTGTACCCATTATTATAAAGCTTTTTCTAAATTTTGCTGGTTCACTCATAGTGAAATTAACAGCCCTCAACCTTACAACTGGATCACCCAGCCACCATTGCACCAAGGTTGCTCACACTTGCATGAACTTTAATTTTGAAGTTCGGTTATCTAAAGAAACAGATCAGTTGGGAGGCATTTATTTTGGTAGTGTAAGGTAGGGTAGAGGCAGTCGGATTCTGGAATTATAAGCCAAGCCAAGAACATGTTTATTCTGCAGCTTCCTGACTGTGGCTAAGTTGGGACAGCTCTGTAGCAGGCCACTCTCATGAAGCTTCCCTGACCTGAGTGCTTCCTAGTCATGAAACCAACTTTGTGAGGCGACGGTGGGGCGATGGATCTGGTAGTCATTCCTGGAAATGCTTTCAGAGTCTTTTTCATCAGTCCTTCCAAAAATTGTATGAATGAGATCCTTTAAAAAATCTCTTTTTAATTAAGAGATTAGAGCTGATCATTCTGTAGTGAAAATGAAGAGGGCAGAGAGAGTGGTAGTGTACCTAAAAACACTCACATTTGGCACCATTGAGATACTGTATTAAATTCCAGTTTTGTCATTAATTCTCATTCCTTAGGCAAACTTCATACCTTATGACTCAGCTTCCTTATCTCCAGTAAACAGTAACTTCCGCGAGGCATGTGGATAGCTCATGGTAAGCCTTTACTACATTGCCTGGCAATAACCGTTGCCGTTGGTGCTGCTGGTGATACCACCTCACCAGTCTCCCGATCCTGCACTATGAACACAGCTAAGAGGTGAGCATTTAGGCTCCTAAAGGTCAGCTTTGTCCTTCAAGCATTAATTATGAATTAGCCAATATCTAATTAGAGGCTGTACTTGAAGCTGTTAGACTACTGAAAGAAATATGGCTCTATCCTGTAAGTCTTGTTCTTTGGAAGCAACCATGATACTTTCCATTAAAAGACCGATTCTTCTAAATTACATTACTGGTGTTTTACAGCATACACTTCGGTCAGTCTATGATGAGGTGTTTATAATATCAACTACATATTCTCACCCCCCCAAACTGCAAAATTGATCATCAATTATTTGAATTAGTTTGTCAATAAGACTATCTCAAATATCCTAGGGTGCAAAGAAAAATTTTAAATAACTATTGCAATATAATTCTGTGATGAAAAGAAAGAGTGTATAAACACACAAGAATCAGAGCACATTTATGTGTGTACTCCTGTGCGGGCACAGTGCACA
>NW_003852405.1:32328313-32337409 GCF_000181295.1 Otolemur garnettii
GGGCACACTGCACACATACACTATATATACACACACAGTGCATATATACACACAACATTTAAATGAGGGAGCAAGTGAGGGTGAATTGAATTATTTATAAAGTCTGTTCCAGTGCCGATAGTCTAAAAGTCCACTAATCTGTGAAGCAGGAAAATGGATAAAGTTAATTAGGAACAGTTTCCTAGTGAGCTTTGGGTTAGATATAAAGGAAAGGAGGCAGGCAGGAAGGCCAGCCAGCTGGAAAGAAAAGGCACCACATATGGTGGCACATCAAAACAAGCATTTACATAGTAAGCCCGGCCTCTGCTTCCTGAAGTCATATTATAGAAAGGCATGGCTGTCCATCTCCTAATAAAATATAAATATTAAATCAGTTATTTCTGCTGCTCTAGTAAGTACGTTCATCGTGCTCAGGAAAAGTTGCTTACTAGTCATCACTTCCTGGCTTTGCTGACATTTCAGGGTGAATGCAATCATTTCGCAGCTCACCCCTGGTGGCTGCGCCCTGGCAGGGAACGTTTGCACATTACCAAGGACGCCACACGCTGTCTCCATGCAGCTCTGCGCACTTCACACTGTGAAATGCTGGTGTATTATCATCTTCTTTCATGCTACACTAATGAGCGTGTGAAGCAGCAGCCTTGGAGAACACACTTTTTTTGGGTTTGTTCCAGGAGTCCATTTCAGACACAAAGCTGGTCTGCATGGAACTGCAAAGTTTTCTTGGGACAAGGAAAGTTGAATGAGGCCTGCCGTTTCATGAGTCCTTCATGGACATGCTGACAATATGTGTCTTCCTGACAGTGCAGAAAGATTTTATAGTATTTCTAAATAAATGCTCAAATAACATTCCTGACAGCAGCAATGGTATTTCACTGAAAAAGAGATAAAAAGGCATTTCTTTTAAGTTAATTCAGTTAAACCGGTTTTTTTCCTTTTTTTTTTTTTTTTTTTTGGATAGATCATGTCAAATTTACTCAATTTTCAGGGTTTTTTTAAGGTTAGTAGGTATAAGGAGTCCTAAAATCCTTTAACTAATTATAAGCCATAAACAAGACAGGAGAAAAATACCTATTAAGAATTATTGATCGAGTAAAATCAATAATTAGCATAATGGTAATGTTATTTAACCTTTACTTTCTTCAAAGCAATTATAAATTCTAGTCTTTCTACATCTTATACAAGTGTCACATGCATTTTGAAAAGTATGACATTTAGACCCTAGTAGAATATTTTGGGGTAGCTTTTGCAATACTAAGTGTGGGGGACTGGATATCACTCCAGTGGTTATTATTTCCTGTCCCATCAATGCTTTATCCATTTCAGAGAATCATAAAAAGGTAGAGCTAGGCCAAGTCATAGAACTTACATAGCCATATTTTATGAAATTATAAAACTTAGAATTCAAGTGACCTACTCAACATTATAACTAGAAGTTGTAAATTAATGATCAAAATATCAAAACTATTTGAGACGTTTTCTATGATGCAATTTTGGTTCACAGGATAAACTTAGTCAAATTGGTGTATTGTCCAAGGAAAATGTTTCTTAGACACAATGTCTCTTAGTCATGTTTTCTATTTCCTATACAGTAAAAAAAAAAAAAAAAAATTATGCTGCTTTTGTGTAAAATATACTACAAAATCAATGAAGAATATTCTTGAGCAACTAGCATTTCAAGAGTTGTGACCTGGAGTCCAAGGCATGCATATGATAGATTAAACCAACTCATCTAGAAGGAATTATCTACAGATTACCTCAGGCATTCTCTGAGGATGACTTGCTTCTGAGAAGACATCGGGTTATTCAATCTGAATTCAGTAGTTACAGCAATTCATTTGGAAAATATAAATGTATTCTCTGCTACATGGGTAAAGAAAATAAAGAGCTTGACAATGCCAACACTTCCAAAATATTCCAAGTCTCACCTACCATCCTAACATTGTTCCATTTCTTTCTTTTCTTTTTTTTTTTCTTTTTAAGGATTTCTAAACTTCAGAAATACCCTAATTCTGAAAATAAGCAGACTCCTTGGACTTATGAAGGCTTATACCTTTGATCTAGAAAACACTTGTATAAATTGAACACAAATTGGGGCCTGGTCAGAAGGGGGAAGGAGACATTTATTTGATAGGCACTTTTGGATTTCTTAATATATGTCACACATTATGCTGTGAAGTAATGAAAGCAAAAATATTATTCAGCCATTAAAAAAGATGGAGACTAGACATCTTTTGTATTAACCTGGATGGCAGTGGAACACATTATTCTTAGTAAAGCATCACAAGAATGGAGAAAGAAGAATCCTATGTACTCAGTTCTGATATGAGGACAACTAAAGACCTAGTGCATGGTGGAGGTGGGGGGGAAGGGGAGACCAGAGAGAGGGAAAGAGACAGGGCTGAGGTCACAGTGTGTGACATGCATTTTGGAAGTGGGACACAATTATAAGAGGGACTTATCCAAACTCTGACATTTGCCAGCTGGTTGGATGTATATAATTCTGACACTTAGAAATTTCAGTCTTAGGTTTTATAAACGAGGGGGCTGGGAGAACGACCGGTAGTTTTCTAAAGTAAAGACTCTGCTTCTCAGAGGGGAATTTTTTACCTCCATAAAGCCAAGCATTTTGTCTTTTTCCCTCTCTTCTGTGAGTACCACTTTTCTCCCATGTTCCCCTGTCAGGATAAAAGCCTTTCTGCCCTAACTATGATAGGTTAGGGCTTTTAAGAAAGTGTAGACGAGAGAAGTCAATTATGTGTTTAAGCTTGGATAATATACTCCACGACGTTTTCAGAGACAACTGGGTGATTTCTCTCCTTTTCCACTCTACTTGCTTTGTTTGGATTCAGCGTACAGAAGAAAATTTACTTTTCAGCTAGTTGCACTCATGAAAAGAATCTGGGGAAGTCCCACATGCTCAGAGCCAGCTCTGGGAGGCCTGAGCACTTCCGTAACAGCTGCAGCCTGGGGAGTCAGGCCACTGCTCTGACTTGGAAGAGCCAGCACTTCTGTGAGACCAGAAATAGCAGCTCAGACATGACACCTGGGCTTTCCCCACTTGGCCTGGGTCTAACCCTTGCTGCTTCTCAACTTAGGCAGCTGCAGAGACCGGCAGATCTTGCAAATTGTCCTGGTTTTCCTATCATGAAGACTGTTCTAGCATGTTCTGTGGGGGTCACTCAATGCGGTATGATAGACAAATACTATTTTCCCTGCCCAAAGCACAGTTGTCAGTGTACTCATTTGTCAGCTTTTTAAAAAAGGATCATGTAACTATGAAACAGCCTATACATGTATGTGACTCCCTCTTTGTAGTGAGACAATTGGAAGTGATTATTTCATACCTATTATGTTTTATAGTTCATATAGTCATATTTGGTGTTATCTTCCCTCCTATTTTAATTTCTGTTTTGCTAAATATATAAGTCTAATTGAGCTGTGTGAAGTTAAAACAATCTCTAACGGTGCCTTAGCAGCGCGCACCTGTGTGCCTGGTCGCCTTCCTGCCCGTCAGCTAAGGGGCCTGCTGCCACCTGGTTACCAGCTCTGGATCCGGCAAGGGGGACACGTGAACTGAGGGACGGTGCACACGGCAGGCAGCGCCCGGTAACCCTTCAGGGGGTGCTTTCCGCCAATTTGGGGCTCTAAATCTGCTTTGTGTTCACATCAGTGTCCTCAACTGAGAGTGGAATCCCAGCTTCATTCAAGCCACAGAAAAAGCGTCGTTTTCCTCTTGGAATTAGGGTGTATTCCTCACACTGCACGCGTGGAACAGTAAACCAGTGGCTCTGGACGGAACTCTCACTCCGAAATGCCGAACACGACCATCGTTTAGTCAGTAATAGGAAACAGTTCTGTTTACATTTCAAAGTCTGGCATTTAACTTATGATTTTGTCAATATACACTAAAGGCCACAGGAAAGGAGCATGATGTATCTGCTATCAACCCAACTCCGGGCAACCGCGCGTTTTGTTCTGTTGAGTTGCTGCGTGTGCCCCAGAGTCCTATTGCCTGGATCCAGAGGAAAGGCAGAAGTCCAGCTCCTGATTAAAGCGCAAGACGCAGGCAGGACAATCACGAGAAGGGTCTGAACACAGAATTTATCCATTTATTACAACAACCAACGAAAGTGTTAGTATTAAAACTTTTTAGTTCTTTATTGGTCTGTTCTGTCAACAAATATCCGTGTGCATCTTTCTGGGTAGCACAATAAATATGCCACTCGTTACAGAGGCCAGGGGTCAGTAACACATAGATTTAGCTCCAAAGGAATGAAGACCTATTAAAGTGAGTATGAATTACTCTCCCCTCTAGAGTAGGTGTAACAGACACCGTAATGTCAAGGCCACGTGATGTCATTCCTCACCCATCCTCATCCTAGGTCCTGTTCCTCAGAATCAGACATTAAGACAAAGCTTTGAGGCAAGAGGTCAATTTATTGAGCCCCGTCTGGGAAGGAGGAAATAAGAAAAGAAAGGGAATGAGGTTAACACTGGGAGCTTGAACGAGCAGGTTCCTGCCACAGCAACCTGGCACAGTCCCACCACGATCCTGGAGGACAGCCTGGGCCTCCTCCCGCTCATCCTGCTCAGTGTATGGGGGGCTGGCTTTTTCTCCATGGATCTCTCTCTAACATTGGATGAGGGCTACTGTGGGCTGAACTAACTCCTAGATGCTTCAACTTGCCCTCAGCTTTGATTAAGCACCTTCCTGTGGCCCAAAAGAAATCAGGGGTAGAGACTCATGCATCCATACTACAGTGGGCGCACAGCTGGGAATTCTGAGTGCTAAAGGAATATCTGTAGGACAGCAATGGTATCTGTTCACTGCCTTCTCTCTGGCTCATATCATACTTTTAAACACTCTCAAAATTCAGACAACACCAACTTATCCAAGAAATATTGTAAATCCTGTCTTCTATTGCATTTTCAATTTCTAAAATAAATGAGTGAAATATTTTCTTTCTCTCTAATCCCTACCTCTGTTTATGTTTGACCTGTTATTACACAATTAAAATATTGGAATGGCTTCCCAATTGATTTCCCTACCTCTAGTCTCACAAAACATAGTCCATCATGTATAGAGGGTACCAAAAAAAGGTATGCACATTTTAAGAAAAGGAAAACTGTATTAAAAATTGTAATAATACATACTAATAACAAAATATGAATACAAGTCATGTTTGAGCACCTCTTGTGATGGCACAAGTCCCACGTGACTATTATCAGTTTCATATTTGTTGTCTTCCTTTAGTAAACGTCTCCAGGAGGTCTTCCATGACTATTAGAAAGTGTCAAAACTTTTAATGTCCATAAAGGTTGCATTTTGCATTCTACAGAGTATCTTTGCTTAAGTTAACACATTTATTCTTCACACAAAAATAACAAGAATATGCACTGTTACCCCACTTTAGGGATCATCTCTAAGAAGTTTGTGATTTTCACCATAGAATTTGAGTGAATGTCTGATATAATACATTACATTAAGATAAGAACTTGGAGTTTGAGACCAGTTCTGCTGTGTCTTCCATTTGTACCCCACTTAATCATCTCTGTTTTTCTGTTCTGCTATATTTCCAGCAAGGCCTACTCAGATTCCTTTGTGTGCAATTGATGAAGAAGACACCCAGAAGCCTGTAGGATTGTAAGCAAAAGAAACCACTGGAAATGATACAATACTTCAGTATTAGATGTCCACAGGCATCTATTTGGTACTTTATCACGGGAAGGGTAAATTAAAACATATTTTCTACCTTGAACACACAGGGCCCACAAACACATCAAATAAAAAATGAGACTCTGCCTCAATATTTGCTTGTCTCTATCCTGGAATGAGCCCATATTTTAACATGAGGAGAGAGGCCACATAAATGTGCCAAGGAGAGGGGCAGGAATTTACCTGTTTTGTTGCTTTTATCTGACCAGCCGTCTCCAGCTTGTCAGAGAAGTTGGAAAAACCAAGAGGTAAGTTAGGAACGAAAGTGAAACTTTGACAAGAACCCTGCTGTGAGTCCCATCTGGATGGGGTGGCATGACTGTCTTCTGACCTTAATTTTGGCCAGAGGAGCTTCAAAGAGATAACTCAGTGAGCTTGATTGTGCTCCCAGCAGTCAGCTGACACAGTGGATGAGGGTCAGACTCACAAGGGAGAATTTTAAAGGGCAAAAGGCTGCAGCAGAAGCTGCCTGCTGGGCAGCTAAATGAAAATCAGGGTGTAATTGAAAACAACTGCACTCCCACTGATGGTAGAGCAAAGGGGCATATTCCCTATACTGTACACAAGAGAGATTTGGCCAGAGTCGGTTTAGATCCCGAAAAGAGGTTCAAAAGGCAAGTGGGCTTTAGCAGAAAGAGGTTGGATGAATTTTGCCAGATACCTAAGAAATGAGAGAGGTATTTTGAATGGTGGGCTAGGGGAAATAAATGTGCATGAGTCAAGAGAAATGAAGAGCAAATATCCTCATTATGATGAGAAAATTTCCCGAGTAACCCACAAAAAGCATCAACAGAGATGTCCGCTTGGAACTCCTGCCACAGCCAAAGGAAACCAAGGCCCACACCTGGCACGGTAAGTAACAGAGCATCCACCCAGTTGCTCTATTGCAGGCAGTCACTCCATAAGTGAAGGATAACTAATTTTAGATGACATTTAGAGGCTCTGTTATGGCTGTTGTAGAATGGACTATGCAGAATAATAACTAGCCTGACAAGACCAGTTTGGAGGAATTTTTTCTTTTTAAGAATGGCCCTAACATATCGGAGATCCAATTCTAGTGAGCAGTTCGAAGACATGTATGCCCTTTTCCCATAAAACATATCCAAATTTAACAGCAGCAGATTTTTGAGAATAATGACCAGTTGTGAATGGAGATAAATTTCCAAAATATATTTGATCTCTCCAGAAAAGAAAACTACCAGAAACACGGTGTGTTTAACACTCCATTGTATCTCAGGCAAAAATTGAGGGAGATTCCTTTTAAAATTTCTCTGTTTAAAAAATGTTTCAGGAAAAAGAAAACCTTATTTTCTGTGGACAGAATGTTTGTATCATCCGCAGAACTCATGGATAAAATCCTGACTCCCAAGGGGATGAATTAGGAGGTGGGGCCTTGGGAGTAATTTAGGTCATTAAAGGGTTAAACTCACTAATGAAATTAATGTTCTTATAATAAAAAGAGACTCCAAGAGCTCTCTAGTCTTCTTTTTGTACTATATGAGGACAGTGGTTTAAAACGTGGAAGAGGGTCCTCACCAGAGCCCAACATGACGGTACCCCAAACCTAGGCATCCAGCATACAGAACTACAAGAAATGAATTTCTGTTGTTTATAAGCCACTTTTTAAAAATTTATTATTATTATTTTTGCAGGGATTTTTTGGCAAGGGCTGGGTTTGAACCCACCACCTCCGGTACATGAGGCCGCATCCTACTCCTTTGAGCCACAGGCTCCACCCCCACTTTCTTTATTGCAGTTTGCAATAGCAGACAGAAGTACCATAGTCACCCATTAAATTATGGACATTAATGCAAGTCTGCGTACCAAATGAGTTCATATTTCTTATTTTACCATTAGCTCCTAAATTACAAAAGAAAAAAAAAGATATAGGTGAATCTCAAAGATAAATTTGGTTTCAGGATGTTTAAGCAAACTCCCTTCTAATTGTTTCATGTTTGACAAAATAACTCTTAGTATGTAGAAACTAATACATCAGAGATTTAATTATATGATGTCTCCAAACAAGGGCTGAAAACCACTGACATTAAACGCCAAAACTTTAAAGGTCAAGACAAAAGCCAAATAAATGAAGGCATGAATAAATAGGTGAATGCCCTGGGCAAGGCGTGGGGTGGGGATCTAGAGACTTTGTTCCCATAGGGAAAATAATATTAGTTCAGTATTTTTAGTGACAGAAAAGCTTTTCTAAATAGAACTGCACAAAGAAAGTTAAAACAAAGCGAAAATGAAAGAATAATCATTAATTAAGATGGTAGATAAGAGAACAGAAAAAAATAAATACTGGTATGATTAATCACGCTTAAAGTTTCATTTAGAGGGAGACTTGAGATTTTTATGGAATTCTAATTTTCATAAACAAGAATTTTTGCACATCATAGAAAAAGTTAAATAAGTCTCAGTCCACACACGTAATTAACAAACAATTTCACCACTAGCAAAGCACCGTGAAACGACCATTCGCATTTTCCTGCCCTCAGAATAATGTCTGCGGCTTACGGTTCCCTAGATAGGTTTTGTAATCAGTCTTAAATATGGTCCTATCCTTGCGTTTATCAGGGCCTGCCTACTATTTTAATCTTTGTCTCTTTTGTATAAGCAATCTGTAGATATTCCTTCCAAATATTCTTTTTAAATACCGCTATGATGAAGCAATAGTACACAGGAGATCTGTATGAGACCTCATTGTGAAACAAATTGAGGCATATTCAAATATACAGAGAGAGGAGATGAGATAGGAGAACTTGTGATTATACCTTGTTTTTTGTCACTGACAAGATATTCGTCACATGACTGCACTATCTGTTATGAATTGAAATATTAAGAGAGTACACCATACGGCGAGAAGCAATCGTCCTTCTGGTAAACTATCTCCATCACCGTCTAACAACAAGGAGAATATCATCCAGGGTGACTCTCTGGGTCACTTCCTAAAGTCAGCAGAGTTAAGAAAAGCAGATTCAGTGTAATCGTCTCCTATAATATTTCTCATATCTTTTCCTCTTTGAAATTATTTCTCCCATTGCAACCAGAGTGATCTTACGAACACGAAGATCTTTTTCTCAAATGTAGTTTTTAATTGATACATAACAATTGCACATGTATATGGCATAAAACATGATGTTTACAGATAGACAGATAGATAGATAAATAGATAGGTAAATAGATAGATAGATAGATAGATAGATAGATGAAGGGAGGATGTACACACAGAGATGGTGCCATAGAAACGTACATACATTTTAAGAAAGGAATAAAACTCTATTAAAATTGTAATTCTGCAATTATAAGAGGTGTCCAGCCATGACCTGTATTCATCTTTTATTATTGGTATACATTGAGTATTATAATTTTAATAC
>NW_003852405.1:32337461-32338215 GCF_000181295.1 Otolemur garnettii
TATTTAACATATGCATTCCCTCATATACCTATCACTATTTTATCGTGAGAACACTTCTAATCTCTTAGCCATTTTCAAGCATAAAACATCGTGTTATTATCTGTAGCACTGTGATGTGTAATTTGCAGTCTTAATATGACACACTTTCACTAAAGTATCTTCACTGCAGTGGCATCTTATTATTCCTAGAAAACAATCTTTTTTTCATTTTAAAAAATGAAAATAATAAATTTTTGATGTGGAAAGAAGATGTACCCAGTCTATCTCATGTCCACATCTCTAACCTTATTGAGGCCATGCCCGGGCCTCATTTGTCCCAGCTACGATGCATCAGAGGCCCCTACTCAGTTTGATTTCTCCTGAACCCCAGAGCATTGCAGGTTCAATTTCCTCTCCCCTGGAATATTTTAGCTCTTGATTTGCCTAGTTTCTGACTATTTCTTCTTAATATTCATGTTCATTTTTGTTTGCCGCAAGAACTTTTTTTGGATAAAGTTCTCAGATAAAATCTACCTGTCATACAATTCCTTAATAGGCATGCCTCCTTCAAAGACCTAATGTAGCTCCAATTTTAAATCTACAGGTATTTTAAATCAATGCTTATTTCCTGCCCTTCACAAGACAGTAAGCTCTATGATGATAGAGAAAGAGGGAATCTACATTTGTTCAACACTGTATCATCACTATTCAGTTGGCTAAAATCAAGAATTTGAGGGAGAGTGGTGGCTAATTAAAAAATATGAAGTTTTTTTTT
>NW_003852405.1:32338288-32346624 GCF_000181295.1 Otolemur garnettii
TTTTTTTTTTTATTTTCTCTAGACATATACATGTGTTTATTTGGTTTCCACTTTTTGCCTTCACAAAATAAAGTAAAATAAAAATAAAAAATATGAAGTGTTTGGGGATTACTTGGAGTGGGGTGAGTTAACATAAACCAATATGCTATGTGCTTCCTGCCCTTAGTTGGCCCTGCAAACTTGTTTCTGATGTGCTTGAAGATGAGTTAATCATAAATGAGTAGATTGCACAAATCAGTAGTATAGTTATAACAACATACAGAGATATTTTTTAAAAGTCAAAGTATTTTTATATATATATTTATGTCAGAATAGTCAACAGGCAGAAACTAAAGCTTAGAGAGACTTACTTCTCTAAGATCATACAGCATTATGACAGTAATTTAAGTATAAAAATGTCAAAACAAACTAGACGTGATCTGTGACATCAAAACTAGAATTTATGATTATCTTTAAAATTAAAAATATAGGTGAATAAAAACATAGGCTTAGTACTCCCTCTGTCTGGAGGATCCTAGACTTTCAATGTGTTTCAATTTTGTCTTAAGTTTCCTGTGTTATTACCGTCCTACATTAGCGTGGTACGATTGTGAGAACTGATTAGCTCATACGGAGCCATGTTATTAATGGAAGTCAGCAGTTCTCACTAGGCTTCCTTCTCTGTCTTCTACATTCTGAGGGTTTTCCTAAATGTATGTCACATACCCTTTATCACAGTTAATAGTTTCACTGGCTTTGAAATATCCCGTATTTCCTTTACTCATCTCTCTCCTTCCCCCAACTCCCAAGTCCCTGCAATCACGGACTTACTACTGCAACCATTCACCCACTAAATGGACACGATGGCATCATATGCATGTCACATCAGTGCTGGGGGTGTGAGACGGAGCCAGAAAGACAAGACCTCATTCTCCTGGAGCTCTTTCCTACTAGTGGGAGACAGGAAGGGGGAAAGCAATAAATACAATATTTCAAAGAGTTTCCAAAGTAAAATTGGGAGATGGGCTACAAAAGAAATGAGAGACGACGACCTTTACATTGAGTGATCCGGAATGCCGCTAGCTTCATTGCGGATGTGTGACTTTGAGAGAAACCTGAGTGATAACAAAGAGCGTATTCTGGGAAAAGGACCTAGAGAAACACATCTCAGACAAAGGAAACACAAATGCAGAAGCTTCCAAGTCAAGAGCTTGGTCTGAGTGTCAGGAAAATGCTCCTGTGGAATAACAAGCAAATATTTATTACCACAGCTGCAACAAGTCCTCCTGGTCTACAGATGTGGCCTGTACCATTATTTCTGCAAAAGAGAAACGGTCCTCTCTTAGCAAATGGGTGCTCTCGTGACGGGGGGCCCCACACCTGGAATATCTCATCAAATCAGAAAACAGAAAAGCCCTCCCTGTTGAACATGGACATGTCAGAAGGCCTCCGAAGTGTGCAGAGGCACACTCTGTCAAGATGTGATAATCTAAACCTCAATAAAAGCAATTACTGAGTGAACGGAAGACATCTACAGTTTCCAAATGTGTGAGTTGTAGAAATGATACTGGGAGAAACTGAGCATTTTGGAGGATTCTAGGAAATCAGTACATTGTTTTGAAAATTAAGTGAAAAAAGTAATCATTAAAAAGAAAAGCAACTGGAGTCATGATTTTCCACCAGTGTGCGGGGAGAGGATCTTAGGTGTGACAGGAACATTTTTAAAGGTCATTCATTAAATTACGTTTGAAAGATCTTCAAAGCACAGTAAGTACATTTATTTTTTTTAATCTCCCTTTTTTTGAATTTAACAGAAATTTAACTATAGGTTTGAGCACACCCTGAAATAAAAAAAGGTTGAATAACACCAAACCAGCTTATAGCAAATATGGTGAGATTGGGATAAATATTTCAGAAGACTGGGCGGAGCCAGAGCACATAAAGTCTTAGAAGGCGCAGTAGGTAAGCAGGTTACACTTTATACTACTTACCACAGAAAGCCCTGACTGTTTTGAGCTAGTTAATGGCACGATGAAGGACGGAGCCAAAATGGAGCTGATAGTGATCGTTATTATTAATAACTGGAAGGAGAAAACATGAAGGAAAGGGAGCGTTGATTATCTGAAGAGTGAGACGAGGGTTGATATTTTTGAAAAGAAAGATTGTGAATGTTGTCTATGTCCCTGGAAAATTAAATTTAATAAGGACAATTAAACTTAATAAGGAAATGTAAGTGCTAAATTTAATACTGCAATGCTTTGCAGTGTAGGATGCCCATTGATGACACTGTCTTATGCATTTTAAGTGACCAAAGTCAGTCGGATTACATAATGCATTCAGCATCTCCAAGACAGGTGCAGACTGGGCTAATACTGAGAACTGATTTAGGCTCGATACTGTCAGGTGAGTATAACAAGGAAAGAGGAGCGGGGAAGTTAGAGACTTCACTTGCAACCGAGTGATGACAGTCCTGAATGACAAAGTCCAAGTGGGAAGGTGGAGGGGTGGGTGTGACTGAAAAATCATACATGGACTGAAGGGGTTACGGAAACGCTGGGGCGAGAGTACTTGAGTAAATGAGTGAAAATAAAATAATTTGGTGATTAAAAGTGAGTAGAATATGGAAAATACAGATCCGACTGATGTTACCATTTTTAATGATAAAAGCAGGTGGATGAACACAGGAGTGCGTGTCGGGGTGCAGAAGAGGAAAAGGTCACAGAGGTGACCTTTCTAAGAATCTGAGGGGGCAGAAGTGGGTCATATGCTGTGTCGACATGGATGCTAAAACAGCCAACGATGTTGACAGTCATAGCAGGTGAGGCAGAGAAGGTGCATTTACCGTGCTGGGTTTGGGAGACAGGTATAGACATGTTTATAGAAACAAGGAGAATCAAGTTCCAGACAGGACTTCATGGGAACTGATTGGAAACTCACCCCTTGTGCAAATAGGGAAAGAATACTGTTAGAAAGGCAAGGGATTTTCAATGCGAGTCTCTCTCACACAGAGCAAGAACACGGGGGAAAATCTTGGCTAAGGGCCTTTCAGATGGGACTGGTCTTTATTTCTAGCAAGCATCAAGAAGGTGTGTGTGCACTCACAGCTCTGGGTCCCAGACAGCTGTGTGTTAGGCTGACTACTCTGTCCCACTTTATAGTTGGAAATGGTTTTTAAATATTGAAGAATGATTTGTATGTGTGTGTGTGTGTGTGTGTGTGAGAGAGAGAGAGAGAGAGAGAAACAGACAAAAAATGTATACATATTTAAGAAATGTTATCTATGTCTTTTTAAAGTTGGATCAAAGGTTCAAAGGTACCTTTACAGGTACACACATCCATTTTACTTGCAATTTGTACACCTTTGGGGAATGATCAATTTTTCTTCCAACTAGGTCTCTTAAAATGTATTAACATTTTAATCCTCAAGTCATGTTTGATTTCTCTGCAATTACAAGAGATACAGTATACCAGATGACAAACATTACTGGTATATATTGAGCATTACAATTTTAGTACAGTTCAGTTTTTTTCTGTCTTAAAATGTGTATACTTTTTTGGAACCCTCTGTATACATGATTATATGAGACTACTCTTTCTCATTTATTTAGTGTGATTTATTTTTGCCAGTCCCTTAAATATTGAGATAAGCATCCTTGAGATTCTTTCAGAATTGATTCACATGATTGATGTCAGCCACAAAAATGAATTTACTATTATCATAAATTACATTATTTGGTTTTGGAATGTTAAATAAACCCTGCATTTCTGGGATAAACTTGACTGGCTCATGATAGGATTATTCATATACTGTTGCTTTCAATTGATAATATTTTGTTTAAAATATTTGCATCTATGTTCACCAGGGATATTGGCCTGTAGTGTTTATTGTTTGTTTGTTTTGTTTTTTTTGGTAGTAATTGTGTCTGGTTTTAAAATCAGAATAATGTTGAATCCATAGAATGAGATGAAAATATTTCTTTCTGTTCTAAATTCTGGAAGAAATTGAATAGAATTAGTGTTATTTAGTCCATGAATGTTTGTTAGAAATGAGTCTAGTGTTTTCTTTCTGAGGTTTTTAACTACAAATTTAAGTTATTTAAATAGTTAGAACTATTTAAGACACATATTCTTTCTTGAATGATGTTGTCAGTTTATGTCATTCAAAGAATTAATCCATTTTATCTAAGTTGTCAAAATAAAGTTTTGTTTGATATTCCCTCATTCTCCTTTTAATATTTATAGAATTTGTAGAAAAATCACCACTTTCATAACTGATAGTGAGAATGGGTACCCTCTCTTTTTTCCTCATCAGTCTGGCTAGAAATTTATTGATTTTATTGAGCTTCTCAACAGACTAGCTTTAGTTTCATTAATTTTTTTCTGTTTCATATTTCTCAGATTCTTGCTTTAATCTTTATTATTTACTCTTCCTGTTAATATTAGATTTCATCTTTCTCCTAATTTCCTAAGATGAAAGATAAGGTCCTGACTTCATTTAATTCTTTTTTTCTAGTATTGACGTTTTCTAATATTGTGGATAAATCTCCCTGTAGTCAGTGTTCTACCCACCTCTTGCAAATTCCTTTATGTTGTCATTTCACTGAGTTAAAAATACTCTCTACCAGCCCTTTTAAGTTTTTCTTTGATCTATGAGTTATTTAGAAGTATATTATTTAGTTCCTAAGTAATAGGAGCTTTTGAAAGAATCTCCTATCATTGATTTCAATTTAAATTTATTGTCGATTTAAATGGATTTTGTATAACTTTAATTCTTTTCATGATATTGTTTTTATGACCCAGGGCATAGTCTATTTTGGAAATAATTTGTGTACACTTGTAATGAGTGTTTTCTAATGTTGCTGGGAAGGAGTGTTCTAAGAGGTCAATTTTGTGGAAATCATTGTTTAAACTTTTTATATTCTTCCTCATCTGGGTATAACTGTTCATACAACTTTTGAAAAAGCAATATTAAAAGCTGGATATTTTTCTATTTCCATACATACTCTTGAGCTTCATTCTAGGACACATTTGACTTACTAGTAGAAAGTTTTGTCTTCTCAAACATGGCTTTTAAGCTTTGTTAAGCAGAGGTAGAACAGTGTTAAGACTAGGTGTCAACCTGCGTGTATGTGTAGGCATGCTTTTTTTTCTATAAAAGAATACAACTGAGTGGATAATTTGGATGATTTAAAAAGAAAAGAAACCCGCTTCTTACACTGATGAAGTCTGTACATCTGTCAAGCGACTTTGTGCGGCTCACCTCATGGCAGAAGGAGGAAGGGCGAGAGGGTGTACATGGGGCTGGGGTGAGGGACTCACTCTTTGGATGGCCGGTGCACCCCTGTGATAACAGCATTACTCCCTGCATGGGGCAGAGCCCCTATGACCTAATTACCTCCTTAGGGCCTCAGCTCTTGGCCCCATTTTATTGGGGATTGAGTTCCCAACACATGGACTGTAGCATTCGAGATGCACTCAAACATAGCACTAGAGAATTATTTCCAGCTATTGATGAAAGACTTTTCCAAATGATCTACCCAGTAGTCTGAGAATCTCAAGGTTGTTCCCTCTGCCTAGTGGGAATGTCCACTATTGTGGGCCACATGTGAGCATTCAGCACTATTCTTTTAATCCTTGTGCGACTCTTTGAGTAGTTCCCTCACTTATATACGTGGTCAGTACTCTGTTGAGTACATGAGAAAGCACCTTTGCAGATCTCTGGGGACTTTCTCTGTGTGTCCTTTGCTCTGCCATGCTCCATCCTGCAAACTCTGGCCCCCTTGGGCATTCCAGACTCGGCAATGTTATCTCAACTATGGGAGTCCCCTGGGCTCTGCTTAGTCTTCTCACTGCTGCCTTGTGCCCTGAAAAGTCTCTTTGCCAAAAATTATAAAGCTAACTGCTACTAATTTCTGTATGTCAGGGATTATAATCATACATTGCCTGACATATAATGTCTTAAAAACTTCTATTTCATATTTTGCTCTTCAGGTAAGAGCGTGAATCCTGTCTTAGCTACTTTATCTTGTCCAGAAATGAAAGTCTCATTGATTTGCTTTTGCTTTTAATGACTATTTTCAAATTGACTCCTCACATTCAACAAGTTTATAGTAGGACTAGGAGAATAGGAAGACGGACTCTGTTTATACTTTTTGAAACTCTATTGCACATCAAATAAATTATTAAAATGTGTTAAATTAATGTTAAAATAGAGATCATGAGACAAAACAGACCATTTGTAGCAATGGACACCAAATTATAAACAGAACCGAGGGCCATGTCAGGCAGTGGTTTAAACCACACACCCCTACACTTGAAGAATCAACTATTTTCTTATTGCCACAAAGTTTTTCTTCTTTTCTAGCAGCTAAACAAATGCTGGCCTGGAGATAAAAAATCTTAAAACAATTTACAGCTCACTGAAAAACACTTACCCCACCCCATCCATGTTCCTTCCACAAGCCATAGCTGCAGGTTGATTGGACAAGAGACTGATTTCAAATGATGTTTCGTCCTTTGGATATACACCTAGAAGAGGAATTGCAGGATCAAACGGCAGGTCTACATTTAGATCCCTGAGTGTTCTCCAAACTTCCTTCTCTATCAGGTGTACAACACAAATGTCTTAATGCTGTAATTGGGTAAATGAGAAGAAGGCTATGTTGATTAGTAGGATATAAGCACTCCAATTTCTACAAATAATCAACACATTGAATCCCATAATGGCAAAAATGTATTCTTGATCTATGTACAAACGGCTTAATAAGAAAAAAAGAGAGAGAGACCGATTTCAGTGACTTTGTCCTGATAACCACCAGTCCTGGATTGGCTCTGTTAACAAACCCTGCACAGTTCCTGTCTGTTTCAATTTTTGATACTTAAGGCCTCCCTGTAATGCATTTAAATGTTACGTCTCCACCCTAAGGAGAACATGGGTCACGTATGACATGCATGTTTGTTCCGTATGCCTGTGTTAGGACCACCTTCATGAATATTCATATCCCCTCCTGCAACCTGTTCAATATGTTTACTTGACCAACCTCTGCATAAATCCCTGAGCCAAACTCTCCTCCTTTGAAGTGCCTGTTAATCAATCAGGATGGACGCTTTGCAGGCTGTAACCATTATACAATTATTACAAAATTACAGATTTATAAATTATGTAATTTTTAAATTAAGAATAGTCACAAAAGTGTTGAATTTCTTCATGATTATTCTCTTTGTGTCTCCCATCTTTCCTTAGATTATCTTCAAGCCCACATCTTAAATGCCATATTTTTATACAACTTATAAAGTATCATTGTCCAATGTACACACATAATGCTTTTAATAATTCTAAAACATTCAGTCATCTTTGATTCTTGATCCTCATTCTCTCTTGCCTCCATAGCCAACCCATTTCTAAGTTCGACAGAGGCTATGTTAAGGCTATCTCTACTCACATCACTGTTTTATAATGAGAGAGTTGTATTATAATTAAGAGCATGGACTGTGATATCAGACTTCCTGTGTGCCTATTCTGGCCTATGGCCAGGAGCAAGTGATAACCTCTCCAAGCTGAATCTCCTCACCACATCTGAGTTATAATAACTTAGAAGCAAAATGTTTAAAATGGACTTTGACACATTGTAGGCTCAGTGAAGGTCACCTACCATAATTGTTGTCATTGTCATTGCTGTTATTATCATTTTGTGGCCAATGCTATAAGCCTGTTCATTTCCCTGTCAGTGCTTACTTTATCGTTTATGGTGTTAATTAACTGGTTTTTCTTCTATTTTTGCCCCTTTCCTAACAATGATCTAGTCACTATCTAGGCCAGTATTTTTCAACCTTTTTTATCTCATGGTGCACTTGAACCTATAGTTAAATTTCTGTGGCACATTTAAATTATGTTGATCCAAAAAAAGAGAGTAAAGAAAAAAAGAATATACTTACTGTGCTTTGAAATTCTTTAAAAAATAATTTAATTAATGATCTACAAAATTCTTGTGGTGCACCTAAGAACCTCTCACAGCACACCAGTGTGCCATGGCCCACCAATTGAAAATCACTGATCTAGAATGATCCTTTAAAATAATCCCATGTTTTTCCAAATGGAAAACCCCCAATAATATCCTCTGCACTTAGATTGGATTTGAAAAAACATGTATTATGTTCTGTCATGCCAAATACAGTCTGGCCCGTGGCCACCATACCAACTTCAGGGCTGGCTAGTCTTCATCATACTTCATTCTCTGTCAGCCAAAAGAGCTTCACTTTCCCTAAATCATGCCATGCTCTCCTTCCTGTCATCCTTCTCCTCCTGGCCCATCCCATTTGTCTCTCTGGAATCCCTTCTTCAACTGGTTGTCTTCAAG
>NW_003852405.1:32346779-32348231 GCF_000181295.1 Otolemur garnettii
CTTTCTAAGTATACATTGAACTGTAGTTCACCTGTACATCATGGATTGCCCACACACCTCCATGAAGGCAGAGTCTGGGACCATTCTGTTGGTCACTGTGTACCAAGAGATTTATAATGGAGCATAGCAAATAGTCCGAATTTAATGAAATGTTTATTGAGTAATGAAAGGATGAGAATTAAAATAGTTAACTGAAATAACTGAAAGGGAGGGGATTTTGATTTGGCACTAATGAATAAAACTGAAGGCTGCATATTTACCAAAATATTATAAAATATTATTGTAGGCTAACATTGATAGACTGTCTACTATATGCCAACAGGTACATAGGTTAATGTATATTCCTTAAAATATTCTTGCAAATTAAGCACAGTTATATCTGTTTTTCCAATAGAGGAATAAAGAAAAGCCGCTTAGGTTCAGTTAGATCAAGCTATGTGCCAACTGTAAATAACAAACTCTAAATCTGTGCTGTCCAGGACTATCTATTATACCATAGTGTGATGATTAATGTAGATTAAATATTGTGTATCCAATATTGTGAATTTCTTTGATAAGTCTCCTTGCGTTATTTCAGCCAAATTGAAGTCCAGAGAGATGAAGTGCCTTACGGAATGCCATACTAAAAACAAATAAAATTCAAGGCCTCTAGACTCCCAGACCAGTGTGTTTATCTCCTCTATGTTGAAACACAAATGACACTTAAAACAATAGTCAATCACTTCAGAAAATCTTAGTGTCTTATCTTGTTCAAGCAGGAGGTCTAGAAATAATTTACACTATTGTAAAAGGGTTTTCTTCTTTCCTTAGAGGGATTATGCATCTTCACAGTTTAGGTTTTTAAAAGATGTTATATTAGCCTTTGTAATTTGACACTTTTGAAGTATAAATATAATAATATGCAGGCAGTTTGCAAGAAATATGTGTTCTAATTAATGATTACTTTCTGTGTCCTTCAAATTTTCCTCATCAGATTCTTTTATCATGTGGAAAAATATATTATTAAATAGATATTTTTAGATACGTAGGCTTCGTTCAATTTGTAAACCTAAAAACTATTCTACATGGAGGATGAAAAGAAGAAGCAAGATTGAATTATCTAACAGATAAAAATATTCTATCTTCCTGGCATATTTACATTATTCTGAAAAGTTAATTGTTATCATATCTAACATAACTGGCATACTGTATGTGTTGGCAAGGGGATGTTGATTTAAAAGAAAGCTTTCAGTAATTTCAATAGCAAAAAACAAAAATAATGTCAACAATACAATAGGAATTGGAATAAATATATGACACTTATTAGGAGAAAAATTTGTAATAAGCACTGTACTCTGACTGTCTTTTAATGTCCTATCTAATTCAATCTTCATAATGACCTAATACAAACAAGAGAATGTTACGAAAATTTCAGCACTTTCTGGTTTCATATAAAACAAAGTACAATTTTTT
>NW_003852405.1:32348974-32377089 GCF_000181295.1 Otolemur garnettii
AAGCATCTGATGATTCAAGGAGACAGTAGAATCACAGAAACAATGTATGCAAAGTATGTTAGGAATTCATACACGAAATTATTAGGGTCAAAAAGTCCACATTTTAGGGATAGAAGAAAGTACTGCAGTTGATATTTAGGAGGGAAAAGTAAGAAGTCATGAGAACAAGTGGACGTGGGTATGGGAAGGAAGTAATATTCCATTCACAAATTCAGGGTTTTGGCTTTGGTGTCATTTAACTGTCATTCAGATACCACATAACAAGGTTGAGGAAAAGAGTAATGAACTAATTGTTGCCCATAATGAGATTATAAAAAACAAGGTGTCAAGGACAGGAAAGAACAAAATATCTTATCTCCCATTGATGTTTTTCAATCTATGATAAATATAGACAAGTCTCACCCACCGTGTAATTCTAAATGGAATACAATATGAAATATCACTGATTAAATTTATAGGAAACTTATTTATCTGAGTCCTGTATTATTTTCCTGGAAGCTAAGAAAGTTGGAGAGTTCAAAACAGTAATTTATTATAGTGATTAAAGGTCCATGTTTTTGCTTTGCTTTTATGATGTGGGAAACACCTGTAATCCTTTGAACTACATCATGACACAGGCAACTGACTCTGCTAAATATACAAAAAGTTAATCCCTTCATTTGTTTCATGAAATATTCACAACTTTTAATCCATATTCACTAACAAGTTTTTCCTAGAACAATAGGAATGCAGTTAATTCCAAATCTGAAGTGAAAAATTCTGAGAAACATTCTATGATGTTTACACTGAACAAAAGGCACCTATTTAAGTTCCTGGGAACTCTGACATGGTAAAAGATTTGTAATCTTATGTTTCCTCAAACATTTAGTTTTTCATATAGAATAAATAGAGTATTTATTAAGAAGTTGAGGTAAAGGTTGTAATTTTTAATTATTCAATCAATTAAAAATTTCAATGGTAAATAACAGAAAATCAAATCCGAGCAGGTTTAAGGGAAAAATGATTTTCATAAACTCATATAACTGAGTAGTATGGGTTGGATGTGGCTTTGGGAGTGGCTGAGCTCAGAATTGTCTTGGCTCTGCTACTTGTGGTAGCTCCTATTCCTAATGGTTACTGGTTGCTCCAGATTATTTCAGTTTTACAACATTAATAAGCCAACTGCATAAAGAGTTTGATTTCCTTGTAGAATTTTCAGCAGCTCTAGTTGACTTACTTGAAAATGTACCTAAATCAATGATCTTAGCAAAAAAGATAGTGTGCTGACGGGCTTTTTTCAAGTCACATAATCCAAATCTAATGACCAGATATGAGGCCAACTTCAGCTGAAACATCTGAGCTGAGATTAAGGTAACCGTGATGAATGGTCAAGCAGAACTGAGGACTACCAATGGTTGCAGCAAGTTTTGATGTTGGGCTTCAAAATTCCTAAATGCCTACTACAATATAAACAATGTGGAAATGTTCTTGATGCATATAAAGGGCATGGAGTTTCCCAAATCAGGGAATCTCAGAGGTCTCCCTAGAATTGTAATCCCACTGTATTTCTTTAGTTGTTACAATATACAAGCAATGACAGTTCAAATGATTTGTCTTGGTATGAATAGGTAATTTATTTATGTTGATATATAAGTGGCTAAAAAACATGAAAAAGTTCAAATACATTAATTTTCAAGGGCATGATACAATTTTCTTGTGTCAAATTGGCAAATTTTTTAAGACACTGTTAATTTTTAAGGAGTTAAACAGACTCTACCTACAGTCTGAACATATGAAATCATGATAATATCTCTCCTGAGCAGCTTTCAATGTAAATCAAGAGCCTGAATATTGTATAATGGCTAAAATGTGTAAATAAGTAATCTACATATTAAACAATAGTAACATGATACATTACAGTGATGAGCTATACTACAAAATTATGCCAACATGTTTTGAAGTGAGGTCAATATATAGGGAAATGCTATGATAAAATGTGAAGCTAAGTACCAGAGATGATTTTGCACACATTTTAATATAAATATCTATGTTAATAAATGTTTTTTAAATATGCATAAACATGCTTAAACCACTTAGAAATACACAGGATATTAATTATAGTTATCTTTAGGTCACTGACAAGGTGAAAAAGATCTATGTCATACTTCATATTTTAAATGTACTTTAAAAATGTAATTAACACTTTATAACCAAAAAAGCTGTATTTTTTGTCCTTTCTTATGCTAGTGTTAGCCACTTAATATATAGACCATCTCCATCATTTTTTTCTATGTCATTACAATAACCTTCAAGCTAGCCCTTCCCTAACACCCTGACAAACATTCTCCTGAGCTTTGCCAGAGTTATCTTTCTAAAACATATGTATTAAAATAATAGTGATTATTTCAAAGTATTTTTAATTTAATATTTTAGAAAATCATAACAGTATACATTTATAGGGTACAATATGATTTGATATACAATGTAGAATCCTTATATCAAACTGATTAACATAACCATCATCACTCTTACTTATTTTTTGTGGTAAGACATTTATAATTTACTCTTAGTTACATTGAAATGTACCCTTGTGCACATTAGGCGAGATCCCACCAAATACCCTCCCTCCTCCCTCTACTCACCCTCCCTCCACCCCTCCATTCTCCCTCCTTTCCCGTTCTTCTTGCTGGACTATATTTGTGTTTTATCATTTGCATGAATGTGTGATTATATATTGGTTTCATAATAGAATTGAGTACATTGGATACTTTTTTCCCCATTCTTGAGATACTTTACTAAGAAGAGTAATTCTAGCTCCATCCAGGTAAACATAGGAGATGTAAAGACTCCATCTTTTTATGGCTGAATAGTATTCCATGGTATATATATAACACAATTTGTTAATCCATTCATGGGTTGATGGGTATTTTGGCTGCTTCCATGAGTTGGCAATTATGAATTGGGCTGCTGTAAGCATTCTCATGCAAATGTCTTTGTGGTAAAATGACTTTTGATCATCTTGTAATGACTTGTAATGGACTTGCAGTATCAAATACTAGGTCAACTTTTAGTTCCTTGGGAATCTTCCATACTTCTCTCCAAAAATGCTATATTAGTTTGCAATCCCACCAGCAGTGTAGAAGTGTTCTGTTCCACATGCATGCCAACATCTGTTTTGAGATTTTGTGATGTGGGCTAATCTTACTGGAGTTATGTGAAATCTCAAAGTGGTTTTGATTTGCATTTCTCTGATGATTAAAGATGATGGGCATTTTTTCATGTGTTTCTCGGCCATTTATCTGTCATCTTCAAAGAAGTTTCTGTTCAAATTGTTTGCCCACAAAGAAATGGGGTCGTATGTTATTTTCTTATTGATTAATTTGAGTTCTCTGTAAACTCAAAAGTTGTCAGTTTTCTTTGGTTGTAGTGCCCTTAGCTATGCAGAAGATTTTTAGCTTGATCAAATCCCAATAATATGTTTTTGGTGTTATTTCATTTACCAAGGGGTTCCTCCTCATAAAATATTTTCTAAGGCCAAAATCTTTAAGCATTTTCCTGGTACTTTCTTCTAGTATTTTTATAGTTTCATGTCTTAAATTTAAATCTTTTATCCAGTGAGAATCAACTTTTTTGGTGGTGTAATGTAAAGGCCAAGTCTCCATCTTCTTTAGGCCACTAGCTAGTTCTCCCAGCACCATTTGTTAAATAAGGAATCTTTTCCACAGTGTATGTTCTTATTAGGCTTATCAAAGATCCAATTATGGAAATCCCTCAGGGACTCAACTATAAAGCTCTTAGGAGTGATCAAAGAATATAGCAGTGTTTTGGTGCAAGGAGAATGGGGACCAAAGACCCAATTCTTGGCAAGGGAAAACACCCCCAGAAAAAGGGAAAAACAGAGAAATAAGCTGAAGGAGGTGGGATAAAAACAGTTTAGCTAGGTTACTTTTAAACTAACAACTGAACTACTTGTTTGGGCAGTTTCTGCTCTTAGTGGAAGCCTGGCCTATGAGGGATAGAGCTTACATACACCCTGCTGAGTCTGTAAGCACTCTGAAGAACAAAGGCTGTAGCAGAAGCTGCATGCAAGGCCTGGGAAGGAACATTAACCAGACCAACACCTGCCTAGTCAATGGACAAAGCAAATACCCATTGTGGGAGTTTGTAAAATGGCCAGGGCAGAGATCAAGGGAGCATCTGGAGCCCTGAAATATGGGCCAGAGAGCTTGTACCCTAATCATGGAGGCAAATGCCTCAGAGTGGAGATAAGGAGAAAATTCCTCTTTTCCACTGAATCTTCAGAAGAGAACTGATGCCACCATGTCTGCTCCACAGAGAATTAGAAGTGTTTAACCTCCCCCTGAGAGGTCTGTGTGCATGCCCACAAACAGGAAGCTGCCCCCACACAAGGCTCAAGTTTCAGATTTCTCAAGGCTTCCCAGACCCTTAAAGTTAATGATTATACATAGATTATACATAGTTGCTCAGAGAAACTGCTGACGTTTTTACTCCCTTCCTCATCTTTACTTTTGGCTAAATGAGAAAATAGCCTTCAATAAAAGCTGAGTGGAACAAACACTCAGGGCCACTCACTGAAGCCCTAAAAGTTAGCAGTGTTCCCCTGTGCCCACCTTTCAAAACTCTATTCTGTGTGTCTTTTTATCTCTTGCTGCTTTTAATTTCATTTTTCCAAAGTTATTGCCACCAGGTGCACAGGTCTTAAAGGACCCTGCCCCAGGGTAGGACCCCAGCATCTTAGGATACAAAATCAATACTTACAAATCAGTAGCTTTTATATATGCCAACAATAGTCAAGCCAAAACTATAGTCAAGGACTCCATTCCTTTTATATTAGTGCCAAAAAGGATGAAATATCTAGGAATTTATCTAACAAAGGACATGAAAGATCTCTATAAACAGAATTATGAAACCTGAAAAAAGAAATAGAAGATATTAACAAATGGAAAAATATACTATGCTCATGGCTGGGAAAAATCAACATTATTAAACAGAAAAAAACTCAAATAGCCAATACATTACTTAGAAATTAAAACATATCTGGAGGCATCACATTACCAGACTTAGGCTGTACAATGAATCTATTTCAAAATATTTTTAAATATTGTTTTCTGATACCAAAAGTATCATTAATCTCTTTGCATAAAATGTTGTTCACAAAGTACCTTTAGTAATCTTTCCAGTTTCATGTTCTGCTCCTGTCTATGTATCATGTGTGCCTATAACTATGGCTCCAGGGCTCTCATGAGACACCATATGCTTGGAAAATTAAATAATATTTCAAATTCTGAGTATTGACTTATGTCATTCTAGACACTAAATTGTCTTTTTTTCTCTCTTCCCAGATGCCAGAACTTTACTAAAATATTTTCTTCTGTATGATACTTTTCCAAAATTCTCCATCCCTGGTAATGTTAGTATTTCTTTTGTAATTCCACAGAATTGCAGTTGCTGTAATCCTTATCCTGTATCCTGCATGCACAGCAGAGCAAAACACAATTAAATATTTGGTGAGTAAATGAATGCATGAGTATCTACAGTCTAAATGAATTCACACAGTGCCTTAGGGGCTCAAAGAAATGATATTCTTAATTCCTTCCAGGAATTTAATTAAGCCACCATTAGAATACAGTATTCCAGTGCTTCTTGGGTACATCACCATGTGTTTCTTTCACCTTAACTTCCACAGCACTTACTCTCCCAACACTCTGCTTTCCTTTCTGCTTAGTGTGCTTCTGTGTGTGCTATACTTCCAATTATAGATGCACCTCAAAATATACTCATATTTTTCTTTACTATTTTCCTCTGAAAGAGTCACACAGTCTCACAGTCCACTTATGGATTCATATTATCAAGGTTTTTGAATTCCATTTTGGCTCCAGATCCATATTGAACTTCCTACCAGTTAAATACATATTTATAAGTTAAAACTCATTATTCCCACTGCTGAACTCACCATCTTTTATTGTTGTTGTTGTTATAAACATCATCTTATTTATGAACAAAGGCTATCAATATTGCAAATAGTTCTCTCCTAGGTCTCCTTGATTATATACCAATAATTTCCTCCTGCATTTCTTGTCCATCCTTTCAAATCCTTGTGTCTAGTGCCTAATTCAAGTCTTCATTTCTCTAGTTCAGATCATTAAAACATAGCTGGTTTGATCTTGTTTACTAATTTTAACAATACATATGTTTATTTGTATTTGTTACTTTATGTGTAAACAGAGATGTGATTTTTGTGCTAATGGAATAAAACATGGGTTTTGAGTCTGACGATTTGCATTTGGTTTTTCCTATCCATTTAGAATGAGATTGGAAAGGGGACAGTTACTTTGAGACATTACTTAACTTCTCTAACATTCAGTTTTGCCAACACTCAAATGTAGACAATGAAACTTATCTCTGTGTTTATAGAGAGGATTTAATTGAATGAGATATTAGAAGACAGGGATTAATACTTTGCATCAAATATATAAAGATGTTTCTATATCTGTTGTGAAACTAATCCACGATGGGGCATTGCAACAAGAAATACTTCTATTTTTATCCCATGTTTAGGGAAAATTTTGAAATTGTAAAATTTAAGTAGATGTAGAACAGAAATATCACTAATAATATTAAGTTGGTATTTTAAATTATGCCTTCTATCTGCGGTCAGGTGGGTTTCCTAATTTTGAATCCCAGAATTAAACAGACTCAAACTCTTGATGACTGGAGTTGCTGACTAGGAGAGCCACCACCCCACCCCCCCAGACATCACACACCTGGGGAGTCACAGCATGAAAGATTAGAGAGGATGTACGCTCCCATGTGTGTCTCACATCTGGGAGAGCAGGGAGAGAACGTTAATTGGGCTACATTTGCCTATTTTCTCCTAGTAAATTCACCAACCAGATCAGGTATCCCCCTTGAGACAATGAATGAATGGGTAGAAAAGAGATGATACGGTAGCAAAGCTGCCTCCACGTGAATGGAATCACTTAGATGGGAAGGACAGTTCCACCATATGGATGGTGAGCCAGGACTGCAGACACTTCATTCATTATAACGACTTTTATTACTTCGGACTTTTTCACCAAAAACTTCAGTTATCTCCAATAGACAAATTAAAAATTAAATATATTTTCATCTATTACTCCATGCCTTCTACCTCCTGACCACAAACTTTTTCCAGTATTACGCCTTTTCCTGTTTTCCACCTTATCTTTCCAAAACAGTTTGTGCATGTCTATATTTTATGGTCTTTCTTTGCATGATTTCTGCAGCCTACAAATACTCTTTCCTCTTCAGACACTAAGTTAAATGCTAATTTTTTTCCCTTATCTAAATTATGAGACTATCCTTTTTATTTAGCAAGAACTGTAATCTTCAAGAAATCAATTATTTGGCAACTATTTCCTAACACCCAGATTTTAAATTGTTTGAGGATTGATTCCAAATCCCACATGCACTTCCATTCCAACTCCATTAACCAGGTCTCATCACAGTAGATAGCATGCAGGAAGTGCAAAATATTTGCTTCATGATCAAGAGGTAGTTCACCTTATTTCCATCTCAAGACAATGTGTTAAAAATTATTAAATATCACTGCTCCAAGTGCTTGCTACATTCAACTGGGTTTTACAAAAAAGGAAGATTGGCAACTATTTTTGCTGTCCAAAAATAATACTAGAGTTTAAATGATAGCCATTTTTACTTTGTTATGACAATTCCCGTGACTTTGACTTTTGAAGGGAGTATAAGAGAACTGCTGTTCAGAAAGTCAAATGGTAGATATTTATGAATTTCTGTCTCCTTCCCTAGAGAGATGCTGTAGAACTTTTATTGGCTCTATTCCTTCAAGTCTTGAGTTAATGAAATCTACATTCCTCTAAACTAAAGGAAGAAGTAAGCAAGGTTTCCTACAGCTTGCTAAGAAGTGGGTCAGAAGGTTAAGAGAGAGAGGTGAAGGTGAGGAACCATAAGCAGTTAAACTCCAAAAATGCAGTCAGCCTATTGCATAGTCCCCATTTTACATACTAGGACATTTTAGATAAAGCTCAAAGAGGTAACTAGTTCAAGATCACAAAATTATTGTTAGAACAAGAACTCACATCAGAAGGCGATTTCAAGGCATTTGTTTTTTCACCATATCCACACTACTTTCCTCAGAAGAAAGTGACTTAAGACAAGTACGAGTTACTTATATATTTTCATTCATGATGTTTCCAAGACTTGCTGTAGTGAGAATGGATCTAATGAGCCATTTTGACATATGTGCCTTGAGACAGACATGGTATGTCTCATCAGAACCCATTTTTGGAAATCACTGTCCTCTAAATGATTCAATATTTTAAGATGGAATGGTCAAATTCCAAAAATCTACTTTCTTTCCCTGCCCCAGGAAATCACACAATTCCTATCTGATCTGCTGCATGTTGTAACAAGGGGGCAACACATCTTCATCAGGTCAGTTTCACTTGTTCAGAAACAACAGGAATTCAGGATGGGGCTCACCTGGACTCTACTACTTTCTGTAATTACTTTACTTACCTCGCTATTCCCTTCTATTGCTTAGATCCTTGTTCTGGTTCTTGCCTGTCTAAAATACTCAACTCCTGCCTTCTCTGAAACATGACATCTCTGTTTTCTCTTTACCCTGTGCTCTAAAGTTGATGACAAAACATGCAAGGCTGCCAGGTCTCTGCTGTTCTCCCACCATGTATCACAGGTTATAACATGGCAAGTACATTAGTATATCAAGCCTTCGTCTGAGACCCTAGCAGGAGCATCAAAGGCACCATTATAGAGTGAAACAGATCTTCTGCCTGGAACAAAGAGATACAAGTACCACCTCTGGATGCCGGATTTATTCTTCTTCATTGTTGGCCTACCCACTCCTCAGTGACTTTTGAAGCTGTCCTAAAATTCCCAGAACTCATTTCTTTTATGTTTTTATTTTTATTTTTTTTTTACTGGTATCCAATTTTGAGTAACTACCATCTTTCATGTCTGTTGAGTTGATTTACTCATTACCATACAGACTTTGAACTATTTCCTCTTGGATTTTTCAGATTTCTTAAAGACCAAGACACTTAATGTAGTTTTAAGAATCGTAAAAATAGCCTATAATATGTTTTCTTTTTAGTACTATCTCATAACCTGGGTTTGCCTCTCTTTGATTTATTGTCAATTTACACAGTACTGTCTTATAACAGAGAAGCATTGTTTTCATTATTTTGCTCAAATTATAGGAAATTAATTGAGTATTCTCAATTCTAAAAATCTCTCACTTTATAAAAAAAACTAAAATGATTTTCAGTCTGTATCAGTGATGGACAATTTTACCATTCACTTTCTTACCCCAGCCTCTTGTCAATGATATTGATTTTCAGTTGATATTCAATCAACTATTACCAACACTTAGCAACAGTTTTAACATTTCTAGTTGATTCCCCTATTTTTCCCTCCTTCTTTAGTACAGAACACCCCAACCTGTATAGATAGCTCATTCTCTTAATTATAAGTATGGTAACTATTTTTTGAGACAGCATCTCACTCTGTTGCCTAGCTAGACTGCAACCTCAAACTCCTAGCTCAAGGCGTCTTCCTGTCTCTGCCTCCTCAGTAGCTGGGAGTACAGGCATGTGCCACTAAGCCTGGCTAGTTTGTTTCTGTTTTTAGTAGAGGTGGGATCTAACTCTTCCTCAGGCTGGTCTAAAACTCCTCACCACAAATGATCCTCCGGCCTCAGCTTGCAGGAGTGCTAGGATTACAGGAATAAGCCCTACACTCAACTTAAGTATGATAATTTTTTACTGTGTGTGCTCTCAAATTTCCTTTCTTCTAGCTGAGTATATCTCTGAGCCTTTACTTAGCCATCCTTATCTCTGGATATCTTTCTAAGGAGGACATCTTCATTAGTCTTTCTGAGCCTAACACTGCTTTCAGGGTCAAGCCCCATCAGACCTTCATCCACCTCATTTTTCCTCATTTCCTGCCCAACGATTTTTGTTTCTAGTTTACTGACTGCATGACTCTTCTGTTCTAAAAATCTTGATGCTCATTTCATTCCTCTTTCACCCAATATTCCATTTTTTATTTCTTATCTTCACTTAACCAGGAATCTACCTTTCATAAATCCTTTATGAAAAGAAATGGGGTTAAATAATATTCCTGCATGAAATTAAGTAAGTTTTAATGTCTTTGAATCTCAATTTCCTCTTGTAAAGATGGGGGGAGGGTTTAAGGTGACCTTTTTACAACAGATATAAAAAAATTATGTTTTCAAAATTATTAATCTAAAATGAAGGCAAGAGAAACAGGTATGATTTTTAAAAATGAGGATAAATTTTACTTTCTGTGCATTACATACATCTCCTTTATTTCTTTAGCAAAATTAAAAAAAAAGTCAATTTTGGTCTCCAAGGTTGTTTGGAATGTGAATGTGTTAAAAGTTTTGAGGAACAGAAGTTAAATAAACCTCATTCCTTGAAAAACAATAATCATCTGATGAATCTATCCAAAACAATGTTCTAGCCTAAGCATTTTACATTGTACCTTCTTATTTGATGGCGAAGAGAGATGAGAATATGTTTAAAGATCAAGAATTCATTGTTATGCAACTGACTTCCATTTTCAACTACCCCAACATATAAATCTTTAAGAAAAGAGGTAAATTATTCCTAAAATGTGGATCTTCCCTTCTTTGTAATTTGGACCTCAGAGTACTTAGGCTTATTATTGATCATCAGTACCTTTCAACGTGGTCTTCATCACCATTATTATCATGATAATATCCATAACATTAAATAAAGGCTCTTTTAATATTCAGAGTACCCCTAAGGGAGACAAAGTTACATTTGCCAAAGTCACAAAATGAAATCAAAAGCTGTTCCTATAGGATATGAACCCAGTAATGTGACTAATTCAAAGTTTCTCACTCTAATAAAGTCTGGTTCTCTTCCATCTGACTTAGAGATTATAGAAACTAATTTGATAAAAACAACCTAGAATCCTGGTAGGCAAAATGATATATGTCATCTTTTCTTTAATAAGAAAAGATACAATTAGCCAAGGTCATTTAAAATGCATTTGTCATCTTAGTCATTAGAGTGGTTCTGAAAACACCCATTAAATATCTCAAGGACCAGGAAATTCATTATACATTGTTACCAATTCAGAATATAATATGCCAAACACCTGCTATCTTGGTGTCAACAAATAAATTATTATGAAATACTATGTTAGTACATAGAATTCATTAAAATAGACAAATGTGAATATGAATAAAACAAGATTCATAGCCTACAATTGGCTAAAGATGGTAATATTTTACTTTGGAGTGGTATTAGCTACCTAACATATACACACAAGTCAAAACTTTTTAAAATAATTTTGTTTATAATTTTTGAAGAATATCAATGCCTGTAATCATCGCCCTATGGGAGGCCAAGGTGAGTGGATTACCTGAACTCACAGATTCAAGAGCAGCCTGAGCAACAGTGAGACCCCGTCTCTAAAAAATAGCTGGGCATTGTAGTGGACGCCTTTGGTTCCAGCTACTCAGGAGGCTGAAACAAGAGGATCACTTGAGCCCAAGAGTTTGAGGTTGCTGTGAGATGTGATGCCTCATAGCACACTACTGAGGGTGACAAAGCGAGACTCTGTCTCAAAAAAAAAAGGATAACAAGCTGGAAAGTAATATTATCTTAGATTTCACATACCAAACATGTAGAATTGATATGTGTACATCATTTTCTATAAATATTTTTAGTTACGAATATAGAAGTGGAAAGTAACTCTCATATTCTACTCTATTCTATTGTATCTCATATTAATACAATATTCATCAAAACAACTCTTGGTCATAAAGTCTTATTTTGAAGAAATACTAAAATAATTCTTTGTGTAAAAGAAATGTATCACCTTTTTTAAATCTTTTAGTTTTTTGACAATCTGCACAAGTGTAATTAAAAGGGTCATCATATCACAATAAATCAGTAGCTAAACTACCAAATTAAAAATAAAGATCACTTATTTTGTTTTAACCTTTTTAATGAAATCTACTTTCTTATAAAAGGATCACAGTGTGTTTAGTACTTCCTTGGGTTTTTAAGGAGGTAAAGAGCAGTAAACTCCACAATTATTCACACATATTACTAAATGTCATTTGTTGAAGATCTGCAAACTATGAAGAAGGAAAAGATATCATCTATTAAAGGGAGAGATTTGGATCTGATTTCATACTCCACGAGTTCTTATTCTTCACTGTAACGGTTGAATAATTTTATGCACAGCATTGCAAATAAAGGTAGAAAATTCTTAAAGTCTGTTTGACTTTGGGCTTAATTGAAATGCCTCTTTCACAATCGTTGTGTGCTAATTCAACCAGGAAGCTTGATGTGCTTTTAAACGATACAAAGCCAGATAGTATATCACATTTTGCAAATGATACATCCTCATGTTAAGAAAAATCTGTGTTGCTCTTACCAATCCACTGGCTTGGGTTTCTGTAAATCTCTTTTATCTACACCAATAATTACCATACTTCAGCAAGGCAGTTTTAATTAAATGTCATCCTTTAAAATCAAGAAACACTTACAAGGTCAAGTAGGTCTAGGATGAAACTAAAGTGTGCTCTCAAATCACGGATTACTTGATATTCTGCTATAAAGAAAAATTGTAAATGGGGCACACATAATTCTCCTCATACAACTTTAATGAGATTTTGACCAGTTCTGAATTGTTTTCTCTGTATAATTTTGCAACTGTTCATTGAGGGATAATGCATTCTTGCTTTAAAATATGAAAAATGTTTCCACAAGAAAGTATTTCAGGCAATAAATCTGATGTTTCCTACTTTTATGAAAATAGTTTTATGAATATAATCAGTTTTTGCCAAAAGAAGTAAAAGAACTATGCCGTGTAAGATTCTTTAGGTGCTACATACAAGTTCAAAGATAGTTCTGTTAACAGTGTCATTGCATTTTTGTGTTTATTTAATTAAATATCTGAAGTATGTGTGATATGTTATACCATTTTTAGGATAGTAAAGGCATTAACCCAGATTAAATACTGATTCCAGTTGTTTTAGAACAAATATGAACCCTCTAAATATTCAGTATTTTACATTCTTTTAAGCCACATCAATTACTTTTATTTGGTACTTATTAAATATATGTTGAAGTGGAGACACAAAGAAGTAAGGAAATAATTCTCAGGAATAGTCAGAGACCTTCATACAGGACTCTGTGTTTTAAGGAAATTTAATAATAGTATTTATTATTATTTTAATGCAAAATGAAAGTTCATGATAAACGAATGAAGAGAAGAAAACCATCCCCAGATCACAAGGCTAGTTTGTGGCAATACTGAGATTTGTACCCAGGACCGAGGTCATAGGATTCTGGAGTATATAATCTTACGTCTGAGGCGCTTCAGATTCTAGTAGGTCAAAATTCACAGTTTGGATAAGACTGGAGTTGATTGGTCAATAAAAAGGGAAAACCTGAGCAAAGACCAAGATATGCAGTAGCATTGTATATTGGGGCAGACAAAACCTTTTCTCTAACATGCTGTCCCGTCCTGTTCTCCAGCTTCATTGTAAGTTCTGTACTGAGGAGGATGAAACCCTTATGTGCACACAAGCTCCTCCCTCTGTCACTGCACATACAGCACACCCGTTTGGAAGCCCTGAACACCCTCTGCGTTTCCTAGCTTCCTTCTACATTTAATTCAATCCCCACCCCTCTCTTTAAGTCTTTCTATCTCCTATCTCCCCTCTTTCCTCTTACAGTACCATATTATGTGTTTGAATTTAACATGACTTTTAATTATCTATTTTAGCGTAAATACTATTATTACTAGAATATAGTATATTATTACAGTCTATGGTAAATAACAGTTAAGAGTCTGTTGGACTAACTTGAATTTGAGCATGGATGTTTTTGTATTTTCTTCTCAGGATTTTATAGAGCACTCCATATATACATACATATATATATATATATATATATATGCACTATGTATCATGTGTCCACGACTTTGGGTCTGCTAGGCCTGAGTTTGAATCTCATTTCCGCTATTTAGTTGGCACTAATTCGTCCAGATGTTCAGGCTCCTCCTTGGACCTTAGTTTCTTCAACTGTAGACAATGGACAATAATGCTCAGTGGACCTCAGATGGGGGAAATGCTTGACCCCAGGAGTTTGAGGAAAGGCTGGGAAACATCGCAAGATCCCATGTAAAGAAAAAAAAAAAGACAAAAATAAATAAATACAGAGTGTGATGGTGTATGTAGAAAAATCACATCACTGCTCCAGAACTCGATGAATAGTTCAATGTTTTATTGAACAATAACATGGTAGATTTTCTTGTAGTTGGTGTTAATATTGCTACTATCATCATTAATATTCTTATTTGTATCCCTTAAACATACCCTAACTGACCCTTTAACAATATTTTAGATATATTATTGACTTGGAACATTTATAAACTATTAAAAGAAAATGTAGAGCGAAGAGTTTTGAATGCTTCAAAGGAAAAACAAGGACATTATAAAAAAGTATTAGAAAGTATTTTACAGGTGGAACTGCAGTAAGTTATAAGTTGGCCAAATTTTAACAAGTTTTATATGGCTACCAAACTGTCTATTGATATTCATTTTCTAGAGACTACTAAATTGTTTCACGGTTCTGGAGAAAAGTCATTGAAATTTCCATTTCATTATGTATATTGCCGTAGAGAGACCAGGGGCCCTCCTAAAGAGACATACAACGTAGGACTAAAACCATTTGAACCATTTACAGACAGAAAATGAGTGATATTAGTGCAAAGTGAGACATTTTTGTAAATGTTAAAGACTTTTAAAAGACATTATATAATATCTTTAAATTGTTCATGTCTACGCTAACCATGAAAAAAACTCCAAATTCTGTACTTCCTTCAGTCAAGGCAATCGGTAATATGCTTTATGTGGTCACACGTGAACTTGTAAATAGCATTACTACAACTGAAAATCAGTGCAAATTAAAGCTTCTGCGAAACTTCAATAAAGACCAATGTTTGAGGCTACTTCTCTAGGGGTAATTAGTATCCTTTGTTCAGAATAAAGGAAGGATATTCTTATAATAAGCAACAGTCCTGAGTTTCTCAAACTGCACATAATTGCAGGCTTTTAATTATCTTAACCATATCTCATTTTAGTGAAAGCAAATATTTAGAAAATTCCAAGTGTTTTATGTATCATCTTTAATGAAAACTGTATATTGTTCAGCATATTTACAAATTTTAAAAATAGCATTATTCATTACCATGATATTTAAATTTACAAGGCAAAGTATAGCTATTTCCTTAACTTTTACAATTAAAAGTTTTAAAATACCAAGAACTATGTCTAAGAATCTTTCAGATTTTTAATGTGTATACCTATTAAGAATCCACAAAATATATTTGAATTTACCAAATAAGATTCAACATCTTTATTTTTTTATATTTGAAATTTTAATATAGAATAAGGAATATTTTTATCATATAATATTAGATAAAAAAAATGCTTTCCTTCTTGTTTAGACAACATAGGCAGTGATTTTACCTAATGTCAGATATCTGAATTCTCTACTAAATCTTCTTTCAGGCCTTTTTTCCAAAAATTACTTCGCCATTCTGATATAAGTATTTTTAAGTAAGAAATGACTACCAAAAGCCCTCCTATTGATACTTTCATTCATTCATTCCAAATTCCACTGAGATTGTATAGTGTGCAACTCACACTTCCCACTCATCAGGAGAATTTTATTTTTTAGAAAGAAAAACTTCTTTGTATATATTAATGTAATAAAGACATAAAAATTAACTCAAAAGTATTGTGAAAGCCATTAGGAATCCTTAGAACGAAGAAACAATTTTCAATCATGATAGCTACAATTTCAAAAAAATAATGGCATTCAAGCAGGGGTCCCAAAGATAACTGTGGTCCCCTAAATGGAGCCAGAGGGACAAGCTCCAGACACTGGGAATAATGTAAGCTGAAGCAGAGGTATAGGAGAGTGCCAAGTATAGCAGAGGAATATTACACAGTGGAGTCTACATTCATATGAGAATTATGAGATGATATGGAGTCAGTTACAAAGTTATTACATATCAGTTTATAGCATTTAAATTTGCTTTACATTTAACTAGTTTATTATTTCTTTATACTCTTTCTCATTAAAAATATAACTATACACAGAAATATTTAAAATAAACTAGAATAAAATAAGTTAATAGACATATAAAGGAAAAAGCTAATATAAGCTTTTGTTTATTTTTATTTCATTTTACTGAGCTCTGCAAATATTGAGATTTTTATTTTATTTTTATTTTTATTTGAACAAACCTATTGGCACCATTTTTCTAATAGAATACACTCAGCATCTGTGTCTGTGTCACATTTGGGTAGTCCTCACAATAGTTAAGACTTTTCCATTATTATTATATATCTATTGTCGTGATTCATGATCATTGTGGGCACCATGAAGTGCTTGCCTATAAGGTGCCAGACCTAATCAATCAATGACGTGTGTTTAACCACTTCACCAATAGATGTTCCCCATCTCTTTCTCTCTCATCAGGCCTCTATTTCCCAGGACACAATAATATTGAAATTAGGCCAAATAATGCTGTAGCGGCATCTAAGTGTTCAGGTCTCAGGTCTCCCACTTTAAATCAGGTCACAGGTCTCCCACTTTAAATCAAAAGTTAAAAATGACAAAGCTTAGGAAAGAAGGCAGGTTGACAGCAGAGACAGGCTAAACTCTAAAGCTCTTGTGCCAAACGGGCAAGTTGTGAATGCAAAGGAAATGCTCTTAAAGAAAATTAAAAGTATTACTCCAATAAACACACGAATGATAAAAAAGTTGAACAGCTTTATTGCTGATATGGAGAAAGTTTAGTTGGTCTGCATAGAAGATCAAACCATCCACAACATTCCCTGAAGCCAAAGCCTGATGCCAGAGTTAGGTCTCACTCTCTTCCATTTTATGAAGGACAAAACATGTGAGGAAGTTTCAGAGGGAAAACTGAAGAAAGCACAGGTTGGTTCATGAAATTAAAAGAAAGAAGCCATCTTCATAATGTTCCAGTAATACTAAAGCATAAAGTGCTGAACACAAGAGCTGCAGCAAGTTATCTGATGATCTGGCTAAGATCATTGAGTAAAGTAGCTATACTAAACCAGAGATTTTCAATGTAAAAAACAAACAGTTTTTCATTGGAAAGAGATGACTTTCATAGCTAGAGAGAAAAAGCCAATGCCTGCCCTCAAAGCTTCTAAGGACAGATTGACTCTTGTTAGGGGCTCATACAGCTGATGAATTCACGTTAAAGCCAATGCTCATTTACCATTTATAATATCCAAGGACCTTTAAGAATTATTCTAAATCTATTCTGCCTGCACTCTATAAATGAAACTACAAAGCCTGGATGACAGCCCATCTGTTAAAGCATGGTGTATTGAATAGGTTAAGCCCATTGTCGAGACCTACTGTTCAGAAAAAACAAAATATCCATTCTATAGCCTGTGATAAAAGAGTAATTTCAAATTTCGAGTCCTATTATTTATGCAATATATTTTGTAAGGCTGTAGCTGCCTCAGATAGTCATTGCTCTGATGAATTTGAGTAAAGTTGGTTTGAAAACCTTCTGGATAGGACTCATCATTCTAGATGGTATTAAAAACATCTGTGACTCATGGAATAAGGTGAAAATGTTAGCATTAACAGGAATTTGGACGATATTGATTCTAACCCTCACTGAAGCCTGTGAGTGATTCAAGACTTCAGAGGAAAAAAAAATAAATGCAGCTGTGGTAGAAACAGAAAGAGAACCAGATTAAAAGGGAAGCCTGAGGATAAGACTGAACTCCCAGAATCTCATAACAAAGTGGGAATGTATGGGTGGTTTCTTCTCATGGAAGAGAATAAAAAGTGGTTTCTTGAGATTAAATCTACTCCTGGGGAGGATGCTGTGAGTATCACTGAAATAACAACAAAGGACTTGGAATATTACATATGCTTAGTTGATAAAGCAGTGGCAGGATTTGAGAGGAGTGATTGCAATTTTGAAAGTTCTACTGCAGGGAAAATGCTATCAAATCATTGAATACTGCAGAGAAGTCTTTATGAAAGGAACAGTCGGTGGATGCAGCACACTTTGCTGCTGTCTTATTTTAAGAAATATCTACGGTCACTCTAACGTTTACCAGTCACCACCCTGACCAGTCAGGAGTTATCAACATCAAAACCCTCCATCAGCGAATGATAGGACTCACTAAAGGCTCAGATAATTGTTAAAATTCTTCAACAAAACATCACTTTTAATTATAATGTACATTGCTTTCCAGACATAATGCTACTGTCCACTTAATAGGCTACATTATAGTATAAATTAACTTGTATATGCACTGGGAAACCAAAAACTTCCTGCCTCACTTTATTGCAATATTCACTATCTAGTACTTGTCAGAAACTGAATGTCCTTTATCTCTGAGGTATTCCTGCATTTAACCTAACAGGCTTATAAGCAGGGATATGGAAAAATAATAATAAATTTAAAGAAAGAAAATCTGGAAGTGGCGTGGTCAAGGGACAATGGACTAGCAGAGGAGGATGCTGAGCCATGGCTCCTGGTCTGCCTTGCTCCTTAGTACTAAGGATCTGACCAGATTTTGGAGAGCTGATAACAGTCAGCATGAAAATGAATAAGACAATGACAGAGACAGCGAAAAGAATAAATCAGAATATTTTAGGCAGTGAAAGAACATAAACAAGCCGAGTAATCAAGGCCAGAGAAATCTCTGCTAAAAATTGCTTGAGAAATACAAATAAATATGTTGCCTTCTAAAAAAGTGTTCTTCTATTGAAGCTTCTTTAGATGAAGCCGTAGAAAATTAGGTTAAATGGGTATAAAGCAAGTGTCCACTTTTTCCCTATATATTGCAAGGGATTTTGCAAATTTTTTACATACATCTCATTGTGATGCAATCTATCTTCCCTCCTCTTAAGTCTGGACAACCTGTGACTATTTTGACCAATGGAATATGGTTGAAGTCAGCTATTCAGATCTGCACCTTGATTTCAAGGAGACTGTCAGTCTTTGTCTTGATTCTAGGATCCCTGAGCCATGATATAAAAAGTCTGACTCGCCTGCCAGAGATGTCTTAGGACTATTCAGAGGACGAGGGAGCCCCAGCTGACCCTGGCCCAGTCATCACATGAACATCATCAACTGGAGCATAAGAATCACCCAGCTGAGCCCTGGGTAGATTCCTAACCCACGCAATGGTGGTCGATTCCTAACCCATGCAATGGTGGTTGTATATGTTACCCAGAAATAGACAATTGAAATAATCCTACTTTCCAAAATTTCATATAGGGTCATCCTACATCCCATAATTTTATATGAAATGAGTTCATCAGTTCATTTATAAAGGAATTAAGGTGTACCAAAATATGAGATATGAAGCATTGTGTATAATAGATGCTAGGAACACACCAAAGAAGAAAGATACAGTCTCTGCTCAGTAGACGTCACTGTCCTGCATGGAAGTAAAGGACATTTATAAAGTAAACAAATATACTGTCTTTGGCCATATCACAAGTTTTCGGGGTTTAGCTGAGTGTGAAAGGGAAAGAACAAATGTGTGAGAAAAATAAAAACAAAGGGAGAAGCATAACCCAATCATTAAAAGAAAGAAAACTCATTGTTTAAATAGGCATGCAAACTATAAATAAGACGTATGAGAAGAAACTTCCATATACATTTCTGGTCATAAACAAAAATTTTGAGTCTAATGGAAAATAAAGAAATAATTTAAGATTTAAAATACCAAAATATAAAAAATAAAATAAAATAAAATACCAAAATCTTCCGTTGGTGTCCAGGAATCACCCAGTATCACCACCTTGGGCAGTTCCTTCATTGGTCATATATCAATTTCTCTGGATAAAAAGGCTGTAGACCTTCTTTTTTATGTTGGGAAACTCATTGTTCTTAGTTCAGCTTTCGGTGACAAAAAAAAAAAATGTTCATTGTCAAGGTGGCATCCATGTTACATAATCTGATACTAATGTTTCCTACTTCATGTTGTGATTTGGGTGTTTTAGATCAACATACTGGAGATGAAATAAGCCTACTAGTTTTTCTAAACAATTATTTATTAAATCTAAATGTCCCCATTGGTTTTCACAGTGCACTTGCTGGTCCTCCATAGTTCTTCCCTACGGGTTGGCTGAGTGACTATCAGTCCTCATTTTAGTTTATCTTTCCTATCTTGCTCATTCTCCAAAAGTTGGTCCCCTTTCTAGTTCTAATTAGAGAAACCAGTTATGACCAACTCTTAAACCTTAAGCACTGCCTGTCTGATAAAGGCTTACTTTTGAATAGCCTTGCTAAGATAATTTGTCTTTGCTACAATGGCCCTGAGCTGACATTCTGACCCATCTTCTTTCCTTGATTTTCCTCACTTTTTGGGGGGAGGGACAGAGTCTCATTTTGTTGCCCTTTGTAGAGTGTTGTGGCATCACAGCTCACAGCAACCTCCAGCTTTTGGGCTTAGGTGATTCTGTTCCTTCAGCCTCCCAAGATCTTCCTCATTGTTAATACAAACAAGACAGGGCCAATTACCAAGCAATAGATATCACAAGTTACTGAAGTCAAACACCCTCTTCCCCAAATTCACTAAGCAATGGAATTAAGAATAGGATCTTTAGGGAGGTACTTAGGACTGGAGGGCAGAGCTACCATGAGTGTTATTAGAACTCTTACAAAAGAGGGCCTAAAAAGCAGCCTTGCCACGTCTATGGTGAGAATACACAGTGAAAGTATCGTCATCTAAGAACGGGAAACAGGAACTCACCAGCCACCCAATCACTGGTGCCCTGACCTTAGACTTCACAGACCCCAGAACTCCAAGAAATAGATTCCTGTTGTCCATAAGCCACCAAGTCTATGGCATTTTTATTACAGCATCCTTACACTACTGAGATAGCATTACTCTATGTCAGCAAGAGGATGGATAGGGACAACCAAATGAGGGGCCACCAAAAGCTCCAATTATATCTCCAACCATATTTTTCTTTGCTTTACAAAATTTGTGTCTTAATTTAAATACTCTTGAAAATGTAACAACAATAGAACAACAAAAGAAAATAGAAAAAACTTCTTCCAGAAAATTGTCCCTAAGCTCTTATTTTTTGCGGGGGTGGGGGCTATTTGGTTATTAAACAATACATTTTTTCAGATTCTTGCCTTCAGCCAGAGTTCTTTTCTTTATATTCAGTTGGTCTATTATTAAATTCTGAGGAATACTTCATGGCAATAACTGAAGTACCATATTAACTTGTTCGGTGTTATTTAGCTCAAACCCACTATGCTTCTCTTATGTATTCTTTGAGATGGGTTTTACAATTAGGTGTAATATTTATAGAGTTTAGGTCTACCTTGATAGGTTTTTATAACTTCTTTGCCATCCAGTGCTAAACTTGAGGATTGTATCTAGTGGAAAGCCACATAAAACTACCCAATAAGCAGAATGGGAAACAAAACAAAACAAAAATCTTAGTAATTTGATTTTCACTTATCATCATTAGGTAAGCAGATATCTGCATCAGCCCCTAAGCCACTCTGTTATACTCTTTGCCCTAAAAGCCTTCCAGCACGGAAATTAACATCTCAAAGACTAGGAGCTGTGCCTGCGGCTTAGTAGCATTCTCAGACATTTCCCAGGTCTGGGCTGTACAAAATGGATGGAAGGTATTTTCTAATAAGAGATTTTTTCCCCCTTTCTTTCTGCTAATGAAGATGCTTTCAAACAAAGATTGAACTCGATTTTCTAGGTGGTAAAAATCTAATGTGTTTCTCTGCTTTTAAATTAAGGTAGCAATTTGGCAGTCACAAAGCAATCTTGGCCATATATCTAAAAACATAAAACAAAACACTTGTAGCTGCCAGGTGTCTAATTTTCTGCTTGTCACACGCATGAGTATGAACTGGGAAGCCAGGCTGTTTTGTCTAACTTCTCCAAGCCTAGTTTGTACTTCAGATAAGTTGAAGTTTTGCATGGCCCTCTCAGCCTTCTAGACTTCTAATTTCATGTAAATTCAGCCAATATACTATAAAGAAACAAAGCGCCTAAATCCAGAAGAATATAAAAATCCCAAGTTTTTAACTGGGAAATACAAATCTTTTTAATGTACAGCTTTTCATACAAGTTTTGTCTGTAGAAGATGAATGGATTGGGCGAATGACAAATTTTTAATGATGATCTTTTGAATAAATATAACCATTCATAACACAATAAAATGTGCAGATTTTCCACCAATTCAGTGATTAATTCAACTAAATCACTAGCTCTGAATAGCTGAGAATAGTCAAGATACTGCCTGCAAATAGACAGCCTGCCCTATCATCTCTAAAGAGAAATGCCGTAATATAAAGGGCACAAAATAGGCCTACTACTCCTGATCAAACAGCTGGCAAAGACCAAGGCCAGGTCCTCTATGAGGAATTCTATACATTTTATCTTGTTAAATGTTGATTACAACCCTGTGAAGCAATATTAAAGGAAAAAAATATATTATTCATGAGACTTGTTAAAAAGGGTATAGAGGACTTTCATCTCAATGGGTGAAGGGCCAATGCAATGGGCTCTTGAGGGAGAAGAGAGAAATTAACCTCATTTCTGGTATTAAAAACATCCATGGAGCAGAGCGGAGGGGTTTGTGAACAGAAATTTACTAAGAGCAAATATCAGGAGGAAGAGCTATACCAACTTAAGAGAATTCTGGCAGGGTGGAGGATGAGAAGATACCAGGTCTAGAGGATAAGGAATTTGATCAGGTATAGAAGAGGGTTGGATACAAAGGGGAGAGGATGTTTTGCTGAAGTGACTTCATAGAATTCTTGCTTAAACTGGGGTCTATAGAAGAGTTCCCATAGAGGGAAGACCAAGGTCGGGCCTAGACCGACAGATGGTTCAAAGGAGCCTGGTTAAAGTTACATCGAGGAGGGAGAGTGTTTGTCACGAGGTATTTTTCATTCAGAGAAGGAATTTGAAGTTTTCCTAATAACTTGTTTTGAAGTACTCATTGATTGAATCTAATTTCCAAAGCCCTTTTTCTCCCCTACCATTACCATGATTTGGTGACCCAAGAATAGAATGAAATCCTTCGTGTTATTTAAAGAAGCATGTTAAAAGTTTTAAACAATGAAGAGATGTAAAATATGAAAATCACTAAGCAGACAATTCATTTTGAGTACATAATTTTAAAACTGAGTAAACAGCAATTCTGAGGCCATAAAAGGACCAGAATAGTTGATTATCAGGCAAGAGGAAAGTAAGCAAACCCAAAAGAGGATGCTTATTATCACATCAATTCTACTGAAACTTGGAGCAGATGCTGATTTACTAACATTTGCTGAGCTCTGAACAAAGGAGGACAAACCAGTTTAACAATTAATTCACAACTGACAAAAACATTAGGTTGCAGAGCAGATTCCATCTGACACTCACCATATTATTGCTTATACCAGTGTAGACATAGGCAGATTAACTGTGAGTTGCTGAAAACCAGTAAGCTGAAATACAGATCAATGCTGTTATTATGAAGACAAAACCAGCACACCAAAATGCCTTCCTCCCTCTGTCTAACATCATCCATATTGATGTTTTCTGTCAATACATAATAATACACTGTCACACTTGATGGGACAGGAGGAACAGATTACATAGAAATTGCACTGGAATATGTTTTTGTACATTGTTTCTCTGGAACAGTATAATCAAAATGATTATTGATTCAAGAACTCTGACTGCTTGTCCCAACATGATGCATGAGGCATGGCAGGAGAAGTTATGTCTTTTTATTCATTTTACAGTTGTGTTTAACGGTGTTGGTTAAAAGAAAACGTCTGTAAACTTATTCTTACTTTCTTCCTTTGCTTCCTTCTGCACAGGGAAAAAACAACGAAGTGGTTTTTGATTCATTATCTTCCTGTTACCATATAAATTTTCATCATCAAAGTATATTCCAAATGAGCCTGTTTCCTCCACCCGTGTTTACCACCCTGGTCTGAGCCACTATCGTTTTTCACTTGTTTCCGAGGTGCTATGATATTCTCCTAATTGGTTTCCTTGGGTTCCAAGTGAACTTAGAACGGGAGTCAGTTGATAACATTCCTCTACTTAAAATTTGCCAACAATTTCCCATGTCACTGAGTAAAACCAGTGTCTCTCCAAGATTCGCAATTTGGTCCCAAAGCTCCATCTTTATTACCCTCCATTACCCACGACTTCACGCCTTCCAGCCCCACCCCGTTACCTCTTGGACTTCATCCACTGCTGTTCTCTCCTGCTCTTCATAATTCCACCAGCCACATAGGCAGCTGTGGTGTTTTTGGAACCTGTGGGGGCCGGGTATGCTTTGGGTCTTTTTATCTGCACCTTTACCCGCTACATGGCTCACTTTTTTTTGTTGTTGTTGTTGCAGTTTTTGGCTGGGGCTGAGTTTGAACCTGCCACCTCCAGCATCTGGGGCCAGCGCCCTACTCCTTTGAGCTATAGGCACCGCCCCCGGCTCACTTTCTTAATGAGTCTTTCCCTGATCCCATTCCATTCACAACTGCACCTTCACTTCCCTTTTCTCTTTCTCTGTTACAATTTTTGCAATTATTATTAAAATACTACTCATTTTACATATACATGTTGCTATTTTGAATAATTTAAATACATGCTTTATCAAAACACTCATTTTTTGGTGGGGTGATGGACGGGGCTGGTATTTTCCCCCACTGTTGGTAACCTGAGCATCTGGAGCAGTTCTTGGCTCATGGTAGCTCCTCATGGAAGAACCATTCAATCAAGGAAAACACACCTCACAGGCCGACTAATTTAACTTACTAAATATCTTATAAAAGCCAGGATTTAAATAAAATTTCTAATTTTCATCTTTCCTAAGGCAGTAAACTAAATTTTACATTAGCCATTAAATAAATAACAGGGTGACTATTTTACGGCTCTTGTTCCATTACTGAGGCATGTAACTATTAGGGACCTCACCGCCATGGCAAAGGGCTTCCGTATATGGGGAAGTTCTGAATAGTTTATTTGCAGATTCATTAATCACTTCATATAACTGAAGGGAAATAGAAAGGGTCAAAACTTAAGGCAGACAGTCTGAGATCCACATCCAATCAAAAATTAATGAGAATACGGAGAAAACCTTTCTGATGTCCCTGGGAACAATTCAATGTACACACAGATCTTTAGGAACAAGTCTTCCCATACGGGAAAAAACATCTGGATCTAACGCATTTGTCCGATTTATAGAAGCAAGAGAACACCTCTCCGAATCAGATTCCTTTATTCTTTCCCAAAGATCTATTTAAAAATAGTCTGGCACTGTTTGACTCTTAGCTACTTTAAAAATAATTATTATGTTCTTAGACAATAGAACACACCCAGTCAAAATTTATCAAAATTCAAGTAAGAAAAACAGGCCCAAAGCCTTATGCTCGGAATCAAAGAGATGACTAGTAGTTGACTTAGATCAAATCCTGCTTTGACTCTTTCTGTCTTAATTATCTTAGATATTAGCATAATTATCAAACAAAGTTTGTTCAAACAAAGTTTCTTTGTTCAAGAACTTGAGAAAGTGAGATATATGACATTTATAATTTTCAAAAATAAGTATCTTGGATTACAAAATAAATAGTCCATTACTAAAATTTTGGAAACCCCAAAAGTGCAAAGAATAAAATTTTATTTGCAGCCTCACAACCCATTTATTATACTCTTCACAATTTTCCTATTTGACATTCTTTATTTTATGAATCAACATGATGTCATATTACTTGTCCTTTTAATTTATTAATATATTTAAATTTTGTTGTTGTTTTTAATTATAATTCTACAGCATCAAAAACCTTGAAATTATACATGTCTGATATTTGGTTCTAAGTGATTTGTAACTCTAGACATACAGTGATTCAAATGGATCATTAGAATTAGAAGCATTTTTTTCCATAACTATGATGATAACTTCATGGCCAACCATATGGCAGTTACCTGAGAAAATGTTCATTGAATAAATAAATAGTCTTTCTCTTTACTGAAAGAGAATTCACTACAATTATTTATTGTAGATTTTAATTAGCTAATAGAGTTAATGATCTTAATATATAAATAAAGAAGGATAATTGAAGTTAATTGCCAACTCGATTTTCTTCATTTTTATACTAATTTATACGTAATGATGGAGATCAAAATGTTTGGGCACATTTTCTTTTATTAATCCTTCAATTTTGTCTTTGTCATATGGCAGAATCGGATTTCTGCAAGTTACTTTCTGAATGACTTCCAACTATTTCCTTAACAATGGTTACATTTAAGTGATTGAAATATGAAATAAGCAAGTGTAAGTGTAGCCACTTGTTTTGCTGCAGATGTTTTAGAGTTCCAATCATAGATAATTACTATAATTAATGGATTTTTTTTGATGCAACAATGATTTTTTTCTCACACTTTTTATGTATTATTGTATCTCTGGTTTTCTTTCTGAAAAGGCTTGGAATTTAACTGTATTATAAGTTTCAGTCAAATGAGTTTTTTGCTATTAATCAAAATACAGCAAGTATCCAGATGGCTGGACTAAAGAAAAGCCTCTATGAATGTCCCATTTATGTGCTTTAACTAGCGGATTTAACAAAAATTCAACAGCCATGCTTTCTAGCTTGTGATGTTATATTTTCTTTCTTGTAATCGAGTTCACTAACACCAATATCAAGATGTCCCTACTTCAGAAAACAAAATTGCATATACTCGATATTCTAAAATCTTCTTAGTAAAAGATACATTAAGATATTAACAATTATCTTTTCTGTATAATGAAATTACAGTTTCTGTTTTTTCTACTTTAGAGTTTTTCCAGTTGCTCTCTTAAACAAGTATTTCCTTTAAATTTGGTTCCAAATTGTATAAGAAACATTAAAAAATAATCAGTTTATCTCATCAGACCAGGTGCTAAATAACAGCTTTATTATCAACACTGTTACCTTTATTCATCACAATATACTTAGGTTGTGGATACTATTGCGATTTTACAAATAGCAAGTTTGAATTTTCTTCACGAGCTCCTGATTCCAAAGCCTGTGTTCTTTCAAATTGGACAAAATAACTCCCCAGGATCTGTTTAAATATGATTTTGATGATAGCTATAGCAGGCATATTTTGAAGGTTCCCAAGCAGCATTAATTACTCGTACTCTGCACAATACTGTGAATGATCTGATGTTCCACTCTACTTAAAAGACAAGGAATTAGCCTGACACTTTCATAGATGCCAGTAGGAGACAGGAGACTGCCGGGTCAGAGACAGGGGCCTGAGTTTCCTGGCACACAAGGCCATCTCCTCCTGAAGATTTTCATTTATATGGAATTGGTAGTAATGTCCTGATGTCTCTCATTTTACTTTTCATTTTGGTAATTTGTGTTGTGGCCTTTTTCTTCTTTTTTAGTGTGGCTAAGTTTTTTCAGTTTTATTAACATTTCAAAAACAAACTTTTGTTTACATTCAGTACACGTGTTCTAACTTTTTTTTCCATTTCACTGATTTCTGCATCAACCTCTATTATTTCTTTCATTTGGCTGGCTTTGCATTTACTTTACTCTTTTTTAAAAACCATCCACCCGTCTTGTATTGGTCACTTTAATCAGTCTTATCCATTCAAAGAAGTTAAGAGATGAATAAACATGCATGTGTTGCCGTTTCTCTTATTCTACACGTTTAACATTTCGGAAGTTATTAATGCCTTTCACAGGCTCCGATCACTATCCGGACATCTTTTGGTATTCTAAGGAAGGACTGCTGTCAAGAGAGTATCTTAGTCTTTACTTATTTGTGAATTAGCTTATTTCCTCTTCATGTTTTAAAGACAAGTTTTGCCAGAGACAGAATTCTTTGTTTTCAGAGATTTGCCATTCCATTGCTCTGTGGGCTCCATTGTTTCAGATGAGAAGCCAATGATTAACCTTATTCCTGTTCTAGCTCTATACATGACGAGATGCTTTCCAGAGCTGGTGGATTAACCTGATTCCTGTTC
>NW_003852405.1:32377151-32382497 GCF_000181295.1 Otolemur garnettii
AGCTCTATACATGACGAGATGCTTTCCAGAGCTGGTGGATTAACCTTATTCTTGTTCCAGCTCTATACATGACGAGGTGCTTTCCAGAGCTGGTGTTTTCTTCTCAACAGTTGCATATTTCTAGGTATGGGCTTTACTGTATTGATTCTACCTAAAATAGTTGAATTATTAATTCAAATTTATATAGAAATGTTTTGCATCCACTTGGGAATTTTCCAGCTATCTCTCCAAATGTTATCCTCTGCTGCTTTCTTTTCCTTCTTATTTTAACATTTCCATTACACGTGGGTTGATACACTTTGTCTTACAAATTTCTAAGGAGGTTCTATTCATTTTCCTTATTTCTTTCTTCTTTTCTCTTTGCTTTTTTGTATCAATCTATATTTAAACTTATTAATTTTTTTTTCCTTTTGCTTCAAATCTGCTTTTAAGCCTCCTGCTAAATTTTCATTTCAATTGTATTTTTTAATTCCATCATTTCCCTTTGGTCTTTTTTTTTTCTTTTTTAATAATATCACTGTTCTTATTTTAACTGTGTGCTTTTTGTTTAATTGCTCTTATACTTCCCTTTAAGTCTTTAAATATAACTTGTTTCACTTCTTTGAAGTAACTTTTAAAAGCAGTTTTGAAGTCTTTATCTGATAAATTTGACATCTAACATTTCTCTCTCTTCAACCTCTGTACTTTACTGGATTTCTTAGTTGTTCATAGACACTATCATAGTGACTCTGGATTCTGTTTTATCCTATTATAGGCTAATAGTATATTGCTTTTACTTTTTTGAAAAAAAATTGCCAGGGTCTTTTTGCTTCTTTGCTATATTTTTATTTGCTTCAGGTTTATAAACATACTTGATTATATCTGTGAAATCTTTCTTCCTGACAATTTGTAGTCAGTCTCTAATATCCATGTTTAGCTTTTTGTTTTTGTTTTTTTTTGGGGGGGGTTGTTTGTTTTGTTTTGTTGAGTCTCACTCCCTCACTCAGGCTAGAATGTTGTGGCATTATAGTTCACAGCAACCACAAACTGTTGGACTCAAGTGATCCTCATGCCTCAGCCTCCCGAGTAGCTGGTATTATAAGTGCCTACCATAACAGCAGGCTGTTTTTTTTTTTTTTTTCTTTTTTGGAGAGGCAGTGTCTCTCTCTTGCTTAGGCTCGTCTTATACTCCTGAGCTCAAGTGATCCACTCATCTAGGCCTCCCAGAGTGTGAGGATTACAGGCATGACTCACTGTGCCCTGCCTTTGTTTTCATTTTTAATTCTTGTTTCAATTTAAGTCTTATTTCCTAGGTTTTATCTCTGTATCTGTGCAATTAAGTGACTAATGATTTGAGCAAAATTGTGTTCCGCAGCCTTGAGCCAGAAGGACTTTTCATATATCTGTGTTAAAAATGCACATTCAGGGCTCAGCACCTGTAGCTCAAGCAGCTAAGGTAGATGGGAGCTGGCAGGTTCAAAACCAGCCCAGGCCTGCCAAACAACAATGACAACGACCGCCAAAAAATACTCGGGTGTTGTGGTGGTCGCTGTAGTCTCAGCTACTTGGGAGGCTGAAGCAAGGAGTTGGAGGTTGCTCTGAGCTGTGATGCTAAAGCACTCTACCCAGGGCAATAGCGTGAGGCTCTGTCTCAAAAAAAGAAAAAAAATGTGCATTCAAACCGCAGGGTATTTTTTTCAACGTGTTGTCTCTTTTACTTTCTGCTGTTCCTTCCAAGTATCCTTTGTTCATGCACTCAGGAGCAGGATGAGCAGGGTGTGTGGAGAACTGGGGCCCTCCATGGTTTCTACCTTGCATACTGCCTCAACCAGGCTTGTCCCAACAATAACCACAACCTCAGGCAAGTAGAGCCCCTGGCCCTCCCCACTTATAGACCTCAAAGATCCATTGACTATGGGGATTTTTCATCACCCCATACACTGACCCCCAGAGAGCAGTAATAAAGCTGGCTGTGTATCCTGCCAGCTTTCTCTGCACTCGCAAAATCCCACACGGTGCTGTGATGAGTAGACACAGGCAGGAACACGTTGATGGAAAAGAACCCTGCTCTGTAAAATAACTTAAGGAGGTTCATTCTGAGCCAAGGACCATGACCCAGAGTCACACCCAAGAAGCCTTGAGCAAGGAGACCAGTGGTGGTGGGGTGCAGTTTGGTTATATATATTTTAGGGATACAGATGAGGTACTCATCCAGTACGTGGAAGACATATCTTGGTTTGATCCCAAAAGATGGGACCTCTGGAAGCTGGGAGGGGCACAGGTCTTAGGTTTGTTTAAAGATTGTTAGCTGACAATTGACTGATCTAGGCTTTGTGTAAAAGAACAAGAGTCAGTGAAAATGAACGCTTAAGACAAATGGTCTGTTCATTAGAGACAAAGCACCGGACAGAATCAAGTGGTTTGTTATGTATATTGAGGACTTGAAGGTGAGTCTTGCATAGCCTGAGGCCTGATAGTGAGTCTAAGAGGCCTCTAAGAAGGGGAAGGGGAATGAGGAGGCATGTCTGATCTTTCTGCCCGCCAGCAACTCAGTTTTAGGGATCCTCTTAGCTAAGAGGGGCTCCAGTCAATCACTCTGTGGGGAAAGCCTTAAGATTTTATTTTAGTTCACAATCTACAGATTCTCACAGTCATCACCCAAAGTTTTACAGTTCTAAAGCATAAACACTTCTCAGAATTTGCCTTTGGTCAATTTATAGAGCATAGAAATTGTCACTTTGGTCAATTTTATCCAGTTGTACAGTTGCTTTGTCACTCGGCTGTAGCCAGAAGTCCTGCCTCTTTCCTCTGTATAACACGTCTAAAATTCTCTGGTTTATATTTAAAACAACACATTTAAATTAGTTTAGCATGAAAGTGATTAAACTTTCTTACTTCTTAGAGAGAAAAGTTTTATTGCTTTTCTCTTTTCTTGACCACAGCAGCAGTTTCCCAATGGCACTGTCAAGGAAACTTGAGTACGTTTTCTTTTGGCGTCTATTAACAGTAGATAAAATGCTCTTCATTTACACCTGCTTCCCTCCAACTCAACTGCCAAGAATACGGAAAAATCATGACTACAGAGAATGTTCTCCTCACTAGACAGAAATTTTAGTACTTCTTTAAAGAAGTATCCAAAATTGTCTCTGGATACCTGGTTAAAAATAGCTAGAGATTTGATAAAAATTAATCTGGTTTCATCACAAAGAACTCTTGCCCTTCGAAGTAAATTAATGCAAATCAATATATTTTTAAATATTGTTGGTGAACGATGAAGTCAAACTGTTTTTTAGCATATCTCATGAATGAAGATTTTTTAAAAAGTCTTGCTAAATCATGTGTTCTATTAGGCAGGGAATAATATTATAATGACCATTTTACTCAGAAGGAATAATGTGAAAAATAGTAGTACAGTATTGTAAAATACTTTATCAACTCTAAAGTATTCAGTAAGAGTGTTAAGTATAGCTTAAATATAATTTGGGATAATAATTTTCTTGCTATTTTACAGGTAACATTTTCCTTTGGTTATTTCCAATTATTATTCTTAGAACAAGAAAGGCACATAGACCATAGAAATTCTCATTGACTTGACATTATAACATCTATGGTCAAGGCTAGGCTGTGTAATTATAGGCAAAGAATTAAATTTCTCTGAGTTCCATTTTACTTATGTGAAATAAAAAAATAGCAAATATCTTGTGGAACCCTTATTAAAAATGGATGGTGCATTACAGAAAGCAAAACAGAGGCAACAAAACAATTGTAAGCATTTCCTTGATAGTTCGTTATTATTGTTTTTTAAGTATGGAAAGGAGCCCTGCACTACTAAGAGAGGCTAAGTTTTCAAGGAAAGGTGGTGAGAGCTTTTTGTGTGTGTGAGAAGGAAATTTAGGAAAATAGGAAGAAGCATAGGTGGTGTTTGGCCAGCTGTGGTGTAAGTTCTGGTTATGGTGAGATGATAGGCCAGTGAGGCTGTTTTGGTTCTGATTCCATAGAAACTTCTAGATTAGAATGTGAAGTAGAGATGAACACAGAAGGGTGTGCTATGGTGTGATTATGTCCCCAAGTTTCATATGTTGAAACATTAATCTCCAAATTCATGTGTTGGTTGTACTGAGGACTTTGGGATGTGCTCAGGATTAGACAAAGTCATTAGGTTGGTGCCCCAGGCTGGTGGGAGGGGAAGCAGTTAGTTAGACATGAGCAGGGTGATGATGGATGCAGTTTGGCTATTTTGGACTGGCTGGGGTCAGGCTGGCCTGAGCTGTTATGGGAACAGGAGTAATAAAACCCCTGCAAGTGGGTTGTTTGGGGAAGCTGGTTGTTTTGGGGACTAATATTCCAGGGACTTTCTAACATGGACAGACAGATGTGGTCATACTGATTTGGGTTATTTTGGGAACAGTCTGATTAGGACCTGAGGGAAGGGGGTCCCAAGAAAGAACAGATGTTGGCCAAAGGGTCTTCAAGGACTAACCAGACAGAAAGAGGTAGAGAAACGACAAAGCAAGGATATTGTCAAGGCCTCAAAAGAGGGTCATTGGAGCATGCGTACAGTTGAGGCAACAGTGTCCCTAAATGAACTACCCTCATCATTAACATAGTAAATATCACATCCACCAGCACCTTGACAGTTTAGAAATACCATGGTAACCCTCCGAAATTGCCATACAATCATAGAAAAGGGGAGGGTACCCCATTCCAGGAATTCTCCACCCTTTTCTATGACAAACCATGAATATTCCATTCCCCTATTTAACATAAAACAAGGGAATCAGCATAAAAAGAGAAATCTTACCAAACTCAGTGTGTCCTCCACTAGTAAGGGCTGCCTTGTTCCTTCTTTGAAATGTTCTATGCTTTACCCTTTAATAAGCTTTGTCACTTTGCCTCCTTGCACCTCCTTATACCTGCTGGCTCTGCTCATTCACTCCACCAACTCAGAACCAGGAATCATTCTTCAGTACTAGGAACAAAGAAGAACCTGGCTGGGAACATGGGGACCTGATATGTGGTTCCTTAATACGTATCAGCTGGACTTGTGACTTCATAACAGGAGACAATTATGTACATGGATCTGAGCAGATACGCACACTGTCACCTTCTCAGCACGCATCACCATGCCCCATGTGGACACACCAAGAAGGTCCTCTCCAGATGGTGGCATCATGTTCTTGGACTTTCAAGTCTCCAAACCCCTGAGCTAAATGAATTGGTATTAATCACTCAGTCTGTGGTATTCTGTTACAGCAAGAGAAAACAGACTAAGACAGGATGCTGCTTTAGTATGTGGTGCCCACAACTGAGGCAGCAGCTGCAATGGCATTCACAGATGCAAAGAGATGAGATCTGACTCACCTTGTC
>NW_003852405.1:32383284-32388271 GCF_000181295.1 Otolemur garnettii
GGTTGCACCTTCATCTTCATCCATCGTCTCCAGCAGCCCATTTGCCAGCCCAGTTAGTCCTTCTGCCATGGCTCTTGACTTCAAAAAACTTTATATTTTTATCAATGAATGTTTATTTTTGGTAAACATTCACAAAAAACAACTTGGATGGGCTTTGAAGAAGAATATTCTCACAAACAAATAATCTGTCTATCAGTATAAGACACAGTCCAGTCAGCAATCTGCCCAGGGTGAGGTTCCCATCCAAACACTTGGAAAATTGCCCCTAGAATAAGATGTGAAAATGTAGACCCCTTCATTTCCACATAACTGTACAGTTGTGTATCTGCATGATAGAATTTTCCATTCAAATATTCTTCCCCATTATTTTTATCCAGGAACACTGACCGAGCTCTTATGATATTAAAGTCTGTCCATTTTGAGGATTATTTAATTTTTATAAGAAGCCTATGAGGTAAATGGTTAGTGCTATAGCAGTATCCCAAAAGAAACATATATCCTGTCTAGAAAATAAAGAATAATATAATAAAAGGTAATGGGAACAGAACATTGTTTGTTAGTAATGCCAGTGATTGGAGACTGACCCATCAGTTGTAAGCCTTGTACTTTAGAAAACAGTACATATGGGGGAAATTGATAAAAGTTAAGGTTCCCCAACATATATAAAGATGAGCAGTGTTATCATGGGATTTTTCTTTAATTTCATTTCCCTTGAGCATACGTGCATTTTTCACTAGACATGAGGAATTTGAAGTGGCTTCTAGTCCCCTATAAACTTGGAGGAGAAAGTAGAAACAAACTTATTCTCCAAGCTCTGTATCATTTGCTAGCATCTGCATAGATATCCGGGTTACTTACCGTGGAATTGTGTGGTGCCTTTGTCACTTATGCTCTGTTTTCAGAGTATTTACTTATTAAGCAAGAACACACTCACTGAAGTCCATTTTAAATGCATGTAAAATATAGAATATCTGAGTACACAGCTGAATGAGATTATTTGTAAAAGGCAAGATGTTCTAGTGTGGAGTAAGTGGCACCAATTTTAAATGAATTTTTTTTAAATAAGGATATTGTCCAAATATTTATTTTACTTATGCAACATGTGTCTAAGACAACCATTTTGAGAGCATTAAGAGGGCTTTAAACTGGAAGGTGACTAGATTTTCATTCTCCCTAACTCAGTGGTCCTCTGACCCAGCACTCTTCATGCTCTGCCTGCAACATCCGACAGCTTCAGTTACTATGAGTAATTGTAACCAAGGCAACATGACAGGGAATAATTAATGACTGGAATTCATCTTTAAAATATGAAGAGTGTTCTAAATAATAAATATTAGAATAATAACAGTACCTCACACCTCTCTCTACCTGCAGCTCTCTTGAAACATTTCCACAAATTAACAATTGTGGTTTTTGCATGCAGGAGAATGTAACTGACATGCGTATAATATTAGAGACATAATTGAGTGAAATCAGCACATCGTTACATTTATAGCAAAAACTTTCCTAAATCTCTATGAATATATAAAGGCAAATATTCTTGCTCTTTTTATCTCTTTCATGCCCATGTAGATTCAAAGTTTTGTGAAGATAGCTCATGCAAAGAATTCCTGGAGAGGAGCTAGATTTAGCAGTCAGATGATCTTGGCTACAAATCCCGACTCCAGACCACAATAGCTTGGTGACCTCGCACACTCATTAATCTTTCTAACCTTCAATTTTCTTGTTTACCCTCCAGTGGAAAATGAGATTAATGTTAATAATGTTAACATATTAATGTGATTATTAAGAAAGTTACATGAGTGTGTGTGAGTAAAGTATGTATTTCAGTGCTTACCAGCGAAGGAATAAACCCTCAATAAATCTTAATAACGAGAGCCGCTAACACATAAGTACAATATATGCCAGGCACTCTTCCAGACTCTCTCATATGGTGGTAAAAGTGACCGAAAAAACCTCCCTAATAAAAAATATCTACGAAAACAAAGTAAACAAAGTTTGCAAACCCCCTAATATTTTGAAATTTAAAAAAGAAAGTACAATTTTCTATAGAAATTTAGTATTCTTTTGTTTCTTTTTTTGATTGTACAGTTTGTCATTTTGTTTACAGAACTATTGACAGGAATTTCTTTAGAGCTACTATTTACTATGTTGTTTATCCTTATGGCAACTTGACTGCACTAACATGTACTTTGGTGCTGGTAAAACATTACTTGTGGATGTGGCTATGAGGGTGTTTCAGGAGGAGATTGGCATGTGGACAGAAAATGGGCAGGCTCCACCCTCCATGTGGGCTGGTCTGGAGGAACAAGAGACAGAGGAAAGGAATTCTCCATCTCTCCTGGAGCTGGGATGTCTTTCTTTTCCCATGCTTGGACACAACAGCTCTTAGTTCTTAGTCTTTTTGGATTTTGGAGTTTGTACCAGTAGCTCCCTAGGTTTTCAAGCCTTCTGCCTCAGACTGAGAGTTATCCCATTGGCTTCCCCAGTTGTGAGGCCTTAGACTTAGGCATTCACGCTGCAGGCTTCTGTGGGGGCTCCAGCTTGCTAACCGCCTGCCATGGAGGGCTCAGCCTCCATAACCATGGCAGCCAATTCTCCCAATAAATGTCTTCTCATCTATCTTTCTATCTATGTATCTACGTATTTATCTATCCTATTGGCTCTGTCCTTTTAGAAAACCTCGCTAAAATAAAAAGGGAAAACCAGTGATACTGGGTGACAACTGATGGAAATGACTTCTTTTGTGACTAGTTAATACAAAATTAAATCTACAACCAAAATTGTATCCCTGTTTTTCAATTGGATGAGGTAGATAACGTATACCTAGAAGAAATTCAAAATAAAAAAAAATCAAAGTGGTAAACATTTTTAATAATCTTTCAAGAATAAAGAATAGAATCTTTATTATAGTTAACAAAAAATAAAAGTTAACTCCAATGCCACATGGGAGGACCTTTGGAGTATATTTTTCCATCCTGGGATTTCTGTAGGTTAGTACAGGAATTTTTAACTTATTTCTAAACTATGACCTGGGTGACAAAATATAAATTCATTTTGACTGTATAATTGGCTTCTTTGCATAAGAATTAAAAGTTTTTGCTTACTATACATATAGAGTTGACCCTTGAAAGTGGAACACTGACCCTCTTTGTAGTCAAAACTCTACACGTAACTTTTGATTCCACCATAGCCTCCTGTTATCCAGAAACCTTACTGATACCATAAAGGGTGGATTACCACACATTTTGTAGCTTATATGTCTTGTATACTGTATAAAAAGCAAGCTAAAGAAAACATTATTAAGAAAATAGTAAAGAAGAGAAAATATCTTTACTGGTCATTAATGGAAAGGAATCTCATGGAGAGAGATGTTCATGCTCATTATCCTCACGCTGAGCAAGCTGAGGAGGAGGAAGATGGGGAGGGGCTGGTCCTGCCATCTCCAGGGAGGCTGAGGTCAAAACGGTATAAAAGGTGCAAGAGGAGGCAGGAGAGGTAAACGCCCTCAGTGTGAGTTTATAGAAATACATCATCAATTCTGTTTGACAATTTTCCTTTTTAATTCCTTTAAAAAGGTTTCCTTATAATATTAACCATCTTTCCTATCATATAGGTTTCAGGGCCTGTAGCATAGGAGGGTTCATGACATGAAAGAAGTCAAAAGCACTCGAGAATAACTGAAGTCTTTCTGCTAGATTGTCTAATGTCAGCTTTGTGTGTGTGTGTTTTGTTTTTGTTTGTTTGGGGGTGGTGGTTTGTTTTTCTAGCACTGCTTAGCCTACGCTTACCTTCTCATCATCTGGCACTGGTTTGGAAGCACTCATCTCCATCAAGTCATCTTTAATTCTTCAGTGTCTATCAGCTCTTGAAGTTTTCCAATGTACACATGAAACCCTCCATGCCCCCCTTTTTTATCTTTAATTTACAATTTATTTCATAATTTCCTTGACTGGTTCTGTTGTATGTCCCGGGAAGTCACAGGCAACAAACGGACACAGTTATCTTCACAGGGATTTATTGTTCTGAGATTGATGGCTTTTCCAGATTTTTTTAAAGTAATAATGATGATATCTTCAATGGTATAATACTTCTAGCCCTTCATGGTATGCCCTGAGGTTCTCTTCCATAGTATTCTCAATTTTCTCCATAAAGCTTTATGTGTAATGAGTCTTAAAGGTCTTCTTGACCTCCTGATATAGAGGCTGAATTCGAGGTAACATGTTTGGGGCTAAGTAGACCACTTCAACACCTTCAGCACTGAATTTATGGAGTTCTGGGTAGCCAACTGCATTCTCTAATACCCAAACAACTTTAAAATGCAGTCCTTCCTGGCAAGGTGCTTTTCTGAATTTAGAGACAAAGAATTGATGGAACCAAAATAGGAAAAGGTTGCAAATTGAGCTGCAATAAACAGTCTAGTGCAAGTGTCCTTTTGGTAAAAAGATTTTTTTTTCTTCTGGGTAGATGCCCATTAGTGGGATTGCAGGAGCAAATGGGAGGTCTAGCTTGAGTTCTTTGAGGGTCCTTTATACATCCTTCCATAAAGGTTGAATTACTTTGAAGTCCCACCAGCAGTGTAAAAGTGTTCCTTTCTCTTCACATCAATGCCAGCATCTGCAGTTTTTAGATTTTGTGATTTGGGCCATTCTCACTGTGGAAACAGCCTAAATGCCCACCAACCCAGGAATGGATTAACAAGCTACAGTATATGTATACCATGGAATACTATTCAGACCTTGAAAAAAGATGGAGACTTTACAACCTTTGTATTAACCTGGATGGAAGGGGAACACATTATTCTTAGTAAAGCATCACAAGAATGGAGAAACAAGAATCTTATGTACTCAATTCTCATATGAGGACAGTTGATGACCTAGTACACTGTGAGAGTGGAGGAAGGGGAGGCCAAAGAGAAGGAAGGAGGGAGGGGATTAGGGGAAGGGGAGAGCAGAGAGAGGGAAGGAGGGAGGGGGTGAGGGGGTCA
>NW_003852405.1:32388417-32397551 GCF_000181295.1 Otolemur garnettii
CCAGGAATTCTTGTTGTGTAACCAAAAGACTTGCAGCTGGTGTTTATCCTTTACCTTGGGTATCAGAAATTAGAAACTTTCTATTTAAGAGTAATCTTCATCATAAACCTGACTGCATTTGCACAAAACACTGGAGTCAGCCCATTTTTTCCTTCCTCAAAACATGGTGGTGGCCTGTCTTCTCTACTAATGAATATCTTTCTGCAAACCTTTTCTAAATAAGACACTTTTTGTCTGCATTAAAACCTGGTCAGACAGATAATTCTTTCTCTTCAATGATTTCCTGAAGGCATCTGAGAACTCCTCTGCTTCCTCTTGTATCTGCAGAAACTACTTCTGTTGTTTTTGTATTTTTAAGTCAAACCTGTTTCTAAAATTATCAAAGCATCCTTTTCTGGCATTTAATTGTCCAGCAATAGATCTAAAACCTTCTTTTTGCTTTAAGTTGTCATCTAATGACTTCAGTTTTTCTTAAATCATGTTAGAGTCTGTAAGTTTGCCTTTCTTACAATAGTCTTGCCCTTGCACAAAAGTTCCATTTTCAATATAAGATAAAAATGTTTTTTGCAAAATGTGCAAGGTTGTCATGCCTGCTGGCATAGCTGCAGTGACAGTGTCATGAATTTCCTCCTTTTCTTCTTTCTTTTAGAGTGCCCTACTCTGGATTTATTTATATTAAAATAGTAGGCAATTGCAGTTGCAGACTTCAACCTATGGTACATGCCAAGCAATTTGATTTTTTCTTGTACCGCTGTGACATTTTGTTACTTGGGAACACTTGGGATCACTTTGTTTTGTGGGAACATCCTTCGTGGCACTTTGTATGGGTTCCATGTTTTCATTCAAGGTTTAAGATATTGCATTAAACACAGTGAAAAATACTTGCGGCCTAGGAGAGATCACTTTTCCCTGTGATAGACAATGCGGTGGAAACGTGACGTGCCCAGGTGAAGATGCTTTGCATCACATGGTGTTTTAAGAGGACAGGTGCAAGGCTTGAGCTCACCACTTTAGCAATAAGAGATGGCTACAAAATTAACACAGTAATGTAGTATGCACTGCAGGTAATTGTATGCAGTTATCACTGAACAGTGCATCTTTCTGTTTGCTTACATTTCTCTCCACTGTGAATGGTATCATGTAAATACTCATGTCAGCTTGATAAATTCTCACTTTTTATAATAAATCTATTTTATAGTGATAAATAGACTAGTATCTACATATATTTTTGTCATTCATGATATAACTAACTTTTTTTTTTTTTGTAGAGATAGAGTTTCACTTTATTGTCCGTGGTTGAGTGCTGAAGTGTCACAGCTCACAGCAACCTCCAACTCCTGGGCTTAAACGATTCTCAACCTCCCAAGTAGCTGGTACTATAGGTGCCCACCAGAATGCCTGGCTACTTTTTTGTTGCAGTTTGGCCAGGGCCGGGTTCGAACACACCACCTGTGGTATATGGGGATGGCACCCTAGCCATAGGCACCACTCTAACTTTTTCTTAATTTTTTATTTTTTTGGTATTTCTGGACTACACAGTTTGTGAGTTTTTTCAAATGCTCATAAATCTCCAGAAAATTTTCCAATATATGTACTGAAAAATATCTGCCTATTCACTGGTTCAAGTAGTCCAAGCCTGTGTTGTTCAAGAGTCAACTGCAATATGATGGATTAGAAACAACTCAAGTTCACTGGCAGTATCTTAAAAGTACAGAGGTCACCTGAACAACAAAACATCATGGGGATTTAAAGGGAAACTATTCTTTCCTACTCACATGTCTTTATGATGTCACACATGTGCAATTGTGAGGTTAAGGCAGATGAAAGTGATCAAAAAAATAGTTTGAAAGTGTTGTTAATGTAGTCTTTACCAAAACCTGGTGCTTATTTGATAATGCTGCTTCCTCGGCAGGTTCTGTGTTTGCATTTTGACTTTCAAAGTATCTGTGTAATAGTTTCCTTCCCAAGTGTGTGTGCCCACACCAGCACCCCCAGGCACACACAGATGCATCATGCATTACTCTTAGTATTGGCATTAGTAATAGGGCTCCATCTAGTGTTTACCGATATTGCAAATCATAGATTAATTTGTGTTTTTTTATTTAATAATAATCATGTCAAGAATCATATCAAGATTACCTAAATGATGATACAATTGACATTCTTACTGTAACATAATACAGTAGGTTTATAAATGCCCAGGTAATTGTAAGTAATACATATAATTAATGCATCATTAATGTTATAAACTGTTGTTTTAGTTTCTGGACAGAATACATTATTTGTTTATTATTTGCTATTCAGAAATCTGTAATTTTTTGCACTATGTCTCACCTTCCTTCTGTCTATGAAGAAACTCTCCATTTCTAAGTTTCCACTGTAGTTAATTAAGATGACATTCAGAACGCTGACCACAAAATGCCTACCGCATCATGAAGTGTTCAATATACTGTTAAAACTAGGTCATTCACACAGTATAAAGTTACTTTCACTGACACTTTCGGTTTTAAGAGATCTTATTGCACACCAGTAAGGTTTTGGTGATAAAAAACAAACCCTGATGAAGACTTCATAACAATAATAATTGTGTTCAGCTAAAATATTGAAAATTATGAGTAACAGAACTGTAACCTACTCATACATTAATAGTGTTCTAAATATCTGGAAAACATAGTTTCTGTTTTCTTTTTTTGATATAGGGTTTATCTCTTCATCAATAAGAAGCTTGGACACTGCAGCCTCCAACTCTAGGGTTCAAACAATCTCCCCAGCTGAGCCTCCCCTGCAGCTGGGACTACCAGCATGCACCTCCAAGTCCTGCTAATTTTTTTATCTTTGTAGAGATGACATCTCTCTTTTGCCCAGATTGGTCTTGAACTCTTGTTTGCAATCAAGGCGTCCCAAAGGGCTAGAATTACATGAATGAGTCACCATGACTAGCCTGGTTCCTTTATACAATTTTTATATAGAATTCCATTCATTCATTCCTCATTCAATAATCTTCATTGGCTTCCTAATACACCAAAATTTTATTTAGGTTCAAGGAGAGAGACTGGATATCATTTGCCGTATCCATTATCTCATTTTTCCTTTTCCCTTTAAAATATATTCCCTGTATCAGGATTGTATTTAGCATCTGATCACCAAGACAGAGGCACTTCCCAGGTACTGACTTGATATTGAACTTAAGCCAAAGGATGTAAGCAGAAACATGGTCTACATATTGCGTGCTACTTCCTTGCCATCTCAAAACTAAGCTTTCCCAGTATGGCCTCTTTTTCTACACTGCAGAAAGTAATGAAAACAGGTGCCACGTTCAACCATATGAAAGAGAATCACACCCAAGAAGTCGGCAGAACAATGCAATAGCAAAATCCTGGGTCCTTTCATGACCCAGAGACTGGCCAGCAGGACTTAATGTAATCACTCTTCATTTTCATTTCTTATTTTTGGAAGGGGTTGCTTGTAAACTAAATAATATAGATAAGTAATATAGAGAAGAAAGCACAGTCCTTGGCCTAAAAGACTAACGAATGATCCAGAAAAATGGACAACTGCATGTCACAGAGACTCATGATAAGGATAGAGGTCTGCAACGACAATGTGGTCACCTGGGAAATCCCTCCTTGGGGGTCAAAAGAAGGCTTGAGATAAGTAGTAAAACTTAAACTCTTCTTGAAATAGTGGTATAAGATTAGCACATGAGGAAAAGAGGGGGAAAGGGTAGAAAGGACTCTACAGATGAAAAGAGCATCATTAACAAAGGCATGAGAGAAAAAAGTCCAGATGATGAGGCATTTGGAGGACAGAAGAAAGAAATGAGTCAGAAGGGTAAGTGGTCAACGTGATCCAGGTAAATGAACTGTGACAGGTTGGACTAGCTTCTGCAAAGAGGTTTAATGTCATAAAAGGAATTATGATTTTGCCCATGGGCAATGAGCTTTTCAGAAAGAAGGGATGTGAACATGTGATCTTTGAAAGCATCCGAGGTTGACAATGGTCAAAGGGAGCCCTTCTTGATTTCTTATTGTAAGTGATTTTCCTTCATCATTAAGAAATTTTCTCTGGTGTAGAAGATGCTTCCTTCATTCAAAATAAAATGTAAGCAGCTACTTGTCTATGAAGGGGCAACACCCAGGGCTAGAAGGCATCCACCTTCTCTTATATAATCGACGCAATTAATCCACCATTTACATTCTAAATAGTAGCAAATACGGACAGTAACTGGAGAACTCTTGAGCTAATATTTCTCCTGCATTAGTCTACAGCAGTCAGCACAGCTGAAATGCTGGGGAAATGCACATACTGCCTTTCAAAATGTAAGGGTCACCAGCAATTGATATTTTGAATATATTTGCATAGGCTTTGCTTTATCTGTATAAACAGCAACCAAAAACCGCAAGATAGAAGCAAACCTGATAAAATATTATTAGGAAGTACTAATCGCTAGGTTGTTTCAGCAACACAAAAGACATACTATATAGAATATTGTGGAAATGAGTCCTATATCCTTTTTCCTCACTAACCTGCATAAACGTGGAAAGAGGACTGTTTCTCCAACTCTCCTTTATCTTCACATTTTTCACACCATAATCATGCCTTCCTTTTTAATGGCAGCTTAGAGAATCCTGAGTCCTAGTTTTTGTGGATTAGTTAGGGTCCTTTAAATTGGAAAACTAAGTCTGTATCCACAGGGAATTTAATGATACATGGAATTAATGATTGTCAATCAGTAAGAAACTATGAAATAAATCAGAGGATAAGCTAGATGATGTAAGTTCGTCAAATCAATGAGTTTTCACAGTTGGAAATTTAATTGACTATTAGGCTAACTTTTTCAAAACTGTCACAGTATTAAAGATGATATCAGGCAGAGCGGAGCCGTACACGAAGGCCAGACTGCAATCTCAGACACAGTAATTGGCAAGTTGTTCAGGCCAGCTGTCTATGCATTCTTGATAGGTTTCTGCTTATTTGCGGTCTAACTTTGCAGTCTCTGAAAGGACTTGCCGTCCTATAGGTCACAGAGTTTTTGAAAGCGTTCCTCCGTCTCCTCAGACAAAGCTTCGGAAAATGCAGAGAGACAGTTGGGAGTAGATATGAATATATTGGTTCAAACTTAACATTCTCAAAGCGATCAGATATTTTGTTCGCATTTAAGAGACAGTTTAAAGGTACAGATACAAGAATAATGTAAGCAGAGAAATACGAAAGGTCCGACATGAGCTCCTCATTCTCTAGGGGGTTATTTCTGCTGCATGGTTTGAAAATAGATACATTATTGGTGTTCTGTGATAGAAGTTGAGAACATATGATTTCATTTTTTTTTGATTAGCAGAATTATTTTAATGTTGTCAGAAGGAATGGATAGGAGTAAAAGCACTTGTTGAACGAGATGAAGTGAGTCAGCCCCTAAATGGGCTTCTCATTAAGAATCATTTCCTTTCATTTCAAGAAGCAAGACCAACACTTTTGGCTCAATGGGAACATGGTTCTATCCATATGTTTACAACTTTCCCATTTTCTAATTTTATACTAGAACAGATTGAATCAACATGTACAATAATAAAACTTGTATGCTGTTTCGTGAGGCCTAAGTATAATATAATATTTACAAAATAATGTCAGAATAATAACATTTACAAGGCTACCAAATGTTGTACTCTTCATACAAAAGCAAGATACCTAATATTCAAATTACAATAAAGTCCTCCCTATAACAAGTTACCGACATATATCCTTTGTTCTTTTCCTTGCATGCTATGCCCCAAGGCACTTCAAGATTTTTACTGTCCACTAATTAAAAATAGTTCCACAAGTGAGCTGTGAACTTGGCAGGTATCTATGTGGAGATATGAGAAAAACTGGCCCCACTTCATTGCCTAACAATGGAAATTCTCATGGGTAAATTGTTCATGGCTGTATAGACTGAATCTGTTTAAGACGCAGATACCTGGACTGTGTGGTTAACTACACGAGTAAAAAGATAGATGGAGAACAACTGTTAAAATATTGAAATATTATTTTGAAAGAAAGCAAAAATGATATTAAAATTTTAACATACATATTTGTTAGTCACTTAAGCAAATGGAAATTCTACTTGGAAGGCTATGGGAGACATATGGGAATTTTACAGTTCTGCATTAAAGGACCTGAGAACAGGGACAAAATATTGGACTATGCAGTGTGAAAATTTGCAGCAGCTATATTCATAACCGGATTCTAAACACAACATTATATACCCAGTTGCATTAGATTTCATTGTCTGGGAAGCATATTCCTTCCCTGATTCAAGTAGTACAAAAAACCTATATGCATTCATTTGGCATAGGAAGTGAATGCCAGTACTTCTAATTTCATTGACTGAAGCAGTTTGGCACATTAGTTATCTACTATTGCATAGGAAATTACCACAAAACTAATAGCATTTCACAAAACCTGTTTCTTACCTCAAACTTGTGCAGGTCAGAAGCCCAAGATGGTGTGGGTAGGTTCTCTGGTTTGGGTCTCAAGATTTCAGCTGGCAAGGGTCTTACCTCAAGACTCAGGTGGAGAATCTACTTCCAAGCCCATTCAAATTGTTGGCAGAATTCAGTTCCTTGCAGTGGTTGAACCGAGGCTCTTGTTTCCTTGCCGCCTGTCTGCTTGCAGGCGCTCCCCCTCTATAGCTGCCACATGTGTTGGCATGTGGACGGCTCCATTCTTGAAAGTAACAATGATGTGGCTGAACGCTTCTTATGCTTCCAATAGCTCCAACATCTTCCTTTGCCAGCAGCCAGAGAAAACACTTTGCTTTTAATTGGGCTCACCTGATGGGGTTAGTGTTATAAGGATAATCTGTGTGTCACAGTTCAGCTGAATTGAGACTTTAATTATCCCTGCAAAGCATCTTTCTAATAGTGCTTGGATTAGTGGTTGACTAATCACAAGGGGATTGGGCTGGTGCCATTTGCAGCTATCTGCTCACTGACTTTGGCATATGAGGGGTAGAGGCAGAATTAGAATTCAGATCTGTTGACTGAAAATCAAGAGGTCTTTCAACCACCCTAATTGTGTTAATTTATAATAAACTGGTTAATCTGTAGTTGACCTATCTGTATTACTCTCACAGAGGTTAGAAGTTATTGGGGCATTGAAGAAGACCAGTCCCAAAGTGAGTTATGTTGAGTGCCTAAAATGTACTCAAAGGCAATAGGAGGGTGGCTGAGACAGGTGGACTGCTTGAGCTCATGTGTTCAAGACCAGCCTGAGCCAGAGTGAAACCCCTGTCTCCAAAAATAGCTGGGCATTGTGGTGGGCACCTGTAGTCTCAGCCACATGGAAGGCTGAGGCAAGAGAATCACTTAAGCCCAAGACTTTGAGGCTCTACCAAGGTGTGACGAAGTGAGACTCTGTGTCAAAAAAAAAAAAAAAAAAAAAAAAAAAAAAGAAAAAAGGTCAAGACCAAAAGACGTCTGCCTGTCTTCCCCAAATAGAAAGGCCTCTGCAATCTCTATTTCTACCCCTCTCTCCTATTACTCTCTTATAATTTATAGCAATTCCATTATGAAAGGGCACATTTTAGAATGGAAGCTCCATCCGGAGGAAGCTCCATCAGCTTTCACTCAGTAACGAGCATGATTACCGCCCCGTATTAAATTACCCCATATTAAATACCATCAGAGAAGTTGCACGTAGTAAAATGCTCAGGAAGGCTGAATTAAATCATGAGGTGAAGTTAATTAGAAATTCAAAAGGAGATCATCGCAAAATAAATACCTTGAAAATAGTTCTGGAAATGGACAAAAATCAGAATCCACCCTTTGAACATATGTGGTGCTCCCTGTAGTGCCTGATACTTGTAGGAATATAAACAAATGTGAATTAATATTTCATTCCTCCAGAAGATGTCTATAGATCCAGTTATGTTTAATCAAAGCACGGAAACTTGTGTTTCTCTGATTGGACGAAGTGCTACTGTGTAATGACGTTTTTTTCTTTGAGCTTATATGGGTCAAGCTTCCAAGGGAAAGAATATAAATTCCACACAAATTAAGGTATACAAAAAGTAAAAGTTTATATTTATAAAATTCATTTGTCAGACACTAACTTCTGGGCGAGCTCTGCCATGTGTAGCACTGATTGAGCATTTTAGATAAAAACAATCCTGTTCAGAACACTTTGTCAATTTTCTTTATTCTCAGAATGTGGCATTTGGTTCAATGAAGGCTTGTGGCTGGAGAGAGGGTGTCCAGCACTCCTCCGGTCTGGGAGGACAGTTACCCAACTTTGGGGGATTCACTGAAACCCGATTACACTTACATAGATTAAAGTCACCTTAGTGGACCTACGTATCATTTTAGGCTCAGCTCAAATCTATTTCCTTTCTCAGTTTTTCCCCAATCCTTGAAGAAAGGAATGACTTTGGAAGAGTTGATGTGAATATGTGGAGGTAAATTTTTTCTGCTCTGTAATAACACAGCTTTTGGATTATATGTTTATTATTGAACTTTTAACATTTCTTTTGCTCTATAATTTTTGTTATTTTCCTTAAAGAAATGAATTATTTATCTACTTCAAAATGTTATCGTTTGTTTCAGTATCTAGTGGAGAATTTGCACATAGCAGGCGCTTTGGAAGGCTGAGTTGAATCCTACCATTGAATTATAACATCCAGAGTTTTTGCATTTGAGATTTTTTTCAGTGGCATTTCTGTATTACTACCCTAATGGGGCGGGGAGGGGAACAAAGACAAAAACAAAAAACAAGGCCTACTGGTCTAGACTCTCTTTGGGGAATTAACTGTTCAAGATAATTATTTGGCAGCTGAAATGAGTCAAAAGTATTACTTCAAAAAGTTTAGGAAAAGTTCCTTAAAGTTACATCTCTAAAAAGTTGTAGTGCAGGCTAAAGTAATAGAGCTCAAGGCATCAGTAGGAACCCAGGGATCACTTTCATTGAATTTGATTTCCATGATCTTAGATCATATTGCATTAACTTGAGTCGAATCAAATTGAATTGCCATGGACATTTGCTCCTAAATTCTGCATTCCCCCATCTTAGGCCAAAACGCTTTTTGGCTTTCAAGTGACCAAAAGCACTTAGGCAGAAACAAACTTAGAGTGAGGGATAGGTGTGGGCATGAGGGCTTGGTC
>NW_003852405.1:32397571-32399343 GCF_000181295.1 Otolemur garnettii
TATTTATTCCCAGACAGCGTCAGGTAGAATTTGAGCAAGTACGTGAAGCTTTCCCCTTCATCTCTCAGAATACTCCTGACTTGTAAGGAGCCTCTCAGACTGATCATCTATCATTCTGAAACTAAAGTTGCCAATCAATATTTGGCATTTGGGGTGTCAGATTAGAAGATTTTTTTATATCTCCAAATGGGGATAAGTTTGGAGCTGCCAAAACTGTACTCTCTTGTAACCTAAATATCCAAGAAATGAAAAGCCAATGCCATTAAAAATCATGTCATCTTCTTTCCGTGATTCAGTAATGAAAACCTGCCGACCAGAAGTCTGTCAGCTGCTTTCTGTTTTATCATTGGAAATGTGTGCACTGTAGCTCTGAAGCCTAAATGGGAAAAGTTGCCACTGCAATTGCGTCTTCCTCCTACCAATAAATCAACGTCGATGCGGAATTGAGGAAGAAAGCCACCTGACAGCTCTCCATCAGAACGAGGATCATAAATTAGCACTCGCAGAAAGCATATCATGCAAAACTGTCTCCTCAAGGCCTCGGAGTTAAATAATGAAAAGAGATGTGCTCGTTCAGAAAGGGTGCACTTCCAGATAGAGTGGAGATGAATTTTGTGAAGGCAAAGGGAACCACACAGTGAGAAAGTTCATCTATTTCTGGAAGTCAAGCTGTGCACCTGCTTTTGACTTTGGACACCGGGGATGGTTGAGAGTGTGAATGGTTTTATAACTTTGACTAGAAAGACCCTGATCTTTTTCACTGATAGCATTTCTTAAGGGAATCTCCATAATAGAGGGCAATTTTATTGTTTTCTCCTTTTGGGGGGAAAGTACCATTGCACAAAGTATAATTTTCAACTTGACAGCAGCATGCCCCAGTGATTTAGGTGATATTGGATTTTTGCATAAGTTCACTGACTAACCCCAGAGATAGAATGCTGCTTTTGAAAGCAGGAGAAGGCAAGTTTCCTTTCTAAATCATCAAGTTAGAAATATATTTGTTCAAAACACATATTATAGTCTATATTTCCTGGATTTGACAAACGAAGATCAGAACAATTAATATATACGAGGCCAAGTCCATATTTTAGGGATAAGAAAATTATATGCAAATAAAATACAGATTTTATAAATTACTATTAATCTGATAACTATATAAAGACAACACACACAATTACTGACTTTGTAACAGGGGAAAGAAAACATCAGGTTTCTTCTCTGTCTTCTCCCTTAGTACTTGTAAAACTCCAAGTATCTGCTACCCTCTTTGTCCTTATTATCTTTTAATAAAGGGTGGTATAATCTACTTATTCTTCAAAAATAAAAAATAAAAATGGTGCTAAACAGCATGAGATACTGTCATATCTCTCAAATTGCAAATGTACTCACTGGGAATTAGATTTGTATTCTCAACAGGCTCAATGTACATCGTGTCAGGATCAGGATTGCCACAAGAATTTCCCCACATTTCAGTAACTTGCTCTAGGAGCACAAACAAGTAGTCTCTTAAAACACAGGGAAAAAAATAAGGTAAGAAGCAGCCTATGAGCAAATGAAGTTCAAATCCTGCCTAACATGGCATATTCCTCAGACTGCTCTGACAGTGTTGACTGGGACTCGGCTTAAAAATTCCTAATGAGGGCGGCGCCTGTGGCTTAGTGAGTAGGGCACCTGCCCCATATACAGAGAATGGCAGGTTCAAACCCGCCCCGGCTGCCAAACTGCAACGGAAAATAGCCGGGCACTGTGTTGGGCACCTGTAGTCCCAGCTA
>NW_003852405.1:32399475-32405005 GCF_000181295.1 Otolemur garnettii
ATATATATATATATATACATATATATATATATGTAATTTCCTAATGAAAGGTTTTGCATTATTTCAAAATGTTATTTTATCACTGGGTAATTATTGTCATAAAAGCATAAGTAAAATTTTTTGTGTGTGTGTTTTTCTTTTTTAATATGTCAGTCAGGGGCTCTGTCTGTCTGTTTGGCCCCATTGTACACAACCTTTCTGTGAAATCTGCCTCCACAGCCAAATTATCTCAAGTGCAATTTAACCCTTAGGAATAAATCAGTAGTGCTCTTATCTTGTTTAATCTGAAAAGAAAACTTCATCCAAGTAATAACTTCAGGGTCTTTTGTACATCAAATAACATTTTGAAAAGAGGTATCACCCTCAACTAGGTAATTGCAGAAAGTTTACTGAACGGACAGTTGCCGAGTGTGGGAAAAGTTACAGATGACCAACAGCTTACAACAGAAGACAGCGCTTCCCTCCTGTAGTCCAGAGCGGGGACAGGAAGGAGTGACTCCTGTCAACCGGCGAGCACAGCTGTAGTTGTTGGGGGCGGGCTGTGTTGTTTGGCAGGAGCTGTGTCCTTTGGTAGAGTGGCCCGGCTGGAAGGAAACCCTAAAGCCCTGGACATACTACATTTCTGCATTTGATTTCCTGTTAATGCCTTTTGTTAGTCAAATGCAAGAAGAAGCGGGAGGCCAGAATGGTCACTGATGCAACCACAAAGACCAGCATCCCTGGCACAGAGCAAGGTAGAGAGAAGTGAAGAGAAGGCAAAGAAGTGCAGTGGAAAAATTAGCATTCTACATACTAAACACTATGCTAGAGTGTGACGGCCTCGCAGGTCACTGAAAAAGACAAACGCATATCAGTGAACATAACCAAAAAGGTGCCTACTTTAATAGTCACAAAAAACCTCTATGGTTTATCCTACAAGGGTACAAGTGATTCTTTCTAAAAGCAGAGTATGAATGTCTTAACTCAATAACTAAGAAAATGACATGAAGGCTACGTTAACCAGTTTGATGAGAGTACTTCAAGGTGTATATAAAAACACCACACGGTACCCTGTAATTGCATTAAGGTACACAGCTATGATTTAATAATTTTAAAAAGTCACAAAAAAATAAACTAGGAGCTCACAGAGTCATATGTAGCTACTGACACTAATGCTCATAATCAAGTCTACTTGTAACAGCTACAAATTGATTTTTTAAATTAAATTCAAATGTTTACATTTTTTAAAATCAAATTGGCCTCAATGTATTGCTGTCACATTCTTTCAACATCCTGCCCACACACTCCTCAATACACAAACACACATGCACATACACACATACACATGTATTTGTATATGTATAATGTGTACATAACTAATCTTAGCATTGAAAATCACTTAATTCCTTTCAGTCTTTTGTGACAAACTGTTACACCTCGTTTTAATCCTAGACAAAGTAATCCCTTAGTCTTTTGTTTACAAACTCAATATTGACGCTCTCCATCTTCAATTGTATCTTGCCGTGATCCCTTCTCTAATCCTCTTACCCCAGATCACCAAAGACTAGAATTCCAGCTCAAGTTCTAGGCCCTCACTTACTGAGTTTTTAATAACAATTTACCTGTCATTGGTATCCAAAATTCAGTATTGTTAAATTAGATATCTTCATCTGTCCTAGTATTTTTAGGATAATTTCTAGCCTACAAAAAAGTTGAAAAGTTGCTGAAATTTGAAATACTGCCAAACAATGCGGTATCAGCCCCAGTTCTGTAGATTGCCCTCAAATACTTGTCGTTCAGATGGTATTAATTACGGAGCTATTTTTATTTCTTTCCCTAGTAAGCACATTAGATCTAACTAGAACAATGGTCTTGAACAGCCAACATTTCAAATTCTGACCTATGTTCAGATGTACTTTTCATGAAGCCATCCTCAAAACAACAATGACAAACCCTGATTTTCATTTTTCATTTTCAATTTTCAATTCCCCAACTTCACCCAATCCTGCTATTTTTGTAGGCATTTTTTAGCTTGGTCTTTCTCAGGCTGAAATTGTCCCACTATCCATCTGGTTACTTCAAATCCCATTGGGGTTTATTGATTACTTCTTTAATTAAATGCTTAATATCTGAGATATTTAAAATATATGTACTTTCAAGGCATACGAAATAAAAATAAAACATCTGTAGTTCTGGAGTTCCTTTTGTTCACTTCTATGATCTAAATGCCTTTCTCGGTCAACTCTGCAACCTATCCAGAATTGGTGGTCAAAATTTTCATGTATGTGTATTCTTGACACATACACACAGGGTCTATATTTTAAGCTTTATGGAAATGGAACATTACTTTATGCAAACGTCAATTTTCATTTCATGGTAAATATCATTTTCACTAGGTTTACCTATGTCGATGCGTGCAGTTGTAATTCAGTTATTTTCATTGCCATATATCAAAATGGAACATAATATTGAACCCACTACTCTTGAGTCAGCTTTGTGTCCACCAGCCCTCTAGTCCTCACCCCAGTCATACACAGAAGGATTGCCTAGGACAGGCCAAGCTCAGTCCATGCACACTGTGGAGTTTTGTGTGAGTGAGAAAATATAAATCTGAATAACGCTTACCATTCAACAAGTTGATCAAATGCAAGCCCAGTCGTAGGTGTTGACGTGCTCTGGAGTCACTTTTACTACCCAATTAGAAATGCCTGGCAGGAATAAGAGTGTGGACTTCTGACTCAAATTTCCTGGGTTCTCATTGTGGGCTTGAGAATGTCTTTTCCTCCTTCTCTCTGTTGTTCTTCTGTGAAATGGGGCCAAAAATTTTTATCCTTAAAAAATAAGTATAAAGCTTGAATGAAATAGTCTATGTAGAATATTTAGCATCAGAGGGTAACTTCATAATATGATAATAAGTCTATGTCAAGTCACCTAAGGAAGTTTTGATAATGTGTTTCAAATGTATCTTAATATTGAGTATTATTTTCAAAATATATTATACTTTTACAAAATTTGAAAAACAAAGAAGGTTATCTTTACGTAATGAAGAGCAATGGCTTTCCCCACTTGGTCTTCTTACTCATTATATCATTGGAGTGATAAATACCATTTGGGAGACTTTGGTAAGGGGAATTTGAGTGAGGACTGTAACATGCCTGGGTTCAAGGGATATGCTCTTCGGATTTGGAGTCACTTTCTGTGTAGTAAGATACTGTTAGTCATGGAAACCATGCTAGATATGTAACTCATGGAAGGATGAATGGCTTCCAGGAAAACTGTTGCTACCGCTCATGCTGAAAACTAACCCAGAATTTTAACCTTGAGAAGGGGGGCCAGAGGATGAGTCAGCAGGTACCTGACAACAGAAGTATGGGGAGCATGGAAGAAAAACAGTTTGAAATGTATAAAACCAGAAGCAAATGAACAAGAGTGTCCTCCAATCGCCAAACATACGTGTGCACAGTTGTAGGCAGAGAACTCAGTCTTCCTAAATTCCAGGTCAAAATGGAATTTTTCTTACATTTATTCAGAAATCTATATGATAAAACAGAATATACATGCATAAATGCACCATAAAATAAACTATTGTTCATGTATTACATAATTTCAGGAGAAATTGTTTGTCTTGGCAATGAGAAGTAAATTGGAATATTTTTTTCATTTTGAAAAAAATAATTTTTCTTTCTGAAATCAGTTAATTAATGAAGCACCACATTTGAATAGAAATAATGTATAAGATTAAATAATTTGGTAGTCCAATTAATGAGGATTTTTCACATTGTAAAAGATTTAGACATTGTACTGATTTGACACAAAATACTGATATTAACAAAGATAACAGGTTTATAATAAGCCGCTGCAGCAAAGACACGGGTAACACATGGTTTAATGAATACTATTCAAGATTGTTGAAGATAAGTTACTTCACAAAGGTATGTAAAACCTTTGAAATCTTACAATGATGTATAAAAGAAACTTTATAATAGTTTTTCTGAATTTGATGACTATTCAAAAAGTTATATGGCATTACCAAAGATGAATTATGAGAAGCTCAGAGAATCTTCTCTAAATTATCATTATTTTTAAATCAACTATCCTAATGGAAAGATTTAATTATCTTTTTATTCCCTGTAGTGAGAATAAAAAAACAAAAACATTGACATGTGAAGAAATAGTCAAAAAACATGCAACCAAAAATAGAGTTTCCAAGCTATTTTAATAAAATATTGTATTTATTTTTGGATTTTGCAATATTTGACAATTTGTCAGATTTTTAAAAATTACATAACTGAGACGTGTAATGACTTATGTACTTTTTCTAAGTAAGTATTCCCTTTTGTACTTTATTTTGTATATCTTCTTTTGTATTTTTTTTAATTACAGAAGATTTTCTAAATTATATAAACTTCTGGCCCCACAAAATTTGGATGCATAATTTGGATGCAAAATTTGGATTCATCTATTTAATATATATAAAATGAGCATACATTTTTTAAGTACATATATAATTTTACATTTTTTAGTGTTCTTAAAGAAGTTAATATTAAAGAATGTCACCTTTTAAAGCATCCATTTTAAATTCCACATAGTCTCTATTTGTGTTCTACAGGAATAATTTTTAATCTTGGAATCCAGGAAGAAAAGAAGTAGAAGGTTAAAAAATATATAATCAATATAGTCTTCTCGAATCTAACAATGATGCTTTGTCCAGAATAAAACAACACTCTGTAATAAACTATATGTGATATGTATCTATGTATACACATAAAATTAAAATATATTTTTTCAGAGACTTACAGGAGGAAACAAATATTTTAAAACCTGAATCATACACCAGAAAATCCATTTTACACACAAAAGCATTTATCAATATATAGTGTGACTGAAATCTAACATATTAGCTCAGCTATCAAGGTATTCCACCAGCTTCTGAATTATGAGTAGAGACGAAGTTAATGGTAGAACCCTATCACCAGGAATTCTGCTCTATTTCTACTAGAAAAGTAATGTTTTCCCCACTGCCTTGAATATGTTGTCTTGAAAAGAACTAGTGTCAATTTTTGAAGCTTCAAAAGTAAAGCATAAAATGAAAATACAGCTTGTCAGAAAAACATAGTATAGCACTTGGGATACTGCAATGGAATAAGAGTCTCTTGTTATTAGAGCAGATGACAGTTCAATCTAGTGAAAACAAAGGCATTGGAAAGGTATGAGATCTATATATTATCTATTTTATATAAAATAGATCCTATGTGAATATACATTCAGCATGAGCATACATACCAATTTACACTTCAAAAGTTAACTCTATTCTGTTATTCACAAATTGAAATGATGGAAAGGCAACATTGTGGTGGTTTCAAAACTATTTTAAAATGCCTATATCATAGTTATATCATGTTGTTTTAGATATCACAAAGATAGTCATGCGACATAGCTTGAAAGTGTTACTGCTCAGTCTACTACAATATCACATATTATATCTACTATGAAATAATATCATATCACTTTTTGAAGTCCCTTACACAAGTGGTGTTTTAGAGGAAAGAGC
>NW_003852405.1:32405581-32418072 GCF_000181295.1 Otolemur garnettii
GAGAGGTGCACGATTTTTGTACAACGTTAAATAGATTATTTTTCCAGACAGATCAAAACTGCTTGTCAATGCTTTTGGGTTTTGGAAACTCTTAGACAAAATTATCGGGGAAGACATTGTGTTTTTAAGTGATGTAACTTGAAACTAACATAGACAAACTCTAAGTATGTGTGATCAATCTTAGATAACTAGTATGACAAAAGAAGCCCATTACTGATTCTGTGTTTTTCAGCAATGAGTTCAATATACATGTACGTCAAAGAACTTCAGTAATAATAGACATCTTATAGGTTATTTGGGATCCTGGTGTTTTCCATACATCAATACAAAGTAGCTGAGACTTTACAGTTTTTCTTTTTCATGCCTGGGTTATGGTTGGTACCCAAATGCAGAGAATAATGAAAATTAAATAGCACCAACCATGACCCACGGATTTAGGGTAAACATTGCACAGACTGTTCCCATGATCATCCCTAAAATTCTGTGATGTATAAATTTTCTATTTTTAGAGGTCACAAAAATGAAGTATAAAAAATAAGCAACTTGTATGAATTTAAACAATTTATGTAGAGAAATGAGAAGTAAACTTAGGTAAACATGGATCTGAAGGGCACAGGCACAGGTTATCCAAAAAGGTATTTTAATGACAGCTAAAATGTCCTATGTGAGATGCCAGGAATTTGTTTCCCACAACTATCAATTCTGCAATTATATATTGAATACAAACTATATGTGAGTCACATGCTCTTCTACTAGAAAATGTCTAGATTATGAGTGGTTAAACACAGGCAATCAGGTAATCATAATGGCAATTATAATAAGGTATGAAAATCTGCTAATGTAGGATTATAAATAGATTTCTATAGAAACTGAGAGAAGATAACAGGTAAATTTTTCTGAAGAAATGCAGTGAGGTTTCTCAGAAGAAATAATATTTAAATTAGATCTTAAAATAGTAGGAGTATTTTGGAGAAAGAAAATTATTTTTTAAAGGCAATAAACAGTTTTTTTCTAAAAATTAAGTAAAAGTATGGACATAGATTTAGAGGTAGTTTGATCAAAATAGTATGCTAAGTGATAACAACAGCAGGAGAAGACGTGAACACTCTCCTCAACATAAAACTGGCATGAAATTGGATCAAATCATCACATCTACTTTAGGGAACTTGAAAATCAACTAGGGGAGTTGACAGTTTGATAAGTGCTTACCATTAAAAACTGATTGAGGGAGGGTTGGTAAGGGGATCATACCTATGGAACATATTACAAGTACAAGTTAGATCTTTCAGGTGTAGAGCAGAAATGTCTTAATCCTGCAATTGGGTAAAATTGGTGAAGGCTATGTTGCTTAGTAGAATGTAAGCATTCCAATTTGTACAAATAATCAACACATTGAATCCTATAATGGCATATATGTATTTATAATCTATGTACGAATGACTTAATTAAAAAAAAAAAAACTGATCCCTATCATACATGAAAGTGATTTTATGTCATTCTTACCTGAGGAGACACTTAGCCCTTGCAAATTGTACAGCAAAAACCTACAGCATTTGTGGGTGGAGGTCATAGATTAATTCAGGAGAGAGAAGAGTTAGAAATTCAAAAGAATAATTTTGAAATTATTAATAAAGAGACATAAATGGGCTGAGTTTGGAAACTTTCCACACATCTCTCTCTGACTGCTGAAATACATATGCCACAGAAGATCCCAGGAAACCTAAAAAAGTAAAAACTAGGGATACTTTTTGAATTTTTAACAACTTTGAATGTTTTTTTCAACCAAAATACAGGTCATGCAGCAGAGAAGCAGCCTTACTGGATTTAAATATATAAGTATAACCTTCATCCAAAGCACTGTCTGGCTGTTAACTATATAAGAACAGAAGGTATTTCCCAGGAGCCACTCTAAAATATTCATCCCATGGTGGATAAATATTTCACAGTTTGAGATAAGTTAATTGCCTTTTAAAATTAACAACAACAACAACAAGAAAACTTTCTAAAGAAGAACACAAAATTCAGAGTTAATACAATGTATTTCATCCAAAACTAGTTAAAATAAATACCCACAAAAAATGTTCTTAGATATATACTAATATCAAAAAAGAGAAAGAATCATTGAAACTGATTCCAAATTAGATTTAGCAAGAAAATACTTAGAAGCCTATTTTATTACTACTTAAAAAAAATAAAAGTAAATCTACAATAACAATTGAGCAAATAAGGCATTTCAACATAAAGAGCCAAAGATATTTTCTAGTAATGGAAGTGATGTCAGAAAGATGGTGGAACAGATGATTTTCCCAGCCTCAGTACCCCCATAAAAATATAACTCAACACTATCCAAAGACAGGAGTACCATTCTCAGATAATAAAAAGAGAATATGAACACAAAACTAAATTGAATTTGGAAAATAATGAGGAACAAATACAGAAGAATAAACGAAAATAACTAATAACAAGAAGTAAAATACTAAAAATGAAGTGTATGGTAACTGAAGAGAACAAAGTATTAAAGAAAACCATAAAATCAGACTTCATCAAATAGAGGAAGGAATTAGCAAACTTGTAGTTATAAAATATGAAGTTATTCAAAATAACTGACTCAAAATAAAAGACCAAATGAAAGAGTAAAGGTGGCCCAGGAGAATTATTGAAAACCATCAAGTGAATTAACCTCCACATTACTGGAATTCAAAAAAAAAAGATGAGAGAATAAAGGACTAGATAGTATATTTAAGGAAATAATAGATTAAAAAAATCCCAAATCTGGAGAAAGACAAGGTACAGAATGCTCAGAGGTTACTGATCATATCCATTCCAAAAAGGAATTCCTGAAGGCATACCATAATGAAATTATCAAATATCAAAAACATGGAAATATGTATAATACTCAATGCAGAAAGGAAAAAGAAACATATCCCATTAAATGGAGGACAAATATAGCTTTCAGTGTATTTCTTGGCAGAAACCCTGTGGCCTGTGAGACAGTAAGTAGTATGCTACATCTGAATTGCTGAAGGAAAAAAAAAAAAACAACTGTCTACCAAGAATACTGTACCTAGGAATGCTATTTCTCAAACAAGAACTAAAGATGCCCAGATAAACAAAACCTGAGTGAATTCATTAACACAAGACCTATCTTACAAGAAATACTATAGAGAGTTCTTCAATCTAAAAGAAATGGATGCTAGCATTTAAAAATAAAACACCTGAATGTATCAAACTCACTAGTAAAATAAGAGAGCAGAAACATTTACTACTCTAGTACAACAATTTTGAAATTAAACCACTTAAGTATAATGACTGAAAGACACAACTATTGATAACAACAATTGGTCAAGGGATAGGCAATACAAAATAATGTAAAATTAAACATCAAAAAGTTATTACTTATTAACCAAAACCAATATAAAACTTCTAAAGTTTATTTTGAAATGTATTGAGACCAATAGAGTACTATATAACAAAGCCCAACATATCTATCTTGGTTTTGACTCTGTATATGAGTACACTTGTCACAGTGTACATTATCTAGGTTTAAATAACCTTATTTGGACCTCATGTATGAGGCATATTGTCATGAAATGCAGAATTGTGGGCTGATCTTTTAATTTTAATTTTAATTTTTTGCTTTTAATGAATGGGGTTTCTTTGTCTTCTCATTTCCACTGTATTTGATGAGAATTCAGCTATTATTCTTAAAGTTGTGCCCTAATGTATAGGGAGTCATTGTTCCTTTTAATTTTTCTGGCTTCTTAATCCATTATGCAGGGCTTTCTCCTCTCCAACACCCGGCCCTTCAGATCTCAACCACTTTACCATCACTTAACTCCTCTCTCTGTTTGAGGGTTCATACATCCTAGACTGTACAGGAAAGTGTCCTTCAGAAATAAAGCTGTGTAAAATATGATGAATCTCCCATGTTATGTTTTTTCTTTTTCACAATCCTGTGCTTCTTGTTATCCAAGCCTGATGTTCTTTGCTCATTTATATTGTCCCAATTTTATAGTTATTAATAAAGATGTGTAACTCTAGTAGCAGTTGCGCCTTTGTGTATACAGACATCATATTGTAGTGGGGGAAACAATGAACAAGATAATTAATTTTAATATTTCTACATTAAATACTAAAGGCAAAGGACAAAATACATCAGTAGCATAGATAAGAAGGTCGTGTGTGTGTGTGTGTGTGTGTGTTGTGTGGAAACAGAAGTAAGGGCAAGGGAAGTATGGATCATTTTTAAAATCTAGTTACCAAAGGTCTCATTGTGAGAATTACAACAAAGGAAAGTTAAGAGAGTGGGTCATACACATGCACGTATTGTCGGGAAGGGTCTTCCAGCCCGTGCCAAGGGCATGTGGCAGGAGCATAGAAGATATCTGTAGAAACATGAGGTGGCCAGAGATGGAGCTAAATGAAAAGGGGAAGAGTGCAAGAGATGAATTTATAATAGAATGAATTAAATTGGGACCAGATTGGGTAGCATCTTACAGATAATTGACAGGGCTCTATTGCTTTATTTGAGTGAAATAAGAGGCTAACAGAAGGCCCTGGACAGTGATATTTTATTATGTCTGGCTTTTTATGTGGCACAAATAGTCCTTGTGAGCCAGATGTAGTGCTCTGAAACAGACTTGAATCCTGTGAATGTGATGTTATTGCAAGACTTCCATTTTTGGAAGAAACTCACCTGAGTGGGACTTATGCTACCAGGTTGTCTTGACTTACCATATTTCACTCATATCTCAGGAATTTGAGCCTGTCTCTTGATGTCTCCAGATCTCAGTCAAGCATTATTCCATGCAATTATGGGCTATCCACCTAACCTAAATTGATAAATTCTCCAGTTAATTGTACTTTAGGAAAATAACTTCTAAGTTTCCAGTATGAGACTTTCTCAGATAAAGGGACTTCTATGGCTACTCTTCCGATGTAGAGGACACAGATGGTGCTATGATCTTGGGGGAAGAGTTTATTCATGTATCACCCAATGAAAATGTATCAGTTTGATGGATTCGATTGTAAAGGAAATCCCTATTCCAAATGGTTTAAACAATAAAGGGAAATCACTGAATCATGTAACAAAGTTTCAGTGGTACCACAATGTCATTAAGGACCTGTTGTCTTTACGAGTCTTTGTTCTGCCATCAAAAGAGCTGGCCTTTCTCTAAATCTGGCTCCCCTTGAAGTTTTGGTGTGGTTGTAGGTGTTGGGCAGCTGGCTACATTCCCATCCAACAGGACAGGGATCGTCAATAAGTATCTGACTTTCCTCCTAATTTAAACAATTCTCAATAGATCCCTGTGTTCAGGGAAGAGTCATGTTCTGGGACATATGAAATGTTATTGTAAGGGGGATATAGCATCCTTTGTTGATTTAATTAACTAGAAGCCTACCTATCGTGCTAGAAGTGGAATAAATCTCACCCTGACAGCTGTTACAGAACGAGAAAAAATGTAATGGTTGAAGAAAATATAACAAAATAAGGAGTACAATTCACCAACACCAGGACCTCTTCATCCAGTGCCTTCATACCGGGAAAGCACACTCGGTGGACCACAACTTCCACCTTCATAAGTGGAAGTGAGGATGGAGAAGACCATCCCTGGAGTCCTCCTGGGAACAAGTGGCTTTACAACTAGAGGGCGAAGTGTCAGTTCTCACGGCCTAGGACAGAGCCACATTAGGCTTGACCAAATTATTTCATACCAGTTATGAAATAACTGACAGTAGTTATGGACAGAGAATAGAAATACAGGTTTCTTTCAGTAAAAAGGTGAATTTTCAAACTAGTCTGAGCCAAGAAGACAAACTCCATTAATCACTAAATATGTTTTATTGTTTTGAAGAACTCTGATTTCATGAATGCCAATATTTGTCTAAAAGCATGAGAGAATAATTGCTAAACTTTAGGTAGGAAATTTTTCCTTGCAATTAGAAGCACATTTCTTGCAAGGGCCATTACAGTTGGCTGAGGAACTGGCTTAAGAACAAAAGTAAAGAATACATCAAGAGCATTTTGAAATAATAAAAAAAAAAAAAAATTAGTAATGGTGAATGAACTTGGTTGAGTGCTTGGGGTGTAATGGCAAAGACGTACATAAGTTTCAATAGAGAAGGGAGCAGGAGATATTAGGTCAAACATGAATGTGGATGGATTGTTTTGAAGAATTAAAAGGGCAAGGAAGGATGACCTTTGGTGACTTAACTGTTCCATATGCTCTTAATGGAACAGATTCATGTAAAGAGATGGAGAAAGTGGGGAAAACCCAACACTCCAAGACTGAAAACTCCCTTTTCTAAGTCTTTTTTCTCCAAACCAACAATACCAATCTGTTCTCTGGTGCCTTTAATTTCTTTCATTTCCATCCATTAAGATTCCAATTTTGCAGTCATGTTCTGCTATTGCTTATTCCTTCCGTCAGAAGCCACTGGGTGCTTAAGATGTGTTAAGTTCTGTGAAGAGACTCCAGTTCAGTGGAAATGACAAAAACACACTTCTTGGCCCTTTGAGCTAACAGTCCTTTATAGGAGACAGCCAAGGATCACGAGACGACAATTCACTGAGTGCCCAGAATGCAACACAAAAACCGATTTCTGTTTTACTGGAGATTGGAAGCATTTGATAAATAAATATTTGAAATTAACATGAAATGAGATTAAAAACAGCATCTGCTCAGAAATCAGGTATCCAAAAAAAGATTGGCAAGAAAGGACCCCAGCAAAAGAGAGAAGCGGGGAGAGTAACTGCAGACGTAAACAACCAGAGGGCCCGAACTGGTTTTCTTATCATTGCCACAAAAGCAGAACAATAACAATAAAAACAAATGGCAGGGTCACCAGCTCCAATATGAAAATTGCCAATAAAAACCAACACATCAGACATATTAAGAAAGAAACTTTGCTTTAGGAATGAATCATAGACCCTTGTGATCACTGAAGCCTGTGATATTGCTCCAGAATATTTCAGCTAGTTATTATTCCATCCTATCAGATTTAGAAAAACAACAGGCTGAATGCTTAGCTTCTCTAAGCTATTTCAGAAATTAATTCCAAATATTAAACCAAAGAGAGCTGCTATAACACATAAGGAAGCACGCAAGCTTGCTAAGCCAGCCTGGTGATCACAAAACTTGCAAGGGTGCCACAGTGTTACAATCAATGTCTAATTGATTCACTAATTACAAAAATTCTGACATATATTTTTCTAAAGATAAGAGTCTACTAAAATGTGTGAATTTATTTTTGGATTGGAATTTATAGTTAGGCATTTGTTACAGGTTAAAAAGTTCAACAGCTGCTTTAAAAATATACTTATATTTTAGTTACAGATTCTAATTGATTGGAAGTTATCCAGCTACCAAATTCTTACATATTCTTTTTCTTAAAATAAGTCCTTGCTTATTCTCAACTAACATGGTGCAGCTACTTGCTTGATATATTACTAGTAAACAGCAAAATAATAGTAGCCAATAAAATCAATGAAAAAAATATTAAGCTTTATTCTAACTTGACTAGATGGATGAAAAGCAATGTTATTCTGTGATTTTAAAAATATATGAAAATATATGCACACGTGTGTATAAATACATACTCACACTTTATATATATATTTTTATTTGGAAGTCAGACTTTTTTCTATCCTGGACCCAGTATATTGGCGGCAAATCATATAAACCATCTAATTTTCTTGATCTGGTGAAGAAACATGTTCACATCATCTCACACAGATGGGAATTTATCTTATTTTAACATACATTAAAATGTTTCCCTCTCAGTTACTTACCAACCAAAACAAACACACACACACACACACACAGTGTACACACCTCTTTGATATTTGTTTATGTAGACAAAGCAAAATAATGTCTTAATTTTCCCAGTGGTAATTAACTCACCAGAGGAGACGATTGCTGAGATGGAACTTCCACCTTGGGGAATCACCTCCCTCCTCCCTCCACCCTCCACACTGCTTACCACAAAAAGATCTTCCACGTGAGTACAATGTGATCCCACCAGCTGGCCACTCCTAGAGGAATGGACACCTTACAGAAGCTAAGACAGTTAAAATTTTTCCCAATAAACTGAAATTTGAAAGGAATAAATATTAAACTGAGTGATCAGAGCTAAATCACATTGATGGCTGTACAGGGAAAAACCACAAACTCCTTCCGTAGAGATCTTGAAAGAATTCCTGAGGCTTAATTTTCCAAGTCTTCCTTGGAATATGGTGAGAGCTTTTAAACAAGTCTCCCTCTGACAACTTCCTGGTCTCTCTTAATGTTGCCACACCACTATAAGCAGATCGATTCAAATCATACAACCGAGCTTTGGTGTGTTCCATTATTTGGCCCTGTGCACACATACCCTACTTTATTGTTATTAAAAGTCTACTTGTTTCCAAACACAGTGAACCATTTTTATTCTTCCTGCACATAATGAAGATGCCACATCTCTGTCCTTCCAGAAAAAAAGAAGGAAAACTCACCTGTCCAAGCCCAGTAAATGCGGGAGGCATAGCAGATTTCCTGAATTCTGTGACATCTACTCCCAGCAAACGTTCCTTTATTTAACTGATTCCCAAACAGGCATAGCTATTGATAGTCACCAAATCCAAAACAGGAAAAACAATTTTACTTTCTGAACAAGCTCTGACAAAGGTAGCCTTTGAGGGTGCCCCATGGTCGTATTTGCTATGACCGGCTGCTTAGATCCTTCCACGGACTGAAGAACTTGCACTCACTGCTGCTGGGAGAAAATGCCCAACTATGTTTCAGGAGATCTCAGGAAATTGCCCTTGGTTGTTGAGAGCTGCATTGTTCAAGGTCACTCCTCTTTCCTAAAGAAGCCTACATCCAATGTGTAGTTTGAATAAAAAACACAGAAGCTTAGTTTCCTCACCACAACAAAACCAGGCCTCTGAAGGGCCATCTAGCTGAAGAGCCCCCGCAGAGGTGGTTGAAACCTTGCTGTGACCATGCTACCGAGGAGCTTGTGCCACTGCTCTCCCCACCTCCATCTCTTCCCTGGAAGAACTGATCCTCCCCCAAATCAGAAGTCGATTCTGACTCTAATAAACATCGTGCATTCTAACCTCTCTCTCAGAGTCCAACCTGTAACAAATACCAAGAAGAAAGACGATAGTGGGGAAAAAAGCATGTACACATATAAGCAATCAAAAACAGAATACATAATACCTAAATAATAGCAACTTGTGTTTTAGCTTCTGATTGTCAACTTGCTTCATTCTAGTAGTTTATGTGCTAACACTAAATATTCGATATACTCATGCTAAGTACTTTATTGCTTTACTTCAGAAATTTTGCTTGTGCACGTTATTCTATACAGTTCATTTACATTATATTACTTAACCCATATTACATTGTTATAGGGTAGGGATCATTATTTATCAATTTTACAGATGAAGACACTTACCTCTGCGAAGTTTAAACAATTTGTTTAGGATCACACAGCCGTAAGTGGCAGAACCAATACTCAAAACAAATATGTCTGATTTTGCAAACCTGCTTCCACCACCACTTTTATGTACTGTATCCTGTTCAGAATCTCAAATCAGAAGCAGTACCTCCACTTAACAGGTAGGACTATAATATACATATTTCCTGTGTCACAGTCCTTCCTTAAGTTGTTAACTGAAAATGCAAGCTTGACTAGAACAATTCTTACAAATACTCAGAATTTGGCCAGTGGCCAGAGATACTTGTCAAAGAGTTGGGCTCTCTGGTACTTCACTTTTTTGCTAAAGACCACATTTTGCACCACGCAATTCAACATGTTGAGATGTCATGTGTGGTCACTCTTTATAGAGTTAAAAGTTCAGAGACAGAGAATATCATGAGAAGCAGGCAGATAAGTAAATGACTAGAGATGAGAGAAGAGAGTAAGCAAGTCAGTCGTTACACGAGCAATCTGATGTCCACACTGAACTGAAAAAAGAAAATTGTCTTCTTGTTATTTTCAGACACCATTCAAATTAATTTTGAAAAGTCTTAAGACCAAATGCAAAGGGGTTATAAGTCTGAGTACTGTGATCAAGGTTTAAGCATAAAAAGCAGGCTTAAGCTATGATCCTTTTTATGTTCCTTTGATACATCTTTTCCAGTTAAAAGGCAACTAACATGATGTGTAGCACAGAAAGCCAGGTGAGCGGCTCTTCCTTTTAATCATCTCAGCACTGTTCATTCATTAGAGATAAATATACATAAATGTTATATGCTGTTATTTAATATGTAGAAGTTGATAAGTTCCTAGGACAAGTTCTTGAAAAAAATAACAGAAAAAAAATTTTATCCTTCCTCTAAAAGAGTTAATTAAGCAACATCTGTTTGGTTAAATAGTATCAAGGGCAATTTCTCCATTTTAGAGCATATTTTATTAAACAAGGTCACTCTAAATCTCAACAAATGTTAAAAAAGATAAAATCAGCAGCTCAAGTCATAATGTTCATGGAGATATAATCAGCAAATATTTCTTAAATAATAACGTATTGGGATGGAAGGCATTTCTACCTTATCTACCATTCTGGCCCCATGATAGACCTCATTCCTTATAGCACTTTAGCAATTAGAATGGAAAATATATTTAGCTCATGTCATTTATAAGAAAATAATATTTCATTTCAGGTTATCAGTGCAGAGAAACTGTATGTGCAATATGATCAAATATATCATCTATCAAGCACAATCATCAAGCTATATAAGCCATGAAATTGGAGTACATCTGTCTTCGGAAGCAGAAAAGTGAAATATAGAACTATTCTTACACATTACCTACTTATACCGGTACATGTGCCATGTAAAGAAGGTATTGTTAGTTCTGGGTTCTCTGTGTTTCAGTGCACTCTAATCTTTTCTCATCCTTATCGAAAGATCTGAACATATGGTCACGGAACCTACTCCTGTACTGAGTTAACCATTTTGACTCAACAGAAAAAGGCGTAGAAATTAGGCTGCCTGGGATGCCCAGTCAGGGCTTCCCCACTGGAATAAGTTTGTCCTTGAGGGCTGCTAGCAAACTATGAATGGGAGCCTTTCTCTGTGTATTCAATTTAAATATGCACAGAGTTTGGGGGAAATCCAAGATTAAAAAAAATTATGACTCAATGTATTAACTAAATAATGGCTAGTTTAAATGAATCCCATAGGATCCCATGACTAACACATATCAAAGTGAGGGTTCAAATTTTATGGGCATTCCAGAAGAGGATTTACATAGTTGAGGTCTTATTTTGTGTTAAAACAATTATTATTAATTGTAACAAGATTTGGGTTGTAGGAAGGAGGCACAAGTATGCTGAATCTTTCAAAAAATTTATGGTTTCAATTGAAAATTGAAAAAACATTATTTATTTTCATAAAATTGAAAATCATTTGGGCTATATTTCCAAGTGTCCTTCAGTCAAAAAAAAAAAAAAAACAGGAATCTAGAGACATTACCGTATCACTAGACAAAGGTTGAAGATGGCTTCTGCAAGGTTAAAAGGATTTCTCAATGGGACAATCTTAGCAGATCACATAAAGACATGCTGTAATGGTCAGGAATTGTCCGCTAATCAATAGACACCACAGACCAAGACAATATAAATCTAACATTGATCGATCTCTTTTAACGTGACAATTACAACAGAAAGTGCTGTATATGCGTTATCACACTTAAAACCTGAACAACATTCTTGGCTGGTGTGTACTGTCCTTTTGCCGTCATTATAGACGAGGTAATTAACACTAAGAGATTGAATTTAACAGGACAGAACAATAGACGAACATTTACATTGCCCCTTCCTTGTAAATGTTCCGGCATTCAGAATAACTGCCCATTTATCCTAAAAAAATTGTTTTTGTGTGTTGTACGGAGCTTCAAAGGAATCCAAATGCTTGCGCATGCTTGCTTGAGTTCATTTTTAATCCATCAAAACAAATCATGAATAAACAATCTTCAGAAAGGATCACTAATAATTTAACACTTCTATGAGACAGTTTGAGGATTTTTAATCTTTCCAACATTTTGCCATGTTTCATTCAAACTTATCCCTCAAATGAAGATGTTTTTCGACGTAACTTTGTTTAGTCCTCTTTATTTGGAACTTTTTATTATTATTATTAATCCATGGTCTGGAAACTTGATTCGTTTTGAAGTTGTATCAGCATTCTCAGACCATTTTTGTTTTAATTCCTGTGCTTGGGCTTACTAAAGGCTTGTTTCTGAAACTAAGAGAACTTGACATGTTTTCTTCTAAAATCAATTTTCTTTAGAAGTAAGTCCCTCAAAATTCCTATTAGTAATAGTGATGGTTTCTGTGCTGGTCTGTGCACGGCTGTCCTGACAGCCAGGGGACGCAGGTGACTCCCCCACATAGGACTTCGGTTTTGTTCCACAGATAGAAGTTTATGTTCATACAATGCATTCATATTTAGCCTCTTTTCCAACTCAATTCAGCTGTTTCTACATATGCTTAAAAAAAGAAC
>NW_003852405.1:32418146-32455751 GCF_000181295.1 Otolemur garnettii
CTATCAGTTCCCTCCCAATATCAACTGGTATGTAGTAAATTTCCTTGAAAAGCCAGGTATTCAACAAATTTGTGTTGAGTCAATGTTCTTTTCAGTTGCACAGTGTTTGTGAAAACCAACTCTCTTTTCTCTTCCATTTATTCATTCTATTCACTTATCAGTATGAATTTATGTATATTATTTTATATATTAGTTTATAAACCAATACTGTGTTTTTGTATTTACTATTTATTCTGTTGCTAAATTTTTCTAGCATGTCCTTATGTGAATTCTTCCAAGTTGGGTCTTATGCTCCTTTGATGCACCTTCATCTTTTTGTTCTTTGAACCCTTCCTTACTTTCCGGTAATACCAGGTGCTCAAGTCTCACTGTATATTTTTCTGCCACACTCCTAGAATTCAATTTTTAATTTCTTGAAATAGTTTGGTAGAGCTCTGGGTGTCATCCCCTTAGAAGCTGTGGTCTCCTATTATCCTGAGGTCACCTGGAGAAGCAATAATTTTTGCCTCACTGACTCTTAAGTGTCACACCATTCAAAGCCTGATTCAAAGTTCTCATCAACTCTATTATGACCCAATAATATCTAATCTCCTCCCAGTTCAAATGTCTTCTGTTGCATGAGAACCCCTTGTATCAGTCAGGGACAGTGAGGAAGCGTGTATCATGCTGAATTTTGTCATTTGAGGAGATATTGATAATGGGATTATTTATAAAGTGTGTGCAGGGTGTAATGAGGTAAATTGCAGTGCCCTGAGCCCAGTAAGTGATCATTTCTAGGCTTTAAGTCACAAGTGGAGGGAGTGGTTATGAAAAGTGGATAAAACAGCTATACGTGGAAAGGTTCCAGAGGGGACGAGTGGGGTCAACTGTTTTTCTGACCTCCGTCTACTGGATTTATCTACTGGCTAATGTCATCAGGAATTTCAGATGCAAACTGGAATCACCTTCAATGCCACATTACCAAAGAGTCCAGGTCTACATTTTATGTTCCAAATTCCAGCAAAAACACTGACAGTAAAACAAAATAATGATAATAGCAACAGAAACTTGTTACCTAAATCCTGATCACTAAGGGCTATTTCCCTTTGAAGACGTGAGATCTGTTCTCTACTGTGAACGTAGGAGGAAGGCCAAAACTTGCCATCGATTTATTTATTTATTTAGCCAATTTATACATCTAGCAGATCTCAATTATAATTTAATAATATGCCTCCTTATTATGCATATAATTGAAGCTATGATCATTTTCTTTGGAATTGTGCCTCTAATTTACCATACTCATTCAGGCAATTCCATTTTAATTGCTAGTTGCATATTATGGGTAATTTTTATTTTTCTATCTTTGGAGTCTGAGATAAAAGGGAGCCCTTAACTTTTCAGAATCCTGAGAAAAAATAGGAGTGCTTTTGGATATACACACAATCTTACACACTGTCTTGGAATTCGTTGCAAGGATACAAAAAAAGGAAACAGTTGTGTTTCCTTCTTTCTTGAGTTTCCTAAACTTCTAAAAAAAATGACAACTTATGGGCTTTAAGTTAATGATTTACCTTCTGGTACCCCCTCTGCTTCCACAGTCAGTGTTCACATTTTTTTATTACCTTACTCACAGCGGGCGTCTTGGGCCAACGTGGTTTCTCCCAACCTCTTCATTCTTCCCAGGCTCTGTGTGCCCGTCCTCCAGTGCAGTCTCCTGGTCCTGCCTCACCATCCTCACTGACCATCTTACCCTTCCCGAGTGTTGAAATGCACCGGGGCTCACACTATTCATTCCTTTCATCTCAATCTACATTCTCTACCTAGTTGATTTTATCTGCTCCCATGATTAAAATTCGGTTACATAATTTTCATCATTACCTATTTACAAATAATTTTGAACTTTATTCTCATTTCTAATGTTTGACTCTCCATGGGGAACGAATATGGAAAAAAACGAGGAAGCATTGAGGAATGGACAAAAGATACATTTTCCTACCCAGTTGGTCTAGATTACATGTCCGTTCACTAATATGGCTGCATTATTTTCCCATAGAGCACTTTATTTCTCTCATTGCTTTTCCCAGGTTTGCATTCATTTATTGTTTACCTACCATCCTGTGTCTTCAGATAAACTTCTGCTATAGAGTTCAAGCAGTGTACAGTATAGTACTTGGCAATAGGGGATGCCTACACAATATTTCTTTTTTTCTTTCCTTTTTTTTTTTTTGCAGTTTTTGGCTGGGGCTGATTTTGAACCCACCACCTCTGGCATATGGGGCCAGCGCCCTACTCCTTTGAGCCACAGGCACCGCCCTCTCACTCAGTACTTCTAAAGTACATTAATGAGTATAGTCCGCCCATGCTAAATTTGCCAAGCTCATCTCTGTACAAGTCGTATTCCCTCAAAGTCTAAAATTGTTACCACACAGGAACTCTTTCATTCAGCTTAGGGGAACAAGGGGAAATACAGAGTTATAAAGAGATAAACATTAAACAATTACCCTGCTGTGCCTTTGTTAGCTAATACTGACTCTGTTTTTTCCCTCATATCATTTTTCCCTTTTACACTTCCTACCCTGGTCCTCATTTTTTCTGCATCTTCACTCTGATCTGCCTAACACATTTAATCTTAAAATATATTCCTAGGCTGGACATGGTGGCTCACACTTGTAACCCTCGCACTCTGGGAGGCCAAGGCAGGTGGATTGCTTGAGACTAGGAGTTTGAGACTAGCCTGAGCAAGAGTGAGATCCTGTCTCTGCTAAAATAGAAAATTCAGCTGAGTGTTATTGTAGGCACCGGTAGTCCCAGGTACTTGGGAAGCTGAGGCAAGAGGATAGTTTCAGCCTAAGAGTTTGAGGTTGCTGTGAGCTATGTAACACCATGGCACTCAATTCCAGGGCAGCAAAAGGAGACTCTGTTTCAAAAAAAAAAAAACAAATATATATATATATATATATACACACACACATATGTATTCTTAAATAATAACTTGTATATACAACTCATACTTTTAACAAAACCTTCAATGGTTCCCAAAGACACAGTTAATAAATACATAAACATGGACATCTGAAAGATTTCCTAATGATTTCCTAGTATGACTGTGGCTCAGTCCCACCTCATCTCTCTCCCCAGAAATAGTGGACATGTCATGCCCCTGTGAGATACTTACCGTAACCTGACAGTGCCCTATAATTCCCAGCCTACACGCCACTGTTAGAATTTTTTTTCTGGAAGGAATCCCTTTCTACTCAAATACTCCCACCAGTTTCTTTCCACATTATCAATTCCAGTTTAAATACCAAAGGATCTTTTAACCAACGGCTTCTTTAAACCTTAAAAACCTGCCTCTGATTTACACAGCCATCATTTTCTCTCAATGAGACGCATAGTAGTCTTTGTTTTAACTAAGCTGCTTGCGCTGAACAACCTCATATCCCCCCTTAAGTCAGCTTCTGTCTGCACAGCGTCTGACTCTGTCTGTGTCTCACCCTGTCCTCTGGGCCTGGACTTGATACTGCGCCTCGGAATTTGACCTTTTGCTGCTGTCTGCTGTGCTGTTTGAGACTGTTCTGGATAAACGTTCCTATCAGCCATTCAACTCTATGACTTTATAGCCCCAAATAAGCCTCAAGCTTTCCTCAAGCCTCAAGAATCTTTGCCCTTGAAACTTTTCCAGGCTCTGCAATCTAAGTTGTCTTTGAATTGCCAATGCCTCACAGTCTCTGACAAAATTAATAGTTTTTGAATGAACTGATGCATAAATAAATGGAAGTCCTAGTTTAATTTGATCCTCTCCTTGTTTATTTCCTCATTTTCCTTTGATTTATTCTTCTTGATAACACTTACCACTCTATGACTTTTTCTATGCACATGTGTGCTGGTAACGGTCTTCCTCACTAGACCATGAGCCTCTAGACAGGGAGCAAGGAGGGAGATAAAACACCAGTGAATTATTTTCTCCCGATACTGGCACAGCGCACAGCATGTCAAAGGTGGGAAAGAACAATTTGTATTGAATTAAATATGGACGTTGGCTCACAATACCCACAGAAAACTAGATTTGCATTATATGAATAAGCTTTCCCTGTTGATAGAACATTCTATCCAGTGGTGGTTTTAATTGAAAGTAAAACAAGCCATTGGTTTTATGTATTTAATAGGTGATTTTGATTTTCATCAAGGCGATTTACTATCTTTACCCCTCAGAGGCAAGACAGTGAGGTCTCTCATCTGGGCTGTCTCTGCATCCACTTGTCCACTATTATCTCTTCTCCACAGAACAGGACAGCCAGGATGTACTTTCAACAACTAAAAGGCATCACATCATTTCCCTGCTCACATCCCTTCATCGGCTTCCCAGCTCTTTCTGAAACATCTGAAGTTCTTACCTGGTATAGCCTCCCCACAGGCTCTGCCTCATGACCTGTTCTGCAGACACTGGTATTTTCATTGTTCCTGAATCTGCCACTCTACTAATTTCAAATTCCTTTCTGAAAATCTCTTAGCATTCTCACTCTCCAGATTCCTTTCCCCAAGAATCCTCTTAGTTCATGCCCCTCTTTGATTCAGGGTTCTGCTGTCATTTTGCTTCATCAAAGGTGCCATCTATCTTCTATCTTCTGGGGCCTGCCAACCACTCTGTCTAAAGTAATGTCCCCACCTCCCCTTTCCCCTTCTTCTTGGGCTATAATTGGGTTTTAGCTTTTGTAAGAAAGCTATAAATTGGTTTCATAGTAGGGCTGAGTACATTGGATACTTTTTCTTCCATTCTTGAGATTCTTGCTAAGAAGAGTATGTTCCAGCTCTATCCATGTAAACATGAAAGAAGTAATGTCCCATCTTTTTTTGAGGGAGGGTAGGAAAGGAGAAGGATGGGTGGAGGGAGGGTAATTGGTGGGACCACACCTATGGTGCATTTACAAGGGTACATGTTAAATTTACTAAGTGTAGAATATAAATTTCTTAACACAATAACTAAGAAAATGCGGTGAAGGCTACGTTAACCAGTTTGATGAAAATATTTCAAATTGTACATAAAACCAGCACGTTGTACCCCATGATTGCATTAATGTACACAGCTATGACTTACTAAAAAAAGAAAGAAAGAAAAGAAAAAATAATAGTGTTCCCAAATCTTGCCTTTCCACTGTTAACTCTATTTTTCTTCATAGCTGCTATAACCAGTGGCCATAATATATATTTCTTTATTTTCTATTATCTGTCTGCCCCTACCTACATTTATGCCTCATGAGCAGAAATTTAATTTTGGTTTCTGCTGTTTCCTCAGCAACTAGAATTCCTGCCCTATTGGGGCTAACAGTTTGCCTAGCTGATGAACTGTCTACTATGAAAAGGTTAAGCATTTTCACTGCATATCCAGGTATATAATAGGTACTAAATATTTGTGAAATACAAGAATAAGTGGAAAATCAATGTAAATTTGGATGTAGCAGTCACAATTCTGTCATTATGAGGCACATATTAACTTCTATTACTGAGCCATGCCTGCTTATCCTTTCCTGGGTTTACTTTTCAACGTCACAACATAGTATGTGTGTCTATGTAGAGGTAAGTTTGAGCCATGCTATCCAACACGGCTCACGAGCTATACTCTTAAGAGTTTAAAATGTGGTTAATACAAATGTAGATATGCTGTAAGTATAAAATGACCAATAAACTTGAAAGACTTAAAATGGAAAAAATTCAAAAGGCCTCATTAATGGCTTTTTACATTTATTATGCACATAGATTAACATTTTGCATCTACTGTGTCAAATAAAATATTTCATAAAATTAATTTTACTGTGTTCTTTCCACCTTTCCTCATGTGGCTACCAAGAAATTTGACATGACACATGTGGGTCACTTTATGTCTCCCCTGGATGATACTGATGTAGAACCTTGTGTAAAGTCAAGTTCTGGAGCAGCGGTTCTCACCAGGAATTGTATTAAAGGGTCGTGGTGTTAGGAAGGTCGAGAACCACTGCTCTGGACGAAGAATTGCTCACTAGGTACTAGAACACAGTTGCATTTGATTTTATGAAACTCTAATCTTCCAGACAATCTACTATGAACATCTCAAAGTGTTTGTCTCTATTAATAATCTGGCACATTCATTTCAAGACAATGAGAAATGTCTAATTTTTTAATATTTCTATATTTCGTCTGTGCTTCTATATTTTTCAGTCTTTGCTCAAAAAAAAAAAACCCTCATTATCAAATTGAACCCTTAGTCCTGAGGTTCTGATCATCATTCCCCCCTTATCTTTATTGTGATTTCTAGTTATCTCCTCATATTTAAAAAATATATTTATTTTATGCATATAGGCATGCCTTCTGTGTACCTCTTTTAGGAAATAAATACAAATCTTCACTCATTACTAATTAATTTCAATTACAATAATTAATGTTCTTTATATCATATAGTGAACATTTATTATTATAGTGAACATTCATAATTAATTTCAATTATTATAATTAATGTTCTCTATACCACATAGTGAACACTTATACGTCAAATAGTGAACATTTATAATCTTCTTTCATTTAATTACTATAATGAACCATCTGAAATACTCCAGGGAAAAGAAACTGAGGCCTTGAGAAGTTCAATATATTTCATCATGCTTGTGGTAAATTATAGTTTTCGTAGACAGTAAATCACTATCCCTAACAGCCCTGTTATTACAATGTGATGTTAGGCTGATTCAACCTCCCTGGTTAGCTACATTGCGAGGATTTGACTATATCCAAAATTTCAACATAGGTGTAAAAACCTAGTTATTATACTTTAATTTTTTTCTATCATTGTTTAATTTGCTAATCATTGTGAGAGTTATGTTCGTGTATTTACTGCACAGAGTCTTGGAATCAGAGATTTTTGCCTTAACAAAAGTTCAAAATAGTTCCCTATCCCTGCTTGTATCGCCTCAGTTACTGCCTACACATAAATCTATGGAGGAAAGCACAAAATCCCTGTGACATCTTGACATTCTCAGGCAAAGCCGCATTTGAGGTCCTGAGTAGCAGTATTGTACATGGCACTTGCGTAATCAATGATATACTTGAAAACTCCCTCTTAAAGCAGAACCAAGTCCTGATAATAGAGCGGGTTTACCAGGCTGCCTCTCCGATTGGTGTTGGCACGTCAATGTTAACTGAGCCCCACAAGGGAAATGAACAATGCTTTATATTTATATTACACCTTTCACACAGAAGATCTTCAAATGCCTTCTTAGTGTTATCTACAGAGATCACTCACCCACTGCTGACGTGCAGGCACCTGTGGGTAGAATATGACAGCTCCACAGCACAACAGCACTTAAGAAGGAAGGTGGAAAAATAGCTTCTTAAGTGAAGAACAGCAGGAACAGTTTTATGTAGGAAGCAGGTAATTACACTTTTGGAATTTAGCCAAGATGTGTGTGTTCATCCTCCTCTTTCTACTGATTCCTGGGTCTGACTAAATTAGGTCAAAACCTTTCATGCAGGGGTGGTGACTTCTTCCGAGCTCCATATGTAGCTTTTATGTGCTTGGTCAATGTAAATGTTAATAAAATAATATGCAAATCAAATGCATCCTGGGATCTTGTCCTCACACCGCTGGCCAGGGTCTGAGCATGACATTACAAGCAAATGCTGCTCCTGTCCTTTGTTCCAGAATTGACCACTTGTTTAAAATTATCACTTTGTTGCTAATAAAAGGCCTGTCATAGCCACCTCAGGTTGCCTTAGCAGCCAGGCATAGAGGTCCATGCCGGCGGTAAACCTGCTTTGTAAATAATCGTCACTTTGTCCAAGGGGCACAGATGAAAGCCAGCTCTTAGTCGTTTTAAATAACCTGTTTGCACAGTTAACTTCCCTCCTGCTGAGAAAAGGTTACATATTTTCCACTGTAATTTTGGATTTCTTTTTATTCCTTTACTTTCTTTCTCATGGAAAAAAAATAGTTTTTGATGAAGCCCCAAAGAAAAGGGAGCTCAATTATTGATCAGCGTAGCTGATTGTAGAATAGAGAAGTATGTTTTATAAGATTGCATTTGAGGTGTTTTTAGTTGATTGATCATTATTTTCTCAAGCACAAAGCAGAACTCAAGGAAAGCTCAGCTCTGTCTTTTTGAAGCCCAGGAAAGTCGTGAGACGCTGTGTTGTTCTATTCGGCTATAGACTAGACGAAAAGCACAGTGGGGACGTTTCTTTCAAAATACTTATTTGTTTTCAGCTTGTCCTAAACACGTTTTTAAACACTCTTGCCAAATTCCCACTTGATGAATTAATTTATTACGGAGAGCCATGTACAACTCCAGAACAGGGGTTTGAATGCTGGATTTTAATATTTAGAGGGGGAAAAATTACATACACCCACACTTACAACGTGCACAGTCACACACACACAGACGGCCATCCCTGAAACATGTTCTACCTAAATCTGCTTAAGAAGATTGTCTCTTGCATTTTCAAATTGATTCCAGTCGTAACATCTTTATCATTTCTCCTATTTCACTATCATTAGAAGCAAAGGAAACATTGAGATCTTCGGGTTTATGCCTGACTATAAATAACGCGTCTGCACATAAGTCTGTGTGTTTGTGTGTGCTTATGACGTTAAAATATTCCTTTGCGTTTGTTTTTGTGATCTGGGTTCTGCTCACAAGTGCTCAACTGCCTTTCCTATCCCCACTTTCCTTTCTAACCTCACTGGGATGACACAGACACAGAGGGTAGGGAGTCTCAAAAAAGTTTTAGGATAGAGTTAAACTTTAAAAACTTCAGAAGCATGGTCACTACATTTTAAAATATATATATTTGGAAAGTTTTATTATTACCATTATCATTGTTTTCATTTTTTGAGACAGAGTCTCACTCTGTTGCCCTGGGTAGAGTGTCAGGGCATCATAGCTCATAGCAACCTCAAACTCCTGGGGTAAGCAATCTTTCTTGCCTCAGCCTCCCAAGTAGCTGGGACTACAAGTGTGCTCTACTGAACATGGTTACTTTTTCTATTTTTAGTAGAGCTGGGGTCTCACTCTTGCTCAGGTTGGTCTTGAACTCCTGTGCTCAAGCAGTCCACCTCCGGCTTCCCAGAATGCTCAGATTACAGGCCTGAGCCACCATGCCTGGCTGGAAAGGTTAATTATTTGCATCCTTTGCACCATTTTATTTTGCAAATTTTGAATAATCAATGTTAATTAACTATTTATCTATTTATTTTGAGACAGAGTCTCACTCTGTTGAGTCTCAGCTCATCAAACTCAAACTTTTGGGCTCAAGTGATTCTCTTGCCTGAGCCTCCCTAGTGGCTGGGACTACAGGTGCCTGCCATAACATCAGGCTATTTTTAAAGATGGGGGTCCCAGTCTTGCTCAGGTCGGTCTTGAACTCCTGAGCTAGAGTGATCCATCCGCTTTGGCCTCCCAGAGTGCTGGATCACAGGTATGAGCTACCACACCCAGCCTATTAATTTTAATTTAAATTTTTGAGCCAATTTGCATTTTTAATTAGATGAGTGAATCAAAAAGTCAAATGCATGATAATCCCTGTCAATATCTACCCTCAGCACCTTGCATCCACTTAGATTCTCTTTGCCCAAGGTTCATCACAAGGTTACGGTGCAGAATTCTAATTTGGGGTTGTCACGGGGAGCACATATGCAGTACGTTCATTTTTATCTTTTTTCGTAGATGTTTTTGCTTTTCTAAAATGGGCAGTTTGCTTTATTTGTTTGTTCTTTTGCTTAAGACACCAATAAGTTTTATAATAAATTTGATTTATATTTAATTCAAGTCCATTTCTCTTAATGCTTCTTTTTTATTCATCTCATAAGTACTTTTTCAAAAGTTGGCATTATGGGATTTTGTGTGACTAATCTGCGATACCGTAGGCTGGGAATATTATTTGCTACCATGGTGTCTCATTAAGATGTCAGTTTGGCTGCTTATAAAACGCTAGATTCATTTATTTTTCTACAATATGTTAAAAAGTCTACGACTTTTTTCTTATATCCAATATTGTTCTTGATGCATCTGATGTCAGTTAAATACTTATTTTGTAAGTGGTATCTTATTTTTCTCTGAAAACTTTGAGACTTTTTTTTTTACTCTGAATACTTTAAGACTTTTCATTTTTTTTCTCTTTTTTTTTTCTTTTTTGTACTTTCCCCCCCTTTGGCATAATTCTCCACGGGCCTTTTAACTTGATGTTTTTCATCTTCTTTTTTATTCTGATAAATTTATCCCTATTATTTCTTTAAAGAATTCTTTCTTTGTGTTTTAATATTTCCCTCTTTGTAAGACTCCCGATGTTAGTACTTTTATTCCTATCTTTCATATCTTTTAACTTTTTAGAATGACGTATGTATTCCTTTTTTTTTTGTACTGCTTTCTTCTTGGAAAATTACTCAAATTAATCTTAAAAGACACTAATTTATTATATTATGTTTCCCAAATACGTTCTTTTTTTTGGAAAAACCTGAACTTGTATTTTTATAATTGATACTTTTTTGTTATTTCTTGTTCCTTCATATCTTTCTTGAATCTTTGCATATGTGTTATGCTTATATGAAACTTTTATTTGTATTTTTCTGATACTTTCGATGGTCTCGCTTTTCTAGTTTTGTAAGACTTTGGAAATGGATAGATTCCTCAGGTATTTGTCACCTTGATTGCCACATTTTAGTTCTTAAGTGACTCTTATACCTCCCACCATTTCTTCTACTTTTAGTTCCACCTTCATTTTCCCCGAGTACCTGGTAGAGATGGTTAGCTTGTCCTTTAGGGAGTGAGTCTCCAATACAAATCCAGATTTCCCCGCAAATTTCCTCTCCGCTGGCTTAAAATTGAAGGTTCCTGGTCTGATTAATGATTTATCACCCATCCATTTGCTTTCAAGTTTCCAAGATTTTGATTCCATTTTCTCTTCCTCTGTGAGACTGCATGTTGAATTTAAAGAAAGAGTCCTCAACCAGGTGTGGAGGCTCATGCCTGCAGTCCTAGGACTTGGGGAGGCTGAAGCAGGTGGATTATTTGAGTTCAGGAGTTCAAGACCTGCTAGAGTAAGAGGGAGACCACATTACTAGACTTATGTTATATATAAATATATATACGCACATACACATATATATATATTCCTAAGTGACTCTTGTACTTCCTACTATTTCTACTGCTTTTAGCTCTATCTTCATTTTGTTTCAGAAGCATCTGGCGGATACTTTTGTGTATATATATAAACACATATATATGCATATATATATACCTACACACAAAAGTATCTATCAGATATACTACATATATACGTTCATGTATACCTATATGTAATGTTAATATTAAAGGGTCTTATTAATATTAATATGAAGGTTTTATATATATATATATATAAGAAAAAAGTTAAATCCTTGTGTTAGTCATGTTTGGAGAATTAGCAGAGATCAGTTACTGGTTCACTCTACTATCTTTATTTAAAAATCTTTATGTTTAGCCTGTATCCACCTTTCTCCACATTGTCACTCATGAAGGTTTCTTCCTTTTCCCTCAGAAAGATTATTGCATTATCTCTGAAGATTGCTTAAGATTTGTATTTGAAACTTATTACAATATCTTCTCTTCTAGGCCTCATATCCCTTAGGGAATATTATTATTTATCTCTGTGCCTTTAAGCAAAATTTAATTAATGCATATCATTTCATCAATAGTAATTTTCTTCTCAATCCTAAAGACACATGAGAAACTAATGCAATTGTACCTTTTACCTTTAGTGTAAGTTACATACCTTCAACAATAATAATAACACCCCCACCCCCCAAATGAAGGAAATAGTGGTTACCCCACTCTTTATGCCTTACCCCAACCAATATCACTGCACAGGCAAAAATCTTCTGCTCCCATTGTTAGAGGGCCCTGCACATCCGGCTCCACGTTCATCAGGACAGATTCAGAAGCTTATCCCTGGAAGGCAGTGAGATGATCTTTCTGCTTTGTGCACAGATAGGACTGTGATTATATCACAGTGGTAATAGTGATACCCATCAAAACACAGAAATGCTTTTTCCTATATGCAAAAATAAGCCACCTAAAGTAAAGCTACTCTTCCCTCAGTGCAATGGCTAATTCCCACTCAATCTGATTCTATTTGTCTACACTGACCTAGTGCAGAAAAATTCTCCCTAATGTGAGTGCCTGGCAGGGTAACGTCTCTATTATGTTACCCTACTGTCCGGTTCTGCCATGTATTTACTCTTTGTTAATTTAGATAATTTCCCTTGCTTTATGTCCAAGTGAGAAATAGTGAATTCCGCTGTAAAGAAATACGTGGAAACTCAGAACCACTTAGAGAAGAACCACATGGGAAGGTTTTTTAAAGTGTGCAAAAGCCTTTGTCCTCCTGGCATTCATCAACAGCAGTTACTGCTTGTAAGCCTGGCAACGTTTTGTTGTCTTTTCTCTTTTAAATTAAAAGTTGTAACCACAGAAGTAAACTTCGTATTTATCTCTCATCAGACGTGTACATCAATTGCTCACTGTTAAACAACAAAATCCAGCATATGGTGACCAGAGTTGTTCATGGACTAGGCTAATATCTAAGCAAAGCACCTTTGCAACTGGCATGGGTGTCTGAATGTGCACGTAGCAAATGGATGCTTTAGATCTTTCTTCATCTTCTTCTATGAGTCATTGCATACCCCGGAAGGGAAAGTATTACGTATCGTGTGGGCCTGAATTCCCGGGACCCAGCAGGCGTCACGCAGGGCGGGTCTGTTGACTGCTAATGAGAGTGCGTCGCATGCTGGTGCTGATGCAGCCTTCAGGGAAGGGCACAGACCCCCCCAGGTGTCTGTTGGAGATGGCAACTGCGGTGGGTGTGGTCTGCACTCATCTATCCAAGAAGCAACCTTGGATTACTGATGACAGAAAATAGAAGACTAGATTTCCCACACCCTGCCACAGGTGAGTTCTAAAGGCACGTCAGGCTTTGCCAAGTCCCTGCACTTACGCGCCATTTGGGAAGTAGGAGGCGGGTGGGGACGCTCCTGCGACTCTTACTTGTGCTGTTTGAAAACAGATTGAGGGTCACCTGGCGTCTTCCTGAAGCAGCATTCCAGTGTCCAGCGATTCCCTTCATGAGGGCTCCAGGGTTGTCACGGCAGTGTCTGCAGGCCCTTCAGTCACAGCCACCACCCATTGTCCCTATGGCACATCTGAAGCAGTGGTGGCTTCCTGACCCCATAGCTTCCCGCTGTGCAGTGTGAGCTGACAGTCCTGTGTGACCCCCTGGCTTCCCGGCTGTGCAGTGTGAGCGGACAGTCCGTGGCTTCCTGGCTGTGCGGTGTGAGCTGACAGCCCTGGTGTATCAGTGTGAGTCGTGGTTCTGTGACACGGTTCATTTCTGCAGCTCCGACCTGAACAAGCTCCCTCGGCCTTTCAGAACGTGTGGTTAAGTGTCCAGTCGCCTGAATTAAATATGCTCCTGCTTAAAAGAGCTGTGTGGCTCTCTGTTTCTGCCACTGATCCCTCAGTCATCAGTCATGCTTTGTACATGGTCACTAGGAGGCAGGGATTGTAAAAAATAATTTATGTATAATATCTCTGAAATCATTAATATTTTATAGTTGAGAGAACTGAGGTCCCGAGGCCGTATCTGCTAGCACAGGGCAGAACCGTGATTGGCGCCTGGCCACCGTCAGGCCACTCCTGGAGTGAGACACGTTACAGAAAGTGCTGCAAGTAATTTGCTATTAACCATAGTTAAGATAACTAAACTTTTGAGTAATTTACGTAAAAATTTAAAAGTAAGTGGTTTACTGTATTAGAACATTTCAGAGGTCATTGCTCTCCTGTCAGGCTGACTCATATGCTTTCTTGAAAGGGAGGCAAATGGGTGGAATTATAGCTGTGAAAATGTGCATAACCAGCAGTGGATCTTAGTTAGGCCACGACCGTTGGGAACATAAGATGTGTGTGAGTGTCATCTAGCATGGAGGGCTTAGTCCAAAAGGGTGAGACTCGCTGGTCAATACAAACGCTTCCATCATGACTCAGGCACAGCTGATGTGTTCTCGTCACTCACTTTACAGTTAATTATGCCATGACCAAGCTGTATGCTGGTCCACCCACGGGTGTGTGTCTGGGTGTGTATTTCTTGGGGATAAATATATGTGTGTTTCCTGAAATCAAAACATAGTTCATGACAAAAAATACGATGTCTGATACAAGTAAGTTTGAATAAAAATTTAGAAATGAAAATCTAAAACAAACTTAATTCTATAAAGCTTCTAAAAAACATATTTAAAGGAATGTACACATTTTACAAAATGGTGTGATTTGAGACTAAGAATATGCTATTTATCAGTAATACCTAAGTAAAATATAGTCCATGCCAATGACTATAGCAAAATATTAGTATTTTAATCTTAAAAACTTAGCACCATAAACTTTGTTTTTAATTGTTTTTGTTTTGATCATTCACATGTCAGAGCAATGTGAGAATTCTTGATGAGAATCTCTCCACGTCCATGATTCAGAGGTCTGGGCAAATGGGATTTCCATATTTAATACATTTGCAGTACTTTCTCTGTTCCAGCCAGCCAGAGGAAAGAGGGACCTGGGTGTATCTGCTGCCTGTTTGGTTTACTTTGAGCGAGATGTGACCATGTCCTACATCACTTAGGCTGCCTTCACTGAAACTCACATGTTCACTAACAACCCTGAGAGGTTCTGGAGCTTGTGTTAAAGTTCTGTTTCTAGGAATAGTCTCAGCTTGCCTTCTCTGGCATAAAATCCTATACATGATGTAGAAATCCTATACATGATGTATATGTATATACATATACATACACATATATATTAGTCATCACAAAATTGATGCCCTTTTTGGTTTGGTTCATCCAGTATCTTGAATAAGCTTAATAACTTTCAGGCTGACTGATGCTATTACATTGCCCTGTCCTAATTTATGTGTGTTTGGTTGGGTGAAGTCAGCAGAATCAGTTCCTAATAGAACTGTTGCTCTACATGGAAGACCTTCTGGATCTGAGCACATCACGGGAGCCACGCTAAAGACACACTACAAAGCCTGGAACCTCTTGTTAATGGAGTTGATCCTTCTAATGTTATGATCTGCATCTGAAAAGCATACAAGAGAATATTTTGTAAAATGAAAGAAAAAGCTTCCTAACTTCAGTGTGCTGGGGGTGGATCCAGTTTCCATTCTGAATAGAATATTGCTTCAGTAATTATCTTACTCTTTAAGAACAAGAGTAATTAGTGTAGTAATCTCCTTGTCTTATAGTACTCACAGAAGTGAGAGTATTATAATCTTAAGTAAATTATAGATGATTAGTTATAAAGTTTATATGTAAAGACGCATGTATATTTCAGTGACATTTGTGCAACACAGAAGTGTAGACATTTGTACAATAAGTAGATACACACTTCTCTTCTCTTTTTCCCAAAGAGAAAAGGTAACTTGTGGCAAAGAATTATCACTTTAATATCTGAGGAAAACTATCAAATATAAAGAAACTCTCAAATGCCCCATGTTGTCCAAACATTACCTATTTTCATAAAAAACTTCCTTAGTTATTCCATATGTATGACTAGGTTGGCCATAGGAATTTTCTAATATAAAAATATTCTATACAAAACATTTCTCTAAATATTAGAACAATCTGTTTCATTTCACCAAATACATACACATCTGTAGGTAACTTTCGGTTTCCCTAGTCATGATGTGCACTGTATGTACTGACGGTAGTAATGGAGAAAGATATTTCCCCCATTTCCTCTTCTCTTTGGGGAAATGAAATGGTGTGTGATAATTGAGGATTCTAAACAAATTAGACTGGTTTTTCTGTACTCAGTTTCACAAATCCAACTGAGGAAGAAAATCAGATTCCAATCAAGAAGATCTTAAAGGCCCAGGATTCTGAAATCACATCAAGAAACACCAAATAAATAATGTTACCAATGGACAAAATCCCTCTCTCTCTTTTTTTACTTCATGGGAATTTGTTTTTTCTATTGCTTTTTTCAACCTGTCTATGAGATAGTTCCTATAAAAGCAACAAAGACATTAAAATAGACAAAAGGATCTTATAAATTTAACCAATTTTGTATATTTTAGTTTATCACTTTTAAAAGTCAGATATTTGGTTTAGGAACAAAAATTGCATAACTGATTTCAAATAACCACTTGGACAATGTCCTCTTCAGTCACTTGCAGTGTGGTTGACGCAACTGACTAGAAGGGATCGTGACCGCCCTGAGGAGTCCCTGACAGAAATGGAACACACGGTTTTTAGCTTACAAACTGGATACTGTAATAATTACTGGGGTCATCATTTTTAAAAAGCCAAAGATAATTTTCCATAAAATTTCATCTTGGTGAGACATTTTCTCCATTCACGTGTATCCTTCCTCCCTTGTCCTTCTCCAGCCCTGCTCTCCTTCCAGCCGTCCAACCTTGACCTTAATAAGCCTTTGTGGTAGTTGTGATCTCGGCTGGGATTGATCTGTCTTCAGATATTCTTGGATTTGCTCCCTAGGCTCCCACAAATCTTCTCTTTACCAATCTCAGATCTTCTTGACCTCCTCTACTCATTTTCTTTTGTCTTAATAATTGACCCTTACAAATATACTATTTTATTTACTTATTTATTTCTTTATTTAATCTGTTTTTGCCACCCCCTGAAAAACAGGAATGTTGCTTGTATTGTGAACAGATGTTTCCCAAGAGCCTAGATAAGTGTCTGGCATATAAGTATTGAAGAAAATAAAAATTATCTTTGAATAAAATTATTGTTTTCTCTTAAATTGTGCTTCTAGGAAAATGGCAAATGAAGTTAATGAGAAGATTCTCCAACTACACATTGGGTGATGCCAGATAGGATGTAAGAAAAATTACAAATAATAGAGTTGATGACAAAGGATAGATTCTTTCCACGGCAATTTCCCTGTGCCTGAACTGAAACTAACAACATGGTAACAAACCAAGAGTAATGAATCTTCATACCATTCTTATAGTTGAGTGTGATCCAGTTACTTATCCTGTAGAGTTTTCAGTCTGTTGATAAGCAGTAGAACCTATTGCTAAGTAGTGGCACATGCCTCTCATCTTTCTTTTTTCTCCTTCTTTTCTAAATCACATGATTTGAAATTTTATCAAGATAACTGAGATCGTGTGCAAATTATGGGCTCAATTAATTAATTTATCCATTTCTTCAAAAGATATTGGTATGACAAGTACTGTGTCGAGAATTAGCTTTGCTAAGATCAAAACAACACCACCATCTACAATTCCGTGGAATTTACCTCAGGGAGGGAGACAAACACTATATTATTTAATCTTCATATCTCATTAGGAAAAGAGGTATTTTCCTGGCTTACATAGGCCAGGTCGCTGAAATGGTAAACAGTGTTTTAAACTCTACAGCAGGTACCCAAACCCACAGCTGTCAGAATCCAAACATCATCCATCTTCATCACCAGGTGACAGCAAAAAGTATAAGCAGTTTCTGGCTTTCCCAGAAGCTCCATAGAACTCATATTTGATTGTAGAGTTGTGATTCAAACCTCCTCCAATTTTACACAAAGTATTTACAAATGTTCACTATTAATTTGGTGAGTAGATGAGAGCACACGTGCAACATGCTACCCAGGCCCAGTGCAGTGAGCATGTCCAACTCAGAGTCTAAGGGGCTGTCTTTCTACTTTAACCAGACCAGAAGGACTGTGAGCTTACCCCAATACAGTAGCATAGTTCTGCAAAAACTCCGTTTATCCATGCTCTTGTCAGTCAACTACATTTAACATTGATAATAAAATGACTTACTACAACTTTCTACTTCAAATTTGTATGAAGAGATGATAGCAACTGGAGTGTCATCTTTGAAAACATGTTGGGCACAATATTACATAAAGCAATCTAAAACACTTATAATTTACTAAAGAAGAATGTTCTCTAGTAACAATAATCCGTATCTAACAACTTGGATTGATCAGTATACACATATACCTGTTTGAGTTTGTTTTCCATATTACATATAAGAAAACAGATTGAAAGTGAAAGAGCTTAAAAAAAATAGATGTCTTGAAATTAACTGTCCTTCATTTGTTATAATAAAACAATAAGCAACTTTTGGATACCTGAAACACATCAACCTTTGTTAATTTAACACCTGTTACTCTGAATCCCACACAGGTTTCCGCTGCCGAGTATACAGACTGGAACCTGGAACCAGACGTTACAGAGAGCTGAATTCAAATCACACATCTACCAGCTACTAGCAGTGTGATATTGGATAACCATCATGGACTGTGATCCATATGCTGAAGCTCTAGCCTATAGTGATGTAGAAGTGACAGCGTTTGGAGACAGGGCCTTCAAGGAGCTAATCAATGTTAAGTGAGGTCATTGGGTGGGGCTCTAATCCAATAGGTTTTGTGTCTTTTGAGGAAGAGAAAGAGAACCCAGGGTTGGTCATCACAGAGAGAACGTCATGGGAAGTCACAGAGGAAAGGTGGCCATCTGTGGGCCCAGGAGCAAGGTTTCAATCACAACTCAGCCTACCAACACTTTTAACTTGGACCTCCATCCTTTAGAACTGTGAGAAAATAAATTTCTGTTGTTTGAGATGCTCAGTTGGAAGCATTTTTTAACAGTACACCCAGCTACCTACCACATCAAGTGACTTAAACAGTTTATATATCTATCAGTTTCTTATTCATGAAGTGAAAATAATAGTTTCAACTTTCAGAGATTTTATCAGAAGAAAAAAGATACTATGTATAAATTTCCTACCACGTGGTGAACATTTAATTAATGAAAATGGCCAATATCATTGACATGCACATTTGAATATATGCATGTAGGTGTATCATGATGCCACAGTCTACACAAAATCCAAAGCAACACCAACGCGAGGTAGGCCTCATTTAACTTCTCTTCCTACCACTCTGTTTTCTGTGACTCGAGTCATAACATGCCAATTTATGAACACAATAGAGAATGGCCTTAAACTACTCATGGAGGTTCTCGGTGAATTCTACCATTTCATTGCCTTGTCACAGCAAACTACAAGTTTGCCATTTGGAGCCACAGCTCTGAATGCGTTATCTGTGGTGTGGCAAGTGAGGAGCTAATTAAGTATGAAATTACCTTATATGTCTAAAGCTGTGTCTGCTCACCTTTCGGCATTTTGGGAATCCACCTAATGAGATACGAGTTTTGCTCCACAGGACAATCACAAAGCTCATTAATGCTCATTAAAACATAAGTAGCATTCAATGGATTCAGCAACTTCTCACTGTATTTTAATGAGCATCTGAATTATCCAATGGAGCAAAACTCTGTCAAGGAGAAATTCTTGTTAATGCAAAAGGAAAGTGAAGGCTGATAAAGTTAGTAAACTTTGCAAGTTTAGCAACAGGTGGGTACGTCTGTGACAAATGGAAATGAAAATATATATATTCCCAAAGTTCATCCCTTAACAATTAAAAATAAATCCATCTAGGTTTGACGAGGACCTTAAATGCTATAGAGAAGTATTATGCAATCTCTAGATTATTTACCAATAATAATGCTTTGGATGGTTTTTCTGGATTTAAAGAAATTGAAAATCTTCTGTTTGGTATTCCATCTTGGAAAAAAAAAAAAAAACAGTAGGGGATGAATAAACACACATTGCCCAAGTAGTTAAGTAACTTTAATATTTTAATATTTAAGTCCAGATATTCATTTATATACACTCCTTTTATTCCACAGATATTTGAATGCCATCTGTGTGTCAGGCATGTACTAATTCTGAATATAGAGTAACCAAAATATAATAGAAGTCCAATCTCAAAAAGGTGACATTCTTAAGGAAGAGAGAATCAATATATAAATAAACATGTGAATATGAGGTCAGCTAAAAAGAATGGCAGAAAATAATAAAGCCTGATAGTGCATACTTTGTAAGGAGGCAAGAATAAGTATTTTTTTATCCATAAGGTGTATGGGGAAGGTCTCTCTAGGAAGTTGATATTTGACCAGATACTGGAATAAAGACAAGGCTTTGTGTGTATATGGGAGGTTGAGCTTTAGAGGCAGAGAGAGCTGCAAGTATGAACACCCAGAGGTAGCAACGGGCTTGGAGAAATACTAGGAAGGCTGAAATGCAGTGAGACCAAAGACAGGCATAAGCGGTAAGGTCAGAGACGTATCTTTCCAGCCTCCATGAAGAATCTGGGTATTAGTCTAAGTGTGATCAGTTGAGACCTTTGAGTAGGATATAACTTAATTTTACTTAATTTTACTTAATTTCCAAAAATCTCTCTAACTTCTGCATATAGAAAAGGACATAGGAGTCTGGGCGAGAAGTGTAATGGGGAAAGGATTGAAACATGGTTGAGGGTGAGTTGCAAGGGGTGTGGTAAAAAGCCAAGCACAGAGAAAGGCTTGAAGATTTTTTAGTGTGATACATTTATTGTCCAAAGAAAGTTTTACATTCTTAAATAAGAATTTTTATTTATATGTTATGAATTGATAAATGAAATGTGAATACTATACTAAGAACATGAATTATAAAAGGGGCAGTTCTCACGGCTGCTACCAGACTCAATTCTATCTCTGGATATTCTGCCTTAAACTGTCATTCTATTTTCAATTTAAAAATCACATAAATCCTAACATCTGCTAAATGTATGTTTAAGTTTGACTTTTCTTCTGAGATTCAGAATGTCATACTTGTTTGAGTTTTCTTAAGTATCTCAAAATTATAATGACCAAAGGTAAACTCTTAATATTCTAGTATAAATATCCTCGCCCGAGGCTTACCGTTCTCAACGTAAGTCACTTTCTTTCTTTTTTTTTTTGAGACGGAGCCTCAAGCTATCCCCCTGGGTAGAGTGCCATGGCATCACAGCTCACAGCAACCTCCAACTCCTGGGCTCAAGCGAGTCTCCTGCCTCAGCCTCACAAGTAGCTGGGACTACAGGCGCCCGCCACAACGCCTGGCCATTTTTTTGATTGCAGCTATCATTGATGTTTGTCAGGCCCGGGCTGGGGATTCGAACCGGGCTACCTTAGGTGTATGTGGCTGGCGCCTTAGCCGCTTGAGCCACAGGTGCCAAGCCTTAAGTCACTTTCAATCACCTGGTACACTGGATACCTTTCTTGCTATCTTTCTTCCACATTATGGAAATTGGTTCATATTTCTAAAATATATCCCAAATTTAACCACTGATGTTTATCTCTTGGACCTACTCAAAGCTATCACTACCCTAACTCTAAATTATTTACCTTCCTTCTCCGCACTAGCCCCATGAAAATTCTTCTTTTCCTACAATAAAGAAAGTATACATGTCAAATGTATTAAAAGTAGAGTATAAATATCTAAACACAACAATTGAATAAGCGAGGTGAATGATATGTTGACCAGTTGGACATGAATATTCTAAGCCATATATAGAGTCAGCACATTGTATCCCATAATTGCAGTAATGCACACAGTTATGATCTAATACAAAAAGCTAAAGAAGTCTATTAAATCTTAAACATATATATTTGATATGGAAGACACAGCATATTAGTAATATATGTGTAAAACTAATATATATACGTGGTAATAATTATCTTTTATATTAATCCCTAATACATATTATAAATAATACATATTACTAATTAATCTTAGTGAAAGATTCTTTTTTCCCACTTCTGTTGTTTCATCCTATGAAACATCTTCAATTAAGGCAACTCCAGTTTCCTCCCCACCCCCTTTGGAAGTGAAATATATTTGATATAGCTAGTGAACTTTTAATAATTTATGTGTGCTTACCACCAAAGTCCGTGTCTCAATCTGGAGAGTTAGCATGTCCATGGAAATCACGGCCCTCCTTTGTTCCTTCTTGCCTTATATGAAGACAGAGCAGTGGGGATCAGTATTACCAAGCTTATTTGCGAAGTCACCCTAAAGCTGAGTCTAAATCTGTCCTGTCACAGTAATTAGGTGCAGCTTAAACATCCCTGATTTAACCTGCTCACAGCCTGAGCTGATAAAAGGAGTCCTGCAGGCACCATAGTCATTGGTTAGTTATTTGACTTGGTAGAATATTACTTGATGTACGACAGTCCTGAGGCGTTCATCATACAAAGCATTTTACATGTTAATGGGTGGCAGTATGGACAAATACCATGAAGTGGAAGAAAAAAAAGAAACTCTACATGTAGAATAAATGTTTATTTCAGATCTGACAAATTACTGCCCATTCCACTCAATACCAAGGAGCCAATAGAATCAATTTGCTAACAGGTGGTTTACCTGAGTTATCATGCGAATTGAGGGACTATTCATAGCAAATTAAGAATTCACAAAGATAACTCTGGCCATTTGTGTGAGTAAAATGTCATTTCTTTAAGCCTCCAAAGTCTACATCCCTGCCCCATAACCATTTGTGATGATGAATGCATTAAGCAAACTCTGGACCCTCAGAAGAAGAACCATAATTGAGATTAATAGTACGTCATCCTGTGCATCTAGGACTTTTATCAATGTGGCTATTTTTGCATGGGAAATAATAGTGTTTAGATCTGGTTCCATTTAGAGTGAACTATGTATATACTACTCAAAGTGCCAAATTGGGAGAATTCACTTTATACAGAGATCTTTAAGGATAACCAGAAAGAAGCAAGTGTACCTCTCATTTCCCCGATAAACCAGATTTGATGTTTCCTCTTCAAAGACTTGCTTATAATGTAATTCTGTGCATGTCTGTCCTACATGAGACTCAGTTGTTTGAAACTCCATTTGATTAAGTAACTCAATATCCTTATAACCATTTCCCTGTTCTGTCAAAGTTATGCAGAATCTGCCATTGTTTGTACCCAAAGATCACTGATTGATAAAGTTACCAGAAATAAGACATTCATGAATTTAATTGTGATATAAGGATCTTGTGAGGACAATTTTTCTTTATAATTTCTGTCTATTTAATGATGAAATTTTGTTAGACTTAGAGTTGGGATGGCATCTAAGTTAGTTAGAATTAGCAAATCTGAGATCTTAGAAAGAGCTTCTGATGATTCTTTGGTTATTGCCTGATAAAAGTATTGATGATAAGATAAAAGAGCTAGCTTTTATTAAAGGCAAATTTCTGTCACGCACTTTTACCCAATGAAATCAACACCATCATTAGTCTCAATCTCCAGGGGAGAAAACCAAGGTGAAGCTAAGTAACATGTCCAAAGTGGTGGCTATAGTACCATTATTATTTCCATTAATAACAAAATATTCCAGACTAATTTATAATGTCTTTCCAAATTTTTTAATACAATCCGTGTGTTGTTCAATGTTATTGGACTTTTGCTATTTAAATGTCATTTAGTACTTAGAAAGCCAGTAGAGTATAATAGTTTAGAGCATGACATAGACACACATTACCTTTTTAAAAATACCAGCTGTGCCATATTTGAGCTCTGTTACCATAATTTAACCTCTCCAACATCAGTTTCCTAATCTGCTAAATGGGAATAACAGTAAAGTCTATCTCATAGTGTTGTTTAGAGGATAAAATAAGTTAACATAAATAACTTATCCTTGGCTTGGCATAGAATGTTTTATAAGTATTAGTTTTTCCATTACTATTTATCATTATTATCATTATTATTAGTGATATTTTTTAAGGTATGGTTGAGACATGAATAAGAATAATTTGAGCTTCAAGAAACTCATATTCTTATGAAGGAAACAGATAAAAACATACAATCGCTAAGTACCATATTAGAGGCCTGGCCAAATTATACTGAAAGACTGGCAGGGGAGTGGATGAGAAGAACTACATCGGAGGTTCACACCATGTTCTCAGAAGAGACTGTACCCAGACAAAATTTAGGTCAAGAGGGTGATAAAACTAGAGTAGCTAGCATTTACAAAGGCACAGTGATAGGAGAAAAAAAGGTTTGTGGAAAAAAATGCAAGCGCTACAGATTCCTTTGAAATATTCCCCTTTGGAGCTATGCCCTTAGTGCATTCTTCAAAGTAATTTTGAAACTCCTTTTCTGGAATGGCCATCAGAGCTGTTTTTGTATTACCCTTGATGTACTGAATGTCATCAAAATGTCTTCCTTTCAATATCTCCTTCATCTTCAGGTGAAGAAAAAAGTCACTGGGGGCCAAATCAGGTGAGTCAGGAGGGTGTTCCAATACAGTTATTTGTTTACTCGCTAAAACTCCTCAGAGACAGTGCCCTGTGAGCTGTTTCATTGTTGTAATACAAGAGCCACACCTGTTCCATGCCAAAATTTTCAGTTAAGAGTTTCTAAAATATTTCTGTACTGATACTGCCTTGACCTGCTACAGTTTTCATAGTCAGCTGATGAGTTTGATGAACAATTTGGTGAAATTTTGTGATCTTTTCATCAGTTGTACTTTTTACTGGCTGCCCTAAACTCTCTTTGTCAGTGATGGTTTTTCTCCACTCAGAAAAACTTTAATCCATGTGTACACTGCCATTACTCCTGTTTTATTCATGGCATTCTTCCCATAAGCATGTCCCTGATTTCACATCCAGTCCTGGCAATTTTAAACAATTCTAACAATTTTAATGTTTGCTTGTTGGTCTAATTCAAGCTCTGACATTCTTAGGATGGCACCCAAATACATGCAATGACAATAATGACCACCTCTCAGCAAGATACCACCACACATCAACACAAATCCACTATGAGAGAATGATATACCTTGGTTATAAACCCTTACCAAACTGTTTGTACAGTATAATCATACAGTAGCAAATCCAAGAATTTAACTGTCAAACCTCATATATAACATGTGGCTAAGAATACAAGCATTTAGTAAAAAAGCAATCGTTTTTCAAAATAATTCTTCAAAAGTAAATTTTGAATAAACATTTTCATCAGTTATCAAAGGTCACTAACCTTCTAACAAAGGTTAGAAGAATGATATGTCTAATCATTTGAAGAATACAGAGCCTAAAATGAAACAATGCATGTATCTGACTAACTAAATAAATCTCTGGTTAATTTAATATGAAGAAAATAGGTGTGAGGAAATTTCTAGTGGTCTATAAAAAGTGAACACAGTAATAAGTTACATTAGCATAGATGACTCATGCTCAAAAGATCTTTTTTATGGAAGAGATACTTATCATATTGCTCACTGACTGTATAATAGAATTTAAATAAATTAGGCCCAAGCTGTTATCTTCATCTCACCAAAAAAAGCGTGATATTACAGCAAAAGGGGCAAATTATATTTAAATAACTGGAAGTTCTTAACATGACCAAAATTATGTAAATTCCACCAACTATCAATTTTCTAGGAATTTTAGTCGTCATGCTAATTCATAAAACTCAAGTACAATGTATTTGCAGCTGGCTCAATTCTCTACTCATCTTTTACATGCAAAGTTAGTGGATAAATGTATTTGGATACAGTAAAATATGGCTCGACGAACCAGGTAGTACCATGCTGGTATTGTTCCTTTAAGAAGACCTTCAAAATATTTACCAACTTTGAGGTCTTTCTTAGAAAAATGTGCTCCTTTCATATTCCATATGATCAGTAGGACAGAACGCATTTTAGAAAGACAATGTGTCATGTGAGATACTAGCAAGAAATTGTCCTTTGCATTTCTACAACCCAGGATTTCAATGACAGTGATGCCACTTGTGACCTTGGACCAGATCCTTAACTAGCTCTGAATCTCGGTATTATTGATAAAATGGTAGTGATTTTATATATATATATGTATATATATATACATATTTGCATATAATCATGTATATATATAATATATAATATACATACAAAATCAGAGATTATGAGAAACTTTCAGTTATTTTTGTTTTCCCTCTTTGTATATGGTAGAGATTTGCAGGTGATATTTGAAAGACTGTAGACGAGATAGTAGAGAAGGGAAGAATCAAGTTTGAGAATCTACATTCTAATATAAGATCTACGTCTTACTTCACCTGGGCTACTATTGAAAATACCAGGTATTTTTACTAGCTACCACAGAAAAAAAGCATAAATTTATTTCTCCCAGTTTTGGAGACAGGAAGTCCAATATTAAGACAGCAGCACACTGTCTGGGTGAGGACTTGCTTTCTAATAGGGGGCCTTTTTATAAGGGCCCTGATCCCATTCACAATGGCTCTGCCTTCATAATGTAATCACATCTCTAAGTCCTGCCTCCTAAAACTATCATTTCGGGGATTAGAATTTCAACATATGGTTTTTGGGAGGACACAAACATTCTAACTATGGAAATCTGTGAAATAACAGGAAGGGACATAATCTAAAGTGCAGTGATATAATAACTAAAAGTGGGGGGGGAATGATGTATAAAATATTGCAGGAATGTGTTGACCAAATATTGGTACGTTTTATAAAAAATAAAGTTTTAAAACAGCAGTGACAATGTAAAATAATTCATTGGACTTCTAAATGCTTATAGGGTTGCTATTTCAGTCTTAATCATTAATTAGTTCTTCTGTTCTTTTTCTAAATTTGTAACTTTCAACATTTGGCAAACAATAGTGGTGAAATTACTACCACACTCGCCCACCCCATGCACATGTTGTTTTTACAAATACATAGCCAACACAGCGTTTTGAGTTACTTTTCTATCTAGAATACAAAGATTTGTGCATTCTCTTTATTCTGATGTGTCCAAAGAACAGATTCATGACCTAATGTGTCTAAGTGTAGTCAGCCACATAGCCTGCTCCAAATTGCTGAGCTGCCACTGTGCACTCAATGAAATGTTATCACATACAGGACTCTTATGGAAATTCAGACGAAGAACAAAATCTAGTCAGAGGTGTCCCTCGTTCTCTGTTTCTGACCAAGAATCAGGAAATTATGTTTCTGGAATGAAGCAGGACAATACCTAATATTTTAACATTTAGAGAGAATCGCCAATGTTTGAAGTATTAAAATAACAAAGCCACAGACACAGAATAAAACCAAAGATCCCACATAAGGCATTAAATAGAGGACAGGAGAAATTGAAACAGGAAATCAGACACCTAGAGATTTCTCTTTTTTAACACAAAGGGGAAAAAAAAACTAATCTTTTAAGTGAAGTATTTTTTTTTTATTTAGTGAAGTATTTTTTTTTAAAATTTTATTTAAGTCAATATGAGGGTACAAATGTTTTGGTGACAGTGTTTTCCATTCCAAGGTAAAGTTTAAGTTGCAGTTGAGCCCTTCCCCCAGGAGGAGGGTTGAACATTGTGCACATTAGGTGAGATCCCGCCACCGCCCTCCCTCCTGTCCCCTCCCTTTTCACTCCTGTCCCTTCCCCCTCGCTAGACTATACTTAAATTTTTTCTTTGGTGTGGGAATGTAATTGTTTATATATTGGTTTCAAATTACTATCGAATACATCAGATACCTCTTTTTTCCCATTCTTGAGATACTTTACTAAGAAGAATGTGTTTCAGCTCCATCAAGGTAAACACAAAAGATACAAAGCCTCCATCTTTCCTTATGGCTGAATAGTATTCCATGATACATATATATAAATGCATATATATATATGTGTGTGTGTCTGTGTGTATATCATGGAAAACTATTTTATACTATATATATATATATATATATATATATCAGGGTTTATTAATCCATTCATGGGTTGATGGCACTTTGGTTGATATTTTGGTTGATTCATGTATTGGAAATTATGAATTGAGCTGCAATAAACATTCTGGTACAAATGTCCTTGTGGTAAAATGATTTTATTCTCTTGGGTAGATACCTAGTAAAGGAACTACAGGATCAAATGGAAGGTTGGCTTTTAGTTCTTTGAGAATTCCCCACACTTCTGTCTGTAGAGACTGCTTCTTTCCACCAGCAGTGCCAAAGTGTTCCCTTCTCTCCACATCCACACCAGCGTCTGCAGATGTGGAACTCTGTGATGTGGATTGATCTCAGTGGAGTTAGGTGACATCTCAGAGTGGTTTTGATATGCATTTGTCTGATGATCTAGGGCGATAAGCTTTTTTTATGTGTTTGTTGGCCATTCATATATCATCTTCAGAGAAGTTTCTGTTCAACTTTCTTGCCCACTTAGAAAAGGAGTTGTTTACTCTTTCCTGTTGATTAATTTGAAAAAAAAGAAAAAAAACTAAGTTTATCTCTTTTTTTGGAGATAGAGTCTCAAGCTGTCCCCCTAGGTAGAGAGCTATGGTGTCACAGCTCACAGCAACCTCAAACTCTTGGGCTCAAGTGATTCTCTTGCCTCAGTCTCCAAAGTAGCTGGGAATACAGACACCCACCACAATGCCCAGCTATTTTTTTGGTTGTAGTTGTCATTATTGTTTGGCAGACCCAGGCTGGGTTCGAACACACCAGTTACAGTGCATGTGGCTGGCGCTCTAGCCGCTTGAGCCACAGGCACCAAGCCAACCTAAGTTTATCTTAAATCCAGATTTGTACATTCCAGATTTTTCAGGGATATTGACAATTTCTTAAAACTGAAGAAGCTCTTAAAATCTATGCATATTACAAACTGGCTATAACAGCTTCCAGATACCCTGATCATCCTGACAGCTATGATAGATCCACTGGGCATTTCACATACATCCAGAGTGTTCATATAAATTGATACAATGTTTTCAGAAAGTATTTTGTAATATTTATCACGTTTGTCAAAATATAATAATTCTATATGGATAATTAGAATTTTACGAAATGGTTTGGCAATTATGTGTTTGTTGGAGTATCATGTAACAAAGCAAACATTGAAAACAGCTTAAACATCCAAAATAATACATTGGCCAACTAAATAATACAACATCTTTTTAATGAAGCACTTAGTAAATAATCCTTTAGAAAAGGAGAGCTCAACCATTTCATTTGACGTAAAAAGCTTTCAGCTACAGTTAAATGACAATGAAAAATCACGAAAAACTATACTTAGAAATAGGATAGATTCAGTAAAGAAAATGTGTAGGTAAAAACAGATTTTTGCCATTTATAGCAAATAGTAGCAATAGCCAATAATGGTAGCAACGGCTCCATGTTTTTATTTATTTCTTCACAGAAAACCATACTGGCTGACATTCTCATTATGCAGATGATAAAAGTAAGCCTTATATAGGTTAAAAAAAAAAAAAAGAAAGAAAGGCCCGTTTTAAAGACTTCATAAGGTATTAAGTCAGGTTTTAAATCCAGATTCTGTGACTCCAAACCACAACTATGTGTTACTCTTGTAATTTCATCAGTATTTTTGTAATGGATATGTTTGGAAACATTTTGATATTTTTATTTTTTAATTTTCCTTATAGTGATTCCAAAATTTATTTAGCAGAGATTTATTACTTCTGACAAATAAAAATTTTAAAAAGTAAAGAACAAGTACATTGGTCATCAATAAGCTAATAACCAAAGAATCAGTGGGTTACAATATATAAATTATATGGTGATCAATGCCAAATCATAGAAATATATGAGCACATATACAGAAATACACCAACACTCTCTGCTGTAATGATGAGTCAATGCACTTGAAGCTAAAGAAATAACATGGCCTTAAGCTAAAGAAATAACATGGCCTTACCTTTCTTCTTGAACAAATTCTTTGTACATCCTACATCTGAGAATTAAGTTTGTGAACTTGCTAACACGTGCTAATGCTATACAAACAACTCAGCTTTCACAACCTGGCATATCACTGTCTCACAGTCAGGTTCCTGCCAACGTGCGGCCGTGTCTTGCTGAGTGGGGCTCATTATTGTTGTTGTGTGTATTTGTCTGCCATCCTGAGAATATCAGAGCAACAAACAAATATGAAATAATTTCTTATTAAGCTTGTCAAGAGTGGAAGTGAAATCAAACTTGAATATATTAGTCCGAGTTTTGGGAGAGAGTTTTCCATGAAGAAAATGGCAGTGTACCAATGGATTAAAGGGTTTTCTCAGGGGACAAAAGGCATCACTGATGCAGAGAGGTCAGGGCTGCCAATAGAGTACAACTGATGGAAACATCACAACACATCACCAGATTGTCCATCAAACTCATCAGCTGATTGTGAGAAGCACAGAAGACCAAGTAAACATCAGTAGACAAATATTTAGGAAAATCTTAACTGAAAATCTTGGCATGAAAAAGGTGTGGTTCTAGGGTCGTGCCAATGCACCTGCTCATAGGGCACCATCTCTCAGGAGTTTTTTGACAGTAAACAAATAGCTGTATTGGCACACTCTCCTGACTCACCTGATCTGCCCGCAATGACTTTCTCTACCCAAAGATGAAGGAGATGTTGAAAGGAAGACATTTTGATGACATTCAGCACATCAAGGTAATACAAACACAGCTCTGAAGGTCATTTCAGATGAAAGAGTTCCCAAATTTCTCTGAAGGGTAAACTTGACACTGGCATCCCTAGGGGAGTACTTCAAAGGTGTGATGTTCAGCAGAAAATTCATGAACTTAATTGTCAGACCTTGTAATAAGGGTTAAATTTTCATTTGGAATGATACTTAAAGGAATGGCCAAATAATTATCTTTGCCTTCAGCTTAAGGTGTGATTTTGATCTTCTGGTCATAAAAAAGCAAAATGGAGGTAATAATCATTTCACCGTGTTTGAAAAACATAAAGAAAATGTGCAACTTGCTCCAGATTAGTTGGAAATTTTTAATGCATATTTTTTAATTTGATAGACTGATATTTTGTTCATTTTAGATGAATCAGTAACTCCCAATACTTAGCCAAAAGGTCAGTGAGAAATGGATGGGAATAACCAAACATAAGCAAGAGGATTGCTTGAAAGAGAATTTGCTATACAAAATGCTAGTGAAATTAAAGAAAGTGTTTAGAACTTAATGACCAATATCCTCCTGAGACCGCTCTTTCCTATACTGTGTGTTACCTATTGCCAGTTATACCAGAAGATTGCAAGTTTCTTTATCTTAAATGTGCATTTAATCAAATACTTTTTATTGGTATAATGAAAAATATAACCTTCTGTCTTTTTTTGTATGGATTAATATTCACATAAGAATATGGTGACTTAAGGACCCTGGCACAAACATAAACACACCAGTATCCACATACAGTCAGAGTTGTATGTGTACTTATTTACATATACACATTAAAACATATATAATAGCCATAATATGTCATATCATATTTTGTTACATGTTGCTGTATGCAGCAGACACAAAATGAAAGTGTTGTTCATACATGTACTTGCCTTACTATGAAACTAATTTATAGCTTTGTTATGAAAGCTATAACCCAATTATAGCCCAAGAAGATGAAAGGGGAAGGAAGGGGGAGGATGGGCGGAGGGAAAGTAGTTGGTGGGACCACACCTATGATGCATCTTACAAGGGTACATGTGAAATTTACTAGGTGTAGAATATGAATGTCTCAACACAATAATTAAGAAAATGATGTGAAAGCTATGTTGACCAGTTTGATGAAAATATTTCAAATTGTATATAAAACTAGCACATTGTACCCCATGACTGTATTAATGTACACAGCTATGATTTAATTAGAAAGAAAGAAAGAAACCATATGTGAGAGTCTTAAAGAAATTTGTGTTCAAAAAGTAAGCCACACGGCCAAAATCCAGACCACTGACAACACCAAATGCTTGAGAGGATCTGAGGAGTGGAGATTCTAAATGTTACAGCCACTGTGGATGGCATTTTGACAGCCTCTTACTAAACTAAACATACTCGTACCATATAATCTAAGAATTGCATTCCTTACTATTATCCCTAATGTTTGAAAGTTTATATTCTGTACACAAATGTTTATGATAGATTTACTCATAATTTGAAAGAAATTAAGATGTTCTTCAGTAGGTGAAATTATAAATAGTTTCTACTATAGAAAATTTATATTCTGTACACAAATGTTTATGATATATTTACTCAAAATTTAAAAGAAATTAATATGTTCTTCAGTAGGTGAAATTATAAATAGTTCAGACGATGAAATACGATTCAGTGCTAAAAGAACCACCATGAAGCTGTGATACAGAAGCCTGTCTGTCCTTGCAGCAGACTCTGTGACTCCAAATACATGCCATTCCCTCAACCGAGCATCTGAGAGATGAGCAGGATCAGTGGGTGTGGGGAGGTAGGGATGAAGAGACAGGTCACCCGGAGGTTTTAGGGCAGTGAAACTACTCTTCACAGTACTATAATGGTAAGTACATCTCAGCACACTTTTGTCAAGACCCATACTATACAAACAGCAAGAGTAACTCCTACCATAGACTACAGACTTTGAATGATAATGATGTGGGCCCGAAGGTCCATCAACTGTAACAAATGTACCACTCTGGTGTGGTAGTGGGGAGGTGACACGTAGGAACAGAGGATGTATGGTAGATCTGTGTAATTTTTGTTCAATTTTATTGTGAACTTAAAATGTCTCTCAAAAAGAAAATCTGTTAAAAGTATGACACATACAACTTTATCTGTCTCACAGAGCACTTGGTAGAAGACAACTGGTGGGTTTCTTTGCAGTGATTACTCACGTGTGCAATGAGAGTGCACTACAGCCTTGAATTGCTGGGCACAAGAGGCCCTGCTGTCTCAGGCTCTTGAGTGCCGTGCATGAGGCAGCTAGTGGAATACTTGACTAGCATCTCGGACAATTTTCACTTACATGAAGCTTAAAGCTTGGAATATTAATTACAGAATTCCAAGTTACTTCACCATTGTTACCAAGCTTCCAGAAGACCACTGCAAAAACAAGCCTAGACAACGCAACCTTGCTGACAACTTGATAAGGAACATGTCACAAAGCCAGCCGTGTGAGCTCCACCACTAAGCCTATTTTAGGACAACTTGCGATTTTGCATTTACAGAGAATGTTATGCTATCTGACTGCCAGGAAGATTGCTTTTACTAAAGTTTTAGCTTTGTTGTTGTTGATACTTTTATTCTAGGGACTGTCAATTTCTCAATTTGCTTTCTAGGAAAAGTTAGTGCCACACCAGTTCTCTCCGTATTACTATTTTTTTAGAACGCATTTGAAAATAGGTCATAAAGACATTGCCTCACAGCTCAGCTTGTTGACATATACAGCCTTCCCTAAGGTAGATACGTATTTAGCGGGTTACATTTATTAGAGTCTCAGTGACCTACTGCAGCTGGCCATTCCTTTTTCTGCTCTACCACTCAGAAAACAGTCACAGGACATCTCGGCTAATGCTGACCAGGTTGCTTTGTGTATTGAGATCCTAAAATGCACTAATTACCCTGGCTGGAATTCAACATCTGATCTACTTTGCCAGGAGTAAGACAGTGGTCCCTAGGATACAAGGAGGGAAACAAATGTAGCCTTCAGCTTGTTAAGTCGCCATGCTGGCCACTTCATCATAGGAATCTTTACGCCCCTAGAGGCCAAGAAAGATTTATGAAATTGCTTACAAATTAAAAGAGATGCTGAACAGGTAAGAGTAGTGGCTTCAACTCACCATGAACAGTTTTGGGAGAATTAGTTGTTTACCACACTGGGAAGTTGCAAATGCAATGAAGCCCAGCACGAAATACAATGGTCTCTAATGGCCACAGCCCAGCAAGTCTGAAATTTGGAAATTTATATACGTGTGTGTGTGTGCATTCCTTCACTTAATATCTCTCAAACATTCAAAATAACAATGATAATTTTCATGCCTTTGTGAATTTTTGAAAAATAAAAAAAGGTATTTTGCAAATTGCAAGGATTCAAAATTCTAGGTTTTTAAATGAAAATTTCATATGCAGAAAAAAAAAACTGCTCCAAGATACTGGCTCATTCATTTTGCAAATATTTTATTAACTAGAAGAAAACATTTGGATCCTTATTCTGCTCCCTTATGCCGATGATTAACCAAGTTAATTTGCAAAGTTGAAAGTGTCCTTTTTGTCTTGCTTCTCCAACAATGTATCAATAGCCAAGTCCTTGCTGCAATTGTCAAAAATTTGAATTTTTAATAAATCTTGCTGCAGGTCTTCATTCACCATAATTCATGTTAACAAGATTCAATGAATATTGCAAACGATCATTTTTCTTGTTATTCGAAAGCTGCTCACTAATTTGGCAAAAGGTTTGCCCACATCTGATTTACTTAATACGTGAGTAAAATTAGATAAAATGAAGAGAATTATATATTAGCAAAATGTTTAATTTAAGTCCATGAGGCTGCTGATTCAGGCTTTCCAACAGAGCTGGCTGCCGGGGCTTGGCGCAGAGACAGCAAACACCCCATTCTCTTTCCTGCTCTTTTCATCATGTTCCAAGATAAACTCCCCCTTCTTTCACTCAGAGATTTGACCTCACCAGGATTTTCTATATTTTTTTCCCATTCTGGGTGATTTTTGCCATATTGCAAATTGATTATAAACAGACTCAAGTATTAACATGGAAAATACTTGTTGAGTGCCTAATATTGTTTCAGTAGTGAGTTATATGGGGTTTAAAGGGGCAAGTGGCAAAAATGTCTACTCTAATATCAAAACCAAAATTTGGCAGGAGATGACATTTACGAAGAAAACAATGGCAGCACAATAAAGGATCTATTCAACTAAAGGCTGAATTCTGTCAGACCATTTGCGAGCTCTAACAATTCTCAGGAAATACTTTGTCACATCTCTACAACCTATTGTAGAAATAGATTTAGCAGATTATTTATTTATGGTCGCAATATGGATTTAAGTTACTATCTCTCAAAATCTGCTAAATATGATGAATTTCTTCTAATTACTCTAAAATCATAAATACAAATTGGTAGTTTTAATGTATTGAAAGAATTTTCTACATGTAGATGTAAGCATAGTGAGAAAAGTATCCCTACACTAAAGAATTTAAAACATTTGTAAACTCAGGGAGAAGTGAATGCATTCAAAGCATGCGGAAGAAGTCAAGTGATAAAGATACAAGAAGAAGCCAATGAATTTCTCTCTAGCATTGGGGGAGGAACTCAGAGTATTGATCTGAGACCATTCATCTTTCCAAACATAAGCATTGAGGGCTGCACATTTCCCTCTCAGCTTCACTTTAGCTGTATTCTACATTTCTAAGTATTTTAAAATGTTGTATTTTGATTCTGTTCTATGAAACTTTTAATGGAGACTTTCTTTCTCTTTCCATTTTTAAAGATAAGATATCACTATGTTGCCCACCTGGAGTGCAATATTCACAGGCATGAGCCTAGAACGCTACAACTGTGAACGGAGTCATGGTTGGGCTCAATTAATCCTCCTGCTTTGGCTTACCAAGTACTTGGGACTAGCAGCACATGCCACATGTCTGGATTGAGAATTTTTCTTAAACCTATGTAAAATTTAAAAAATGTCTTTATCTGCTAATTCTATTATGTATATGATTTTAGTGTTTGTTTATGGGACGTGAAAGAATTTTTCTTGGCTATGGTCATATATTTCTTCTTCACATGGCAACTAGATTTTGATTGAACGCTGGGTAAGGCATTGTTTACATTGCTGAGTATCTGGATTTTGTTGCCTTCCTTTAAAGAGTTTTGACATCCATCCTCACCCTATGGCATGCCCCCCCATATACTCAAAGGCAGTTAAGTTAGTTATAGATCAGATGGATCCTTTTTTTAGGACCCATTTTTTTTCTTAGGTTTTTAAAAGCTTTGTTATAGAAGCTCCTATTTAGCAACTAATTCAATTCCATTGCTATGCCTTTCCTGAATGTCATAGGTTTCCAACAAGGTTCCTCCACTCTGGTTGTTTTAAATTCAAATGGTTTCTTACCTTGTGTGAACTCTGAGCATTTCTCCGCTTATACCTCTTGGTAATTATACACATAAGGCAGCCTCTGAGATGCTGCCTGTAATCCCATCCTCCTCGTGTTCACATGTCCGTGTGATTCCTCACTCTTACATGGGCTGATTCTAGTCATTCATTTGTAATAAATAGAAGACAGCAATGTGTGAGGCTGTCATTTCAAAGATTAAGGTAGAAAAATATTGGAATTTCCAGCTTGTTCTTTCTCTCCTTTATTTCTTTCTGAGTGACCTAAATGTGATGCCAAGTATAAGTATAAAACTTCTTAGACATCAGAAGATCAAAGGAATTGATTCCAAATATTATATGTCATACAGTCACACAAAAGACACTAGTAAGAGATTAAGGGTGCAGTTTACAGATCCTGTCAAGGAACAGGACTTCTGGGAAGCTTAAGGGTGTGGTCTTGTGTTGTGTCTTTCTCACCAAACATCCAAAGTGAAGAAAGGTTTATCTTGAAACAATTAATGGGCGTGATTAGTAGGATGAACCCCAAAGAGATCCACAGGAATCCTACAACTTGTTAAAGAAACTACAGCAGCAGAAACACTGGCAGTGTACAATGAGGAAGAGTGAAACAGCTCTTCCTGGACTAGTCAGAGACGGCATAATAAATGATCTCAGCTTGAAAGTTTGAGTGACATGTCACTGGCCAGAAAAAGAGGGAGAAGCACATTGCTCAGAAAACATCTCAAAGTCTGGAAAGAAAGGTATATATTTGGGAAAAGACATAAAATGTCAGTGATACTAGAAATCTTAAACAGAAACACCGAAAAATGACTTCAGTGGAAAAATCCAGAGTCAGATTGTGGAGGTTTTGTGTACATAGTGAACACATCTGAACTTAAGTTTGCTGCCATAGAGGGATGATGACATTTTTAATGAAAAGCATTCAGAGAATAAACTTGTGTGTGTGTGAAATTTATGTCTGCTTACAAATGAAGGCACCATGGAAAAGCGAGACATGGAAAGGTGGGAAGTCAATTTAGGGTTGACTGAAAGCCAAGTCTTCCAGGTCCATGGGCTCACTGTTCAGGTAAAGGATAAAAACATTCTGAACTTATCCAATGGCTAAAGGGTTAGGAAATGAAAAAAACAGATTCAGGAGACATTTAGGAGATAAAAAGTTAAAGTGTTATTAATCAGTTTGAATGGTGATGAAGTGGGAGCAGAACAAAGTTGGAGAGAACAGTGCTAGATGAGACGGTTTGGGGTATAATGCTCTGGGAGGTGAATAACACATAACTCTGATGAAAATGATCAGAAGGAACATATTAGCAAAATTTGTAAGAGCAGAAGGGTTCACCCAGAGAAGTGTGTAGAATTAGGAAAATTAAGATGAAAATTTGGTAATTGTGAACAGCGGGAAAGTTGAGAAAGTGTAGGCCGAGTCAGGAGAATCCGGAGTGGTGTGGAGAACAAAGGGAGAGACACGTGAGGAGGAGAGGTCAGCTGCTTTAAAAGTTGGGGAGAAGTTATAATAGAGCAAACTGACCTGGAGCAACAGCAATTTTTGTAACAATGTTAGGGTCGAAGTGAGATTGAAGTTTCTTTTATAGAAAAGGAAAAGAAAATTTATAAGTAATGGTGTAGACTTCTCTGTTAAAATGTCTTTCAATTAACTTGGGGAAAGAGTGTCTAGCTTACAGGGTCACGTTTAGAGCAGGGGTAGGTAGCTTCATCCCGGGGAAGTTGTTCATGAAGCACCCTGTTGTCTAAAAGCGAAAGAATAGGTTTAAGATAGAAAGTGGTAATAAATAACAGAGATGTTTTCATGTTCAGGTTCATGAAATGGCTCAGTATTTCCTAGTGTCCATGGATGCATTTAGAAGTGATTTGTAACACATGGGGTGGTTTCATCATAAGCA
>NW_003852405.1:32456326-32463462 GCF_000181295.1 Otolemur garnettii
GATTTTTATTTTTTCCTTTTATTTATTTCTGGTTATTGTGAGAGTAGAGACAACTAGGTCACCATTTGTGAAGTTGTTAGGTAAAGTCACTCCTGCTGCTGTGTCCCACCCCCACAAGGTGTGCCGTGTACCCCTACTTTGTGCCCTTTAAGTGGGATTACACCAATCCGCTTTTCTCCTCCTCCCCTCGACCTGAATAGAATTAAGTTTTTCTCCTATATGGATGCAGATCATCTACGGCAGTGGTTCTCAACCTTCCTAACACCGTAATGTATTTTCATTGTTAAAAAGGGGTCAAGACCCACAGGTTGAGAACTGCTGGTCTACTGGCTGTATACTAAAATCGAGTATATTGGATACTTGCTTTTCCATTCTGTGTTACTTGACTGAGAAGAATCTGTTTCAACTCCACCCAGGTAAATACAAAAGGTGTAAAGTCACCATCTTTTCCTACAGCTGAATAGTACTCCATGGTATATATACACCAAAGCTTGTTAACCCATTTCTGAGTTGATGGGCCTTTAGGTTGTTTCTACCTCTTATAAATTCTGACAATTATAAATTGAGCTGTGATAAACAGTCTAGTGCAAATGTCCTTATGATAAAATGATTTGTTTTTCTTCTTAGTAGATGCCTGCTAGTGGGATTGGAAGGTAAAATGGGAGGTCCAACTTCAGTTCTTTGAGGACTCTCCATCATCCACGCCAGCACCTGCAACTCTGATGCTTTGTGACATGGGCTATTCTCCCTGCAGTTAATTGATATCTCAGGGTGATTTGATTTACATTTCTCTGATTAGGGACAAGGACAATTTTTTTTTCGTATGTTTATTGGGCATTCCTCTGTCTTCCTCAGAGAAGGTTCTCTTGCCCAGTGATAGATGGGATTGTTTGCTGCTGTGTTTGGGATTGGATTGCTCTTCTTTTTCCATTTCCTTAAGGTAATTTGTTAGATAATTGATGTGCTCTTTATGTTTTTTAGATGTAGGCATCTAACACAATAAATTTGCCTCCTAGAATGGTTTTTGCAGTATCCCTCAGGTTTTGGTAACCTGTAGCATCATTGTTGTGTTTGAGGAATTTAATAATTTCTTCCTTTATCTCTTCCTTAACCAGGTTGTCATTCCACCTAAAGTTGTTTGATTCCCATGCCTTTGTGTAGGGATGAAAATTGTTGTTAGAGTTGAGTTCCATCTCTATTGCCTTGTGGTCTGAGAAAATGCAACTCCTTTGATTTTGTTGAGGTTTGATTTATATCCTAGGATATGATCTATTTTGGAGAATGTTCCATGGGATGATGGGAAGAATGTATATTCCTTTGCTTTGGGGACGATAAGTTCTATATATGTCTGTTAAGCTCTTTGTTCTAGGGTCTCTTTTAAGTCCCTCATCTCTTTGTTTAGTTTCTGTTTAGATGACCTTTCCAGTTAAACCAGAGGGATGTTAAGGTCCCCAGTCATTGTGGAATTATAGGATATCATATTGCTAAGACCAATCAGGGTCTGCTTCATAAATCTGGGAGCATTTATGTTGGGTGTATAAATATATAGAATTGAAATGTCCTTTTGTGGTATCGTTCCCTTGACCACTATGAAGTAACCATCTACGTCTTTTTTGACTTGAGTTGCTTTAAATTCACTGGTTTCTGAAAATAAGGTTGTGGCCCCTCTTTTCTTTGGGGTTTCCATTTGCCTGAAATTTTGTTTTCCCTTGAATCTTATTTTTTTCTTTCAAGGTTAAGTATGTTTCCTGGATTCAGCATATGGACAGCTTGTGCTTTTTTATCCAATCAGCCAGCCTGCGCTCTTTAATGGGGAATTCAAGCAACTAACATTTACAGAGAGAATTCAAAAGGGTGGTGGGAGTTCTATTAATCTTATCTTGTGAAGGTCCATTGCTAAATTTTATCCTTTGGACCATTGTGGAAGCTAGGTTTTGTCCTTTAGTTTCTGGGTGTTTATTTTGCTGGTAGTCAATTGTAATGTTCAGTGTTGAGAATAGGTCAAAATATTTCCTGTAGAGCTGGTCTTGTTCTGGCAAATTTCCTAAATGTTTGCATATCAGTAAAAATTTTGATTTCTCCATTGATTTAAAGCCTAGTTCAGCCAGGTACAGAACTCTGGGCTGAAAACTGTTTTGTTTAGGAAGGTTAAAGTTAGCTGACCATTCCCTTCTGGCTTGTAAAGTTTCAGCTGAGAAGTTTCCTATTACCTTGATGGGCCTGCCCCTGTAGGTCAATTGGCACTTCCTTCTGGCTGCTTGCAGAATGTTCACTCTCATCTTGACGTTGGACAGCTTCATTATGTGTCTTGGAGATGATCTATTTGAGTTGAGATGACCCAGAGTTTGCTTTTCCTCTAAAAGGAGTGTTTTAGGATCTTTAGTGATACTTGGTAAGTTTTTATTTATGACATACTCCAGTAGGGCTTCCATTCCATTGAGATGTTCTTCTTCCCCTTCAGGAATACTTGTAATTCATATGTTTGAATGATTCATGAAGTCCCATAATTCTCTGAATGAATATTCTGCTTTATTTATTCTCCTTTCTTTGGTCCTAAAAAAATGACCAATTTATTTTGAGCTCTTACTTTTCTTGCAGTATTTTGCTAAACATAGTGGAAAGCAACTAATGCATCTTTCTCTTCTGCCCTTTTAACAGCCTGGGATAGCTCAAATCTTTAACATCTAGATCTGTGACTCTTTCTTCTCTGTGGTCTAATCTGTTATTGATGCTTTCTACTGCCTCTTTAAGTTCCCTGATTAACTCCTTTAAGTCCTTAATCTCTGCCATGTCCTGTGTATATTCTTCATATCCTTCATCCTTTTTTCATTCTGTTTTTCCACTTTCCCTTTATTGTTTTGCCATCTGTATTTTAAATTTCCTTTCTGTCATTTTCATTAATTCCTTATAGGTGGACTTCTCTGCAGTAGCTACCTCACATTCCCTTGAGGAGGTTGCCCTATTCTGGTTTTTCATGTTGCCAGAATTTTTCTGCTGGTTCCTCCTCATGTATGTTTTCTTTTCATTCACTTCTCTCCCCTACTTTGTGCTTCTCACTACTTTCTTCACTTTAAATTATCTGTTTCAGAGCTTAGATGTTAAAGTGGCCATTTTGTATAAGCTCAAAAGGAGGATAGAAGTAAAGAAGGAGAAGGAAGAAAGAAAAGGAAAAAAAGGAGGAATGGAAGGTAAGAACTAAAGAAAAGGATAGTGTTCCATATAAGTGTACAAGTCACCTCTGAATCTTTTTTTATTTTTACTTTCTGCTTTATAATATTTATTTGTATAAGTATAATAATTTTGTCAATCAGTTGAATATAGGTGGACTTTTTGGCTATTTCCACTTAAAAAATAATGTGAAAAATTCTGCAAAGAGTTGTACCTATGTTGTTTTACTGAATAATCTTTTTATTTTTTCTATTACTTAAAGTTTTATGTTGCTTCTTTCTCTATATTAGCTCTATCCATTCTATTTTTGGTTAATATCAATTCTTGGAGGGTGAATTTTCTTTCTATTTCTTCCATGGTTGCTAACTAATCCTTTTCTTTTGTCTACTATATGTCTAAGAGTTCTTTTATCTAAGCTTTATGGTTTGTTTGTTTGTTTGTTTGTTTGTTTGTTTTTGTGGAGACAGAGTCTCACTTTATCATCCTCTGTAGAGTGCCTTGGTGTCACATAGCTCACAGCAACCTCCAACTCCTGGGCTTAGAAGATTCTCTTGCCTCAGCCTCCCAAGCAGCTGGGACCACAGGCACCACCACAATGCCCAGCCACTTTTTTGTTGCAGTTTGGCCAGGGCTGGGTTTGAACCCAACACCCTCAGTATATGGGGCCAGTACCCTACCCACTGAGCCCCACAGGCACCTCCCTGCTTTATGTTTTTATTAATAAATGCATTTATGTATTTTGTTTGCTTAATTCCAGGCATTAGCGCTATAGCAGCAGCTTTCTAGTTTCCCATTTGCGAGCTATTTTTCTTTTCCACAATTAATGTTATTATTTTGTAGCAAAAATCTTATCCTTATTACTTTTTAATTAACCATCTTTAAATATGAGGAGTTTTTATTAGCCTAGATATTTGGTAAACATAGTAGCCAGGGAATCAGAATATTTTCTATGTTACTGAGAGTTATGTAGATGAGTTATATCATATTTTACTTCTCATATTCTGTTTGTCCACTGGTACTGAATGTCTCAATTTATTTTCTTTCAAGTGTAGACTAGTTCCAGAAAATGTGTTTTGTTTTTTTTTTAATATTTCTTATTTAACCTTAATTGCTCCAGATCTCTGAACTAAGCAAGGTTTAGCTCCTGATTTTATCTTTAAAAGCCCCCTTTTCTTATTTATTGCATAAAATAAGGTGTTAGATTATATATTTAGGAATTTCCACTCAAGTTGAAATAATATTTCCTGGGATCCTCTCAGAGCTCTCAAATATCTGAGTATTTGGTAACATTCCAAGATAGCTGTCTCTTATTTTTCCCTAAATCTTAGGTCATCATTCACTTTTAATCCAAATCCATCATAGTCATTATATGCCAAATTCTTCATCTATAGTATCTCAATAATTTCTTGTGATATTATTACTTATATTTCAGAGAAAGTCATTTAACTTTCAATGTCAGATATCTTATAAAAAATTATGTCAGATATTCAAACTTAATACATCTGACCCCAAACACCATCGTTTCTACCATAAACAAAACTTCTGCAGAAATCTATTGTTTTATAAAATTAAAGTCAGCTTTACATATTGAGCATATAATCCAATCTATGATACTATTTATCAGGGGCAAAAAATAAATAAAAAGATAATACATATGTAAATATTGTTATACTCCTATTATAGAAGATTTACAATATCCTAATCATAAGCTTAGCTATCTGCTAATATAGATTACTTATTTTAGAACATAAGGCTTCAACATTCAGGGATTGATTTTTGCCATCTATTGTCACAGCAGCTAAATACCATTACAGAAGACAACTCTTTAAAATTATTCTATAAAAACTCATATCACCTACCCAAATTCTCAGTCATGCAGAGAAATAATCAGTATACTGCCTTAAATTTGATTTTGGAGAAAAGTATTATAGCACATCAGAGTCATAAATCAAAGTTCCTCAAAATATTGCCAAATAAATGCTACACTGAACAAAACATTTAGATTGAAGCAAGCAGTATTTTAAATTTGAACAGATTCTTTAAACAATGATGTCTTTCTCATCAGGTTCTTGAAATCAGTGTTATCTGTTTACAAGACAATGCAATGAACAATTGGATTTTAAGTCTTCCTCACCTTAATTTAGAAGAGGAAGGACACATTGTTCCTCCGTATTGGTTCATATGTTAAAGGCAGTCTCTGTTGTTATTGCTTAATAAGGGATTTTTGGAGGCCTAAAAGGAAATGCTCTCCATTTTAGAAAATGCGTGGAGTTGCCTTGCTGTACGTGTGATAAAGCACTGTACAAATCTAAGTGGTTGTTGTTGTTAATGAGATATATTCCCACAAACAGCATTGTAGGAACCACTTTTATGCTAAGGCTGCCTAGAGGAAGCAGAGTAGTGGAGATTTTACTCCTGCTTTAAAAGGAAATAATCAGTCTGCAGGTGGCTGCATAGTGGGATAAGCAAATGGGACTAAGTGTAGCACATGTTTTTCTGCACAGTATAATACCAAACAAGAATGAACCAGATAAAGATCTTTTGTACAAGCAGCATTGTAAAGAAAAGCTTGAAGTTCCCTGCTCCTCATGTTTATGCAGGAAAATCATAGTGTTCTTAAAATTAAATTTTTCTTTACAGGAATATATTACTATAACATAGAACTCAGGCAGTATGTAATTTTAAAATTTCTATTTCTCCAAATCATTTAAACCAACTCAAAGTCAATGTTAGGACATTACAGGTCCAAACAAATCCACGCTGTTTCATCTATACTGTCTACACGGAGATGTGAGTCAATTCATTTTTACCCAAGAGTTTGTGCCAGGTTCATAGTTAATATATACTTTTATTTAGCTTTAAATATGAAATGAGTTCTTAAAAGGAGAAAATAAGCTTGGAGCAGTGTTGAATTAGTCCAAAGAAATGCATTATTTCAGAGTTTTCATATACTTTAATTCAGCTCAATTTTCCTGAGCAGTTGTAGCATATTTGGCACACCCCATGGAATTTGGAAAATACGGTGCATCAAGTCTGTAGTACAATGAAATCAGGGTAATTTCAAATCAGTCTGATTATTAAAGTAAGTACTTTTTTCAAAAACACTGCCTAATACCATACATAGCTTGCTCAGGGAAAAGTGAGAGGTGCTGAAATTTATTTTAAAATATCCCCGGGATGTGTTTGCAAAAGAGTATTAGCAACAACAAAGGTGTGCACTACTGTAAGATGTTGAGCTGCTTACCTCTAGCTTCAGAGAGTCTATTCCCTGTTCTTGTCACATAATCTAATGTTGGGAGGCAGCTGAGTGGCCTCCAGGATAACCATATTGCAGGACAAAAGAAAGGAGATGAGATGGAAGAGTTCCAGCTTCAGCCCAGTGGAGCCTGTGAGCTGGTGCCAAAGATAACAGAGTAGCATCAAAGGCTGTGTGGGACAGCTGCACTGGCAGGGAACTAAAAAGCAAAACAGAACAGGAGGGAGGGGGCAGAGAAAGAGAGACGGACAGAGAGAGAGGGACACAGAGAAGGGTCTTGAAATCTGTGTATTTCCCGACCATGCAGGACTCAGGCAAGAGGGAAGGGGAGTGAAGAGCAGAAAGGAGGGAATGATAGAGGAGTAGAGAGAAGGAAAGTAGGAGAGAGTTAAGGGACAAGGGGGGAGAGTGGAGTAGGAGTTAGTGAGAATACAGTGGGTAGTCACAGAGCAACGTTGCTGGACTAATTTAAAGGTCCTGAAAACAAGGAATAATATTTAGGATGTCAGTCATGCACTTAGGCTCCTGTCAAGCAATTGGAAGACAACAATCAGTTCTTTTGTGGGAATTTCCTTCAGAGCCTTCTTGTTAAATACATCAGCTCTGAAAACAACAACAGTTAAGAAAATAAAAGAGAGTCCCCTGCTGAAAGTGAATCAATTCAAACTTCATTAGGGCGTATACAGGTATGGAGGAGAATGAGGAAACAGTG
>NW_003852405.1:32463842-32466743 GCF_000181295.1 Otolemur garnettii
CTTCAAATTGCCAAATGAATTATTTTCTTTTCCTTCCCTTCCAGAACGTAAGTTTCAAATAAAATAACATGAAATAATGAATAAAACAGGCCCTGACTATTTCTTCTCTTCTGCATGGGAAGATTGGAAATGATACCAGTTCCACGGTATACAAGGACCCCATAACTGCTTGCCCAAACAAACAAGTATCAAGAAATAACAGAAAGAAATGTCCCTGAAAACTAAATGGGGGAAACTTCCTTATCTAAGTATATTAATAAAAAATAACATTTTAATTGCTTCAGCATTTCACCCTTCTATGCAAGGACTATTATTCTCTTCACCCAGACCCTAGGCTATCTTACCGTCCACAGCCACAGTTCTCTTTTGTTTGGAATACTCTTTCTAGGACAGTATTTCCCTCTGAACTATTTCCCATCAGCCCATGGAAATAAACAAAGGCCACTTAAAAGAGAATGAGCAGAAGCTATTTACTCGGAGCTTACACAGCAAGGAAATAAGCCAACATCACTCACAACTGGAAGAGACTCAGAGCCTGGTGGAGAGCGCCAAAGCTTGATGCTAGGAAAAAAAGAAGGCTCCGAAGGCTCCGGGTTTGCCCTGGTGGGAGCTATTGGCCAGGGGCAGCTGGAAATGGACTAACTAGTAGTGGGGCATCCTTGGTGGTGGCCTAGCAGGAGCACAGTTGGCTTTTTCTGAATGGTCCTAAGTTGGAAGCCAGGGAAAAGATTAGGGAAGCTGTCAGTTGCTGGTCAAGTCCTGACTGTTTGAGGCTGAAGGCTACTGAAGTTGTAGTTTTGCCTCCTTAACTGATTGCTGAAGGTGTAGTCAGGATTCTGTTTCAATATGTGTGTATGGTCTGGCTGTTGTCTGTATACTCCGTCACTCAAGCTCCTTGAAGATAGATGCAATGTTTGTCTTGCTCTATTTCCAAAGCCGAATTGAGCAAGTTAAAAGCAACAATAAATAAAAAGCAAAGAATTGTCCAGCAGTGAGTAAAGGACTTCCATTCCAGATTATATTCCTCTCTTTCTTACTCATTTTAATGATCTTCACAGAATAGAAGAAAATAGAATAAAATAAAAGCAGACATTCTCATTTTCAAATAAATCACATGGATAGAGACAAAATACATTCATTTTATACAACAAAGATTTATTGAACACCAAATATGGATTCAATCCTCCCCCTGGAAAGAGTTCAAATTTCATAGAGGGATGCAGACTTATAAAACAGTAACCATAAAGTTCTGCTCCTGGCCAAAATGAGTAACAGACTAGATTTTTCTGTGGCCTCAATGAGTTAAAAACTAGATGAAATATGTAGCAGTTTTCAATTATTGGAGAATAGGCAGGTTATCAGAGTGACGCCAAGAGAGAGCAGACCAAAGGGGAAAACACTACAATGGTCCCAGCTTCCTCCTTGGACAGTGCCTGTGGACCCCAGAGCATGGAGAGGGACTCCAAATAGGGCTCCGTTTGCTCCCTAAACTCACTAAACAAACGTGTACACGCAGGGATCCCTCTTGTTTTCAGCTGAGTACTAAAGTTTGGAAGGAATTGCAAGGCAGAAGGTGGGCAGGTGCAACGGTCATCAGATTTCACACACGAGCTGGGAACACTTTGTATTCTCACAGACAGGGAGAAGAAAGTAACTCAGGCCGAATTGAATGGCGTATTCAGAAAAAATCCCCTTTGTCGCTAGGACAAAAAGTACACACTACCAACAAAAAGTAAAGAGGATAAATGGGACTTCATCAAAATTTAAAATTTTTCTCTTCAAATGATGTTGTGAAGAAAACAAAAAGCAAGCTAGAGATGATGAGACAATGTTTGCAAAGCAAGTCTCCCGCAAAACCCCTGTATCTAGCATCTGCATATAAAGAGTTCCAACAGTACAATAATAAAAAGACTAATGATTCTCCCTCAAACGATGTTTTCACTTCTTCGAAGAATAGATATGGGTCACATGCAAAGATATGGGTCTCAGTATCATTTGTCAAGAGGAAGATGTAAATTAAATCCACCACGATATACCACTACCCTCCTTTGGCTAAAATTAAAACAGCTGCTCATCCTAGTGTTAGCAAGAACTTAGAGACTGGGACTCTCATCTACTGCTGGTGAGAACATGAAATGGTACAACTATTTTGGAAAACAGATTAGCACTTTCTTAAAACATTAAACATATGCCTGGAAAATGAGTCAGTCATTCCACAACCTTGCAGGAAAAATGTAAGTAGATGTCCATGCAAAGATGTACATGCCAAGGCTGACTCCGGTTTGATTTGTACACTAACTTCCATCAGCAGGCAGTTGCATGAACAAATCGTGGTCTCTCCATACAATAAAAACTCTCCTTAGTAGTTAAAACGGACTGTCTATCATTGCTACATGTAGCAAAATGGATGAAACTCAAAATAGTGGTGGTGATTAATATGAACCAGACAAAACAGAATCCATAGTCCATGCTTAAATTGATGTCAAATGTTAAAAGAAATAGAAAATAATCTATTTTGACCAAAGGCAGATGAGCGTTTGCTTGGGGTCAGGTGGCAGAGGTGGAGGGAGGGCTGGATTACAGCCGAGTAGGGTGTAAACTATGGGAGTCTGGATTATGTTCACCATCTTTGTTATAGTGAAGGTTTCAAAGTGGGGTGTCTGTGTGTTTTAAGACTGTGCATTTTACATATGAAATATTTGTCGTTTATTATATGTCAACTTCTTGCTTGATAAATCTTTAAAAAAGTGATGATTATAAAGCAAAAGTGCAAGAATTGAGATAAATATATAATTTCAGATCTAGCCAAGTGATGTCATGGACATTCTTATGGAGTATGTCAATACTTATATTATTCTTTAATAAGTAGGGCAGAAAATCCACCCTGGTTCTTACTTTTTT
>NW_003852405.1:32466798-32470165 GCF_000181295.1 Otolemur garnettii
CAGCTGCCAGCTCTTGAATGTCTGTCTTCTGAGGAGTTTGTACTTTGGAGTCACTAAGCAACAGGAAGACTGGATCAGATTTCTGTTTTAGAAAGGTCACTATGGTAACAGTGTGCAGCGGAGATAGATGGAGGCAACAAGAAGAAGTAGGAGCCTCCAAGGAAGTGTGGGAACCGCAGCTTGACCTGGGGCAGGGACCAGGAAAATGACCTCAGTTCTTGGATACTGAGGTGAGTGTGGGGATGAAGAGAAGAAAGATGGAAGTGAAGAGGAGAAAGTCTGAATCCCGGAATCCCTGAATCCCTGCAGAGTGCACCATCACTTACTTTTACATTCAGAGGCTCGCTCCAATAGACTTTTCTTCTCTTGGAAATTCCCTTGATAACTGAATTTTCTCATAAAGTGAACTGTACATGCAGAGATTATTGAACTGGATAGCATTCCTTTTTCTTTTTATTTACTTCTTTATAAATTCTAACAAAACATTACTTAGCTGCTATTAGTTTTTAACGTAATATCATTAATATTAACTCTTTCCACTTAAAAGATAAGGTTTTGGTTGGTGATTTTCCCAAGTCACAAACCCCAGCAAAATTCCCCGGAACAAGTAAGTTTTCAGTAAATATGTATCAATTCTTTGGCAACTGCATATGAATGTCAGATATTCCTGATTGTCAGTCTCTAGTTACTTTTCTTTTCCTCTTTATGAATAATTGTGCTTTTATTCTTTCCTAATTTTACTCTTTCCTGAATTTATAAAATCATTTTATGATACACTTTATTCGTCTTTTCATTCTTTACAATGTTAGGTATTCTTGTTCATTCAACTTAATAAAATTAGCAAGCTAAATTAGTATGTTCTCTATTTTAACAAACATAAAATACATAACAGATTTTATGGAAGGGTTGGCATGTTTGAAGTATTTCTGCATAGAGTTGGGTAGGTAGTGGATTGAATTACATTGGGGACCACTTAAGTTTAAGGTATAAGAAGAAATTTCAAAGGAAAACAAATAAATAAATATGACAAATATATGAATGTAACATTTTAGGTGAAATTTGAGATTCAGAAATATGTTTTTGAGGAGGTTGAATATGGATAGAGATTGATTTCATGAAGTGAATAATTATAGGAGGGGTTGGTATTGGGTTTATAATATGGAAGTTATCTAAAACAATAAAGTGTAAATCATTTACTTGCCTGTATTACCTATGTGACAAATTAAGCCAAATTGATAGACTTCATAAAATAAACAAGATTACATTATTTCAAGTAAAATGAAATTTTTAAAGCCTTACTCCCCTTTTTATTAGTCATGATAAGCAATAGATACTGATTTGAAGATGAATCTGTTTTTATTTCTGAAAGCAATATTGTTTTATTAAAAATAGAAGGTATTTTCACATGCCAAAAATTAATGCATCACCCTTTCTACTTCCTGTGTTGTGAGACTGAGCAAATTACTCAGATGGTGAAAAAGTAACTTTGTCAAATGTTCCCCAGACATTTCAAGGAAGAATGTTTGGTTAATCGTGACTCTAACTCTCAGTTAGTGTGTAGATACTCTTGTAAAATTGGTAGGAGCCGCTGTTAACTATGTCTTTAGTGTCACTGGCTACTCCTCTCTGTACTTTGGATGCTATAACCTTTTATTGGCTATGTCTGGATTAATAGTTCTGTTTCAATAACAAACCAAAATGTTCTCCAGGCAACTCCAATATCCTAAGGAAAACACAGCCCAAGCAATCTATTTTCTGACATTTGTTTACACTTCCCCATCCACGGTGATGGGGAAAGTGACACAGCATAGATCTGCCGGTGACAGATTCCCAGCCAGGTCTGTTTCCCCAACCCCAACATCACTCAGCAACTACACCAAAGAATTTGCCGATGGCGTCCTGCACATATAGACACAGGCCCAACTTAAACACATTCTCTGAAAATCAAAATGACACAAATGTCCTAGGAATCTATATGTGAATAGAGAGCCCTGGCAAAATAGCGAGAAATAAAGGGTAACTCTCCTAAATCATCCTCGGTGACATGTCAGCTTGTCTGAGCTAAATAAGATGGTTCTTATTACCTGTAGTCTGTTGTCACCCATGGACAGAAACACATCTGCAAAATCAAAAAGATGCCAGAAAGAGGCATCAAATGAAACCCAAGGCAGGAGAGGATCAGTGAATAGCTCAGAACCAACTTAGACAATTCTGAAACCCATATATGACAGAAGATTGTAAAACATCGATAATAGAGTCACGTGACACTAACTGATTAAAGTAAACAAGTTAATATTTCCAGAATAATTTGCTTAGCAATATTATACAAATCTCTCAACTAGAACAGACAAAGCATCTTCATAATCTAATTACTTCAAAAATTCTATTACCATAACAATCTAATCCCATCCTTTCCATGGTACTGCTACTGAATGCTTCAGTTGTCAGAATGGCAAAATCATTTAGAGAAAGTAGCTGTTCATTTTTATAAAAAGCTTTTTTGGGTATCAGAGGGAAATACAATATTTTAATTGAATAAAAATGGTTGCTATAATATGTTAGCATGAAAAAGAAATAGTCTATACACAATCCCAAGGAAAGCACTTATAAGGAACCAATTACTTGATATTTACAGGGGAATAAAACATATTAGAAACACTATGATAAGGACCTAAGACATGAAATATCAAATAAAGGAAAACTTCAGTGACATTTGTAAACATTTCTGATATTCAGCTAAATCCTAAAATTAATAATATATTATGTGTACAGGGTCATACATGTGATGTGTATGCAGTAAATCACAGTCGAATACATAGAAGAAGACAACGCCTATTTCATCCTACCAAATCTTAAATTTATATTTATTCTGTTGTTCACATAGCTATTGAGTTACAGAATGCATTTATGCTATCATGTGAATTTCCACAAATCTAGTAGAAGTTGAGTATAAGTTCTTATTTTAAAGATAATTCAACATATTAAAATGCGGAAGTACGCAATTTTTGAAATGAAGGCTCTGTAAGAAATGTCATCAACCTATTAGGGACTTAAAGTCTTTTGACGTCAGTCAAGTCCAACCCTGAGCTACACCTACCTTAGTAACTAAAGGCAAAAGATTGATTAAACTCCAAGAAGAGCTATAGGGGTGAGAATCATGTAATGCTGAGACTAATTTAGTTAACTCACAAATCACATGGTACCAAAAAAAAAATTTAAAGAAATCTGACAGTAAAGAATTTTAAATAAGAGATGGATTGTTTTAATTAACTTTGAAGGCAGGCAGTAAGCAAAACTCCCCCCTTTTTTTCCTTCAGTGCAGTTTTTCTCTATTGCCCAGGGAGGAGTGTAGCAGAGGGGACAGCTT
>NW_003852405.1:32470619-32482099 GCF_000181295.1 Otolemur garnettii
ACAAAGTATTTGTTAAATAATATTCTAGGCAATGTATATTATTAGTTCTTTTTTTGCAGTTTTTGACCCAGGCTGGGTTTGAACCCACCACCTCTGGTATATGTGGCCAGTGCCCTACTCCTTTGAGCCACAGGCACCACCCTATGTATTAACTCTTACGTCTTACAACAATCCTAGGCATTTGCTCAGTTTTATACAAAGAGGGGAAAAGTAAGCCCTCCCTGTTTATCCAAGGCCTTCGACTGTAGGTTGTCCACAGCTCCACAGTGCTGCCCCAGCTTCTTCAAGTTCATAGCTTAGCTGAGGTGGGTAGAGAAAAAACACTGAGATCTAAGCTTTTTCATTTTGGACAGAGATTTTTTTTCCACACATTTTTCATTTTCCAATGGGCAGAAACTATAAACATTTTTTTTCTTTTTTGGCAATACAATTCCTGTGTATTACCTCTATATCTCAAAATTCCTATGATGTATAATTTGAGGCATTTTAAAAGGCATTATTAAGGAGTATTACTGTAATTCAGTTTGAGGTGCAGTGATATTTTTCACAGCCTCTCTGGGAAACATCATGTGCTGATTAAAAGGGAAATATTCTGACATCAATACCTTTAGGCAGCTCGGTTGAGAGAGAAACGTGTGTGAATATGGGTCCCATTATATAGACAATCAGAGCTGCATTTCAAGTTTAAAAAGAAGGAACAGCTCTACTCCTAGAAAAAAAATAGGTATTATGTCAGAAGATTCAGAAATCCATACTCTTCAAAAGCTACAGCGTTCAGAAGCCTAAAAAATAATCTGATATAATCCAAATAAACACTCCTGTCTGTCACATAACCTTTAATTATAATATGGCAAATGTAATTTCACCTAATTAGAAAAGGTGAACCCAATTTTGAATTGCAAATTACCTTTTTACAAAAGCTTTTATGAAATTAAAGCATCCTCAGACTGACGGACTCAGTCAGGAGCGTTTCGGTGCCCTATGATGTGACGTTTTGATTAATCAGTGAGCCATTCCAAAAGGCTCCTACCTGGAACCATTCACTGGTTTTAATGCTAGTACTTCCAATCAAGACTTGCATTATAATGTGTACAGGTCAGCACTCCAACCCTCTCAAATTTCCCTAAACGTGTTTTCTCCTTTGTAAATAGGGACAAAAATACCCACACCTTTATGAAATTATAAGAATTAAGTGAAAGATCACCTGAAAATAATCTACTGGGCACTTAGAGCATTTTAACTGAATTTAATTGCAATTACTTTTAAATTGTAAGTTTAAATTGTGGGCACTTTGGGTGACACACAGTTCTATTAAAAGAGATGAAAATCTTCATGAAGAATAAAAGCCTAGGCCATTTTTTAGTTTTAGGATGCACAGAGATTAAAATTCCATTATGTAGTAAGTAAAAACCACTGTGTAGTTTCACTTAATAAAGATAAATTAAAACAAGTAAATAGAAGTTTTAAGTCTCCAAGATCCTTACAATGACTACCCATAGCATCTAACTAATTTTTCTTAAACAACATATTATTGACAATATGGATGTAAATCAGACTGCCAGGATTTTATTCAGAGTAGCAAGTAAAGAATATTTTTTTGTGTGTGAAATAATTCCCTGTAAACATCATGTATATATGTGAGGAAAATTTTAAGATTTTGTATAATACCGAAGGTCCAGTCCAGGCTTTGGGTTTAAGGTATTTCATAATCTGTCAAAAAGCTGACATTGTCCTACAATTAAATTTATTTATTTAAAAATAGATATACTAATCAAACTTTTAGACAAAGCCCTCAATTTTTATAATCTCTCAGTTTAAAAATTCAACCAAATAGGAATTTTTCGGTCTTCACCACTCTCTCCCTGACTTCAAAATGTTATCGATGTAAAACTCCTTAGATTGAATGTGCATAAAATACATTGTAAAGTACACTTTATTATTTGTTAGGTGTTTCCTTTACTGTATTATTTCTACGGTTCTAAATTTTATTTTGATTGTCCTATTAAGACGTGAGAATGAATAGAACAGACCCCCACGTGGTAGCAGACAGGCATCTTCTATCTCCACGTTTTCTACTGGTATTTTTACGAGTAGAAAATGGCTAACTTATGGGCACACCTGTAGCTCAGTGAGTAGGGCTCCAGCTCCATATACCAGGGATGGCGGGTTCAAACCTGGCCCCGCCCAAACTGCAACAAAAAGCAGCCAGGTGTAGTGGTGGGTGCCTGTAGTCTCAGCTACCTGGGAGGCTGAGGCAAAATCTTACCTTCCACCATTAAAAGAAAGATAAGAATAGGTGAAAACAAACTTCGGCTAATCTACAAATTCTTATTCAAAATAATTCCTAAAAATAACAAGAAAATTTCTTTGATAGTTTTATTTATTAATCCAATATTTCTGTATCATGTTGATATACAGAAATAACTAATCTTGAGTACTGATAGCATGGTGCTAGCAACCTTGAAGAACTTCATTCTTGCTTGTAAAGCTCCATAGTAGAATCATTTATTCCTGTCCTACTATAAAGAACCAGCAAATAGGACTCACATCTTAAACATATTAAAAATTTCAATAATTCTGTTCCCTTCTTTTATAGCCTCTTTCTCATTATTATCAACCCTGCTAAAATTACTTGCATAGAGAATAAAAAGATCTGACAGCTAGTTTGAGCAGTACTTGTAGTCAAGAGAAAGAAATTGATAAAACTAACTTTCTCGTGAGGGCTGTCAATACCATATTTTCCTAAGGATGGTTCACTTTCCATGTGATACACTGTCTCTTCCTTTCCTTTCTGAGTGCATTGCACATTTTTTCCTACATAAAATGAGGAATGTATTGATCAGAGCCAGGAAAGGGGTGTTTTTTGATCTTACAGAAACTTGCAGTTTTTAATTATTTTGAAATTCTTGAATGTATCCTTTTTGTGGAGTTACGTTACTGGATCTTTTTTACATTACAATGGCAAGAAAGTAAATTTGGGATTTTTTCAAATTTCCTCCATGCACTTATATTAAACTTCACGAAACCAAACAAGAAAAATAATGTAAAAATCAGAAGCATACTCACAAAGATTTCCCATATTTCTGAGAATTGCTTTATTATTTAGCACTAAACATACCAAACCACAGAGAGCTCAAAAGACTTTGATGTGTCTTTGTTTCTTTTTTTTTTTTTGTATTTCTTATAGCATAACTGTGTACATTAATGCAATCATGGGGTACAATGTGCTGTTTTCACATACATTTTGAAATACTCTCATCAAACTGGTCAACATAACCTTCATGTCATTTTCTTAGTTATTGAGTTAAAAAGTTCATACTCTGCTTTTAGAAAGATTCACTTGTACCCTTGTAAGGTAAACCATAGAGGTGACCCCACCAATCTCCCTCCCTCCCGACATCCACCCCCTCACCTCCCCCTCCCACCCCCTTCCCATATTCTAAGGCTATAATTAGGTTATGACATTCCTATAAAAGCTATGAATTCATTGCTAAAGCTGATGTTCTTAAGCCAGATGATTAAAATCTTGGCTCTATCACTTATTATAGGTGTAAACTTGAGTGAATTATTTGGCATCTCTGATCTTTTAGTTTCTGAGTCTCTAAAATGGGAATAACAATATCTGTTAAGTAGATTTTTATTATGTGTAAATTAACACTCATGAAATTCTTAGAGTTCAATCTCCTACATATTATATTTTCAATAAATATGAACAAATAGTATGAGTTGGATCTCTCAAACAGATTGGAAGCCACTTTATGATAGTGATAAAAGGTGTATCTACCACCAGTCTGCTATTCCTGATATCTCCAAAGGATGCTAACTATTTCATGAAAACAATGATATTGGCAGTAGCAACAACCTTGTTGCCTGGCCATGTCTGGAGACAGCATTCAAATCCTAAAAAAAGCATCAGTCAAACTTTGTTTGAAGCCTTGAATGACATGATTGATGCCTTCAGTTGGGAAAAAATTAACAATTAATCCCAACAAAATGAAACAATGAGAAGTTATATATGTAATAAGGAAGCTACTGAGAAAAGGATTCAAAGAGGGAGAGAAGAGCAAATACTAGAAAGTGGTTGGCATTGTTGTAGCTGGTGGATTAACTCAGAATAATCAAGGTCAATGTAAATTCCCCATTTAGACACACAAATGAATGATAAGGCAGTAATCTTCATCCTAAAATATCATTTCCTGCAAAAAGCAGTGGCCTCTGGCTTTCTGGTTATACACCATCTTATGACTTTGAAAAAGAAAGGCAAACGGTTTCTTTTAAAGCTGTGCTTCTTTTGTTAACAAGAAACGTGTTGACTTTTAATTGTCTTAGGAAACAAATTCTAAAGACATTTGAAAGCTCTGTCTTTAGTTTGTCTCATTGTTTAAAAAAAAGAATTAAAAGAAATCTTAACCTAGTAATTTAAGAAATCTTAAATCTAGTAATTTTTGGTTTGAGTAAATTGTGGGCGGCAATAGATGAACCATTTTCATGCCAAAAACTATCCATTATCATTATTTCAAAATATTTTTGATCCCCTACCATATAAGAACCACATAGAAAGTAACACTGAACCCTGTCAGTGAAGGGAGAATACTTCCCTTCTCTGGGAATAAAGGGATAGAGATTTTACACAGAATGTAACATCACAGAGCAGCAATGCAGGTGTGAATGTTACAAACAAGACTTTTTATGAATCACACATAGGAAACAAAAGCAATACCAATGTGTCCATCCAAATGTTTTCCTTATAAAAGGTTTTCAAGAAGTATATACCTTTTCATAAATGTATTTGTACCACTACCAGTCTACAATGGAGATGTGGTATCAAAACATTATGAGGAGTGAAATGGAAACATTTATGATTTCCATTTTGCTGAGATGATGAACCCACACAGTAACATTTTCAGGCCTGAGTTTTCACCCATGTTTGCAGCTAAACTAAAGTGATCTTCAACACAATTTTATAGCCATGAGGATGGAATTCCTTTCAAATAGCAGGGATGATCCCCTAAAGTTAATCTGCAATGTCCAGCCAAGTTACTTGTTGAGACAGAAGCAGTTGCATGCACTTTGGAGGACGTGAGATTCATGCAACTTTTGAAAATAGCTCCTTAATGAAAATGACATTATCCAATAACACATAACATGATGTGAAATAGTTTATTCAAGCATATGGAGAAGATTTAAGGGGGGAAAGAGGGGGAATTTATGATACCTAGAAACAACAACACACACATATATATATAAATAGTAAATATGTGTATGTGTGTATTATATCTTGAACTATAAATTTGCCATATCAAACAACCCCACACTTGGACTGTCAAGCCAAATAGCATAAAAGATTAGAGCAGTAAAGATAAATTTTATAAAGATACCTTTATATTCTATAAAATTACAAATTGATAAGAAAGGCAATGCATGGTAAAGTTTTTGCAATGATCCTACAAATATAAGCAAATTTTTAGGCATCATGAGCAAATTAGAGACAATCAGACTATATTTCAATTATGGTTGTTTCTTCTCATCATGCCTTATTCCTCAAATCAAATTTCATGAATAATTTGGAAGTCTGATTTAATACAATTCTGATTTCTAATGTTTAGGAGATTAAAGTATGTCTGTTGTCTAGCCCGTGCTTTCCCCAGACTAATACAACGAGGGTGCTTAACCATTTTTACTCTACTTTCTTGCTTTTCTTAATAGATTGCATTATGCACCATATTAGAAACAAAAGTTTGGGAAATGTCAAACCTTTTATTTCCTTGCATTCAGGTTGAAAGATTAGATATAACTGAACTAAATAAAACTTTTTTTATTATTATTTTTCATAGATTTCCTTTTGTAACTAATTCAACTATAAAGAAATTCAAAGTCATATGATAATTTGAATAAATAGAAATAAACATTTCCTTGTTACATTAATTAAGGTGTAGGCAGTAAGTAGAAACCATTCTGGTTAATTTATCACATATAATTTAATATATATTATTGTTAACTGGGACCTGAGGAGCTGAGAAGATGCACTGGGGACAATCCTGAGGGGGGTCAGTGAAGTCGCGTCTTTAGAGGGCAGCCCCTGCCTGATGGAGGCGAGAACAAACAGGTTCAAAATTACTGAACCTTTGACACTTGGAGGAGGGAACCCTGGAGTCGAAATTCAGACCTTTCAGAAAGAGGACTGAGATGGTGTTTCCAAGATCTGAAGTGTCCTGTGGGTCTGGAATGCAGGTGTCTGAGGAGCTCACATCAGGTCCCTGAGAAGCTTCAAGCCTGGTTTGGTAAGAATGTATATTGACACGAAAATGCAAGGTGCAATCAGCTGCCACTGTCTGTAAGTGCCCGTGGGAAGCACATGACCACAGCAAGGCCTTCCTCCTGCTGCAGGGGTTTCTCTCTACTGCCCTCTGTTGGTAGATCCCAGTAGGACAACAAGCTGGTAAAGCAGGACTGTTGGCTGAGCCTCAGGTTCAGAATTGCAATGTTTTAGAAGGACCACCCCAAAGCTGAAAGAGCACAGAATATTGTAGTCCAGAACTCAGATAAAATGTGAAAAGATTTTGAAAGACACAGACTACTACAGTTTGCACACACAAAAAGGTAATCTGATAAAACAAGCGATCTGATTCTAAACCCAGTATGGTAACGAGACTGCCCATAGAGACAACGTACATAAGTAATGGACCTTTATCTACAAAATATTTATTACAAAATTTCACAAAGAGGTGGCCAACATGTAGCAAATACTTTAGAACCTCTGTAAATTGGCCACCCAAGAGGCTGTAACAAGCTGGTCAACATAAGGAGGTGGGCCTGCTGTATGGATACATACATGTGATGCATATCTGATCTCTGAACATTAGGTCACCCTAAGAAGTGTGGGGAGGTGGTCAACTATGGAGGTCCTACTGTTTTCTAAAATTTTGTAAGGAATGTTTTGTAAATAAGGGGTATATAAAGCTACAGTTTCTCATTTTCCCTATGTATATGGTGGGTTTGGGGATATCCTGTACAGGGAATTGCCAAAGCAATTTGAAAAAGAACAAAGTCCAAAGATCAATAAAAGTTGTTTTTAGATGTAGGTGACTTAAAATCTTTCCTTATCAGAGTCACTAGGACTCCACAGATTCCAAGCTCTCCTACCATAACTACTGAGATGACATTTTAGGGAGAGTGGCTCAGTCCCTGTGGGACTCGGCAACACCCACACTACCAGATGGTTTTAGGTCTGGAAACTATTATATTATGGGCACACTCAGCCTTCTGGAAACTATTATATTATAAGCACACTCAGGCTTCTTGTCTTCAGTCTCTTCTCCCTCAGACATCTTCTTCTTCAGTATCACTTCCGTATTTTACCAAATTTTAAAATGTGACCACGTTTTATAGGTATAATTGGCATGCTAAAAAACAGCACATATTTAGAATGCAGAATTTTATAATTTCTGACACATGTATATTCCCATAAAGCCATCGGTGCAATGAAGATGGTGAACACACACAGATCACCCTCACCCTCAAATGTAATCCCGCACTGTCCCTCCTCCCCTCATCTTCACAGGCTACCCTGGATCTGCTGTCACTGTCAATCAGTTTGTATATATGTCACACGAGTGCCACATGAATCAGTGGTACTTACTATAAAGTACACAACAGAGTATTCATTCTTCTCAGTCTGGACTCTTTCCGTTATTGCAAACAATAATAATTCATCCATGCTAATCTGTCTATTAGTGGTTCATTTCTTTTTATTTTTCAGTAGATTCCATTGTACAGGCATTAATATTTATTTATTTATTTACCTGCTTATTTTTTCTTTTCTAAATTCTGGCTAACACAAAGCTGCTATAAACTTTTTGTCAAGGCTTTGTTCAGATATATATTTTTTCTGTTGTGTTAGATACCAAGGAGTAGAAGGACTACATTATATGATAGATTTACTATTTGAAAAACTGCCACACTCTTTCTTATACCATCATGTAAACAATACTTTACTAATTACTAATTGTGCGATGGGTGTTCCCACAAGAAATGTTTGAGGGTTCCATTTCTGCCAGTCATTCAGCAAAACTTAGTATCCTCCACCATCAGTTCATTCCATTCTAATAGGTATACAGTGGCATCTAATCGTGGAGTTTAGTTTCCTTAATGATTAATGATATCAAGCATTTTGCATGTGTTCAGTTGGATATGTATTCATTGACTTAAATTTGTAATGTCATATATATTCATACAAATTGAATTTTGTTTTTCACGTGAAGATAGTGCCAGATTATCTGAATCATATGATTTTTTTTTCATATACTCTGGCAGTAATGCACCTGAAAAAGAAGAAACCGGGGTGAACACAAGTGCTGCATTCTCTTCCGCAACTCCACCCATTTACCCCCAAACCCAAGGCATACACGGTCAATCCTCTCCTCAGTGACACTGTAACCAACCTGTCACTCTGAAAGCTCAGCTGTGCACTTCTGCCCTGCAGGGCCATTCACAGCCTGCCTAGTCAATCACAGGGAAGCATGCAGTCCACAAAACAGTGTCCCTTCTATCTGTCAAAAGATCCAGAAAAACCAGGACTGCACATCTTAGAAAAGACTCGTGTTAAGGTCAAAATCATTAAAAATCTGTATCCCTGTCTTTTTCTTACAGTCCCTTTTGAACATGGAAAGCCAACTGCCTCCAAAAGGAACAAAAGCTTTCTGCTCTCTCCCAGGCAGTGTCATATTCAGGAGTGGACAAAAATGCTTCACTTTTTTTCTGAGCTTTTAGGAATAAATTTGCAGATAAGTAGCACAACTCCTCCACCCCTGTCAAATAAAAAGCACTTTTAAAAATAGTACCTAATATTATACGTATCTCTTAAGTGAAACAATTACTGACAAAGGTAGACACCTGATGTTGTCACTTGTCTGAATAGCATCATTTAAAGACTAGTTGCATTCGTATGTAGATAATTGAAATGAAAATTTTGTCAAGTATGCATTTTACAGACAGACAAACTTCGTGAATAAAGTTTTAAAACCTGATGAAAGACAGTGTAGTTACAGCTGGGGGTTTTAAAAAGTAAAGCATTATTAAAATGGCTTAGCTACAATTTTCGTTGTTTTAAGAATGTTTTTTAAAAACATTGAGCCTAGCCAACTCTAGCAGGTCCATAGACTATTCCCTTAAATTTTGTTAATAAGTATGTTTTTTAAAATTTTTTATTGTTGGGGGATTCATTGAGGGGACAAGAAACCAGGTTATACTGATTGCATTTGTTAGGTAAAGTCTCTCTTAAAATTGTGTCTTGTCCCCAAAAGGTGTGTCACACACTGAGACCTCCACCCTCCTTTCCTCTCTCTGCTCTTCCTTTCCCTCACCCCCTCCTTCCTCTCTCTCTGCTCACCCCTTCCCCCATCCTCCACTGTATACTAGTTCATTAATTGTCCTCATATCAGAATTGAGTACATAGGATTCATCCTTCTCCATTATTGTGATGCTTTACTAAGAATAATGTGTTCCACTTCCATCCAGGTGAATACAAAGGATGTAAAGTTTCCATCTTTTTTAATGGTGGAATAGTATTCCATGGTATACATACATCAGAGTTTGTTAATCCATTCCCAGGTTGGTGAGCATTTAGGCTGTTTCCACATTTTGGCAATTGTAAATTGAGCCACAATAAACAGTCTAGTTCAAGTGTCTTTATGGTAGAAGGATTTTTATCCTTCTGGGTAGATGTCCAGTAACAGGATTGCAGGATCAAATGCAGGTCTAGCTTGAGTTCTTTGAGGGTTCTCCAAACCTCCTTCCAAACAGGCTGTATTAGCTTGCAGTCCCACCAGCAGTGTAGAAGTGTTCCTTTCTCTCCACATCCACACTAGCATCTGCAATGTTGAGGTTTTGTGATGTGGGCCATTCTCCCTGGGGTTAGATGAACTCAAATCAATCCACATGAAAAAAGCCAACAATCCCATATGTCAGTGGGCAACAGAAATGAATAAAAACTTCTCAAAAGAAGACGGACAAATGGCTAGCAAACATATGAAAAGAGGCTCAAGTCCCTAATTATTAGAGAAATGCAAATCAAAACCACCCTAAGGTATCTATTAAGAACTATTTTATTATTTTCTTCTAAATAGTGTGTCTCAGTTGTGATTTAGAATAGGCAATTTCCAAAGAAGGAGTCACCACTTCCAAATTTTGCCATTTATATTTGGAAGTTCATTGTAAAAATCTACAGTTTATAATAAAGTTCCCTATAATAGACTATATATCATACTATCACTGCTTTTCTACATTAGGTATTTTAATTTTAGGTAACTATTTCCAGGACAAAAAAATCTGAATGAAGTTAGTAAAATAATAAATTTCATCCCCCCCAAAATTGAATTACTTGATGTTACAATCTGTAAGTGTCTAACCTTTTGGGAGGACAGTGCACTGGACTGGATATCTGATTAATACTCTGGTCCTTCTCAACAAGAAAAATCCACATTTCTTATACACTGAAAGTTAACCTAATTTGGGGATGTTCACAGAATGCTGAGTTTGAACAACCCAGGTTAACCAGCTCCAGGACTGTAATACCCAGGCATGAAAGTTATGCCTTGCAGGCGTGGTGATAGGAAGGCGGACTCCTTAGGACTGAACTCCAGCCGGTACTCAGTGCCCCAACATTCACAAAAGGGAAAATACTTATTATAAAAAACAATCTCTAATTCACACAACAACGAAACACGTGCTGTGAGAACTCACAGCTACCTCTATAAGATTTTTAATTGATGAAGTTGTTTCCATTTACTTATAGTTTAGAATTAAATCTTGATCCAGACACAATTTGAAGTTATATAAAATTCTGAGCCAGTCAAAAAAGTTGTGACGTTCCTGAGCGTCAGCCTGAGTTTGTTTTGGCTCTTTATTCCAGCCGAGAACCCAGAATAAACGAATTGGTGTGTGTGTGTGACGCAGCACAATGTAAATTAAAATTATATATCCCCTCGGAAATCTATATGTCTTCCTTATGATATTTAAGGTAATTCTTATTTATTTGAAAATGTATTTGTGTATTTTTTATTCTAGACCTAAATTTCTCCACATCTTGAATAAGCCTAGACAATAAGATTTTTCAACCTATGCAATCAGTGTATTTATTATGCAATCAATTTCGGAAACATTGAAATTACCCTCTGTATTTCTCTCCTTAAAATTATTGTAATTAGATTTGAAATATTAAAGTGTACAGGCTAAGTTTACTCATTTTTACATAAACAAATTTTACCCAGTTCCACGTGACTAGGTCCATGAGATAGTGGGTAATGAAAATGGAATATAAAGTAATTACCACTTGGAAGCTTTTACTTTCATGCTACAGAATATAATTGTCCATAAATACATTTCTCATGCTACTGATATCAAGAGCTCCAGCACAACACACACATTTATAAGAAACCTTTTTCCTCTTTGTATCAAAAATACTATGTAGCTTATGGCTGTGC
>NW_003852405.1:32482202-32483860 GCF_000181295.1 Otolemur garnettii
TTTTTTTTTATCTCTTTTCAGTGACATTATCTTCCCAACCTCAAGTGACTTTAAAGTTCTATCCTCAGTCTTCTATTTATAAATCACTTTTTAGTAAATAGGTGTTGATTTGGCTACCGGGCATCTATGAATTCTACGGTTAGAATTAAACATTTTCTGAGAATATTCCTCCTGCTCTGCCCCTCTATGTGACTCGGAAGGTTCTCCAATCTCATCTTCAGAAACAGAGAAAGTGCCCTGTTTTCCTTCTGGCCACATTTGTTTGGAAAGGCACATGACACAGTTTGAGTGAGTTCAACTCACGCACTATGCTCATTTATTTATATACTTTTTTGATTTGAACATTTAACTTAAAACTAAATAATTCACCAATGAAGTAATTATTCACCAAATAGACTATATTTGGTAAATGTACTTCCAAATTTTCATGTATAAATACTATTCCAAAAATATATCAGGTATTTTAAATCATTTATGTCTTTGAAGAGAGAAGCAGAGAAATTTTAAGTTGGTCTGAATATACACGGTTTTTATGGTGGATTCATAGCAATAACATCCCCAGTTTGCTCCTTGCATCCTCATTGACTGAGCTTGGCCGTGTTAATCATTTCGGAAAAAAAATATATATATATAGCAAAATTGTGTTGGTTTATGATGACAGAAAATTATTCACTTTGTTTTGGAGGCCAGAAATCCAAAATCAGTTTTACTGGGCTGGAGTCGAGTTTCTGGCAGGGCTGTGCTCCTTTCTGGAGGTCAAAGGGACAAAATCTTCTTCCCTGATTCTTGTGGGTTCTGTCTGCAGCCCTTAGCTTGTGGCAAGACCACTCCAATCTCCACCTCATGGTCACATTCCTCTCTCCTCTAACATTTAAGACCTCCTGATTCCTCTCTGTTATATGGAATGTAAGAATACACTTGGAACCTATTCAGATAATTCAAGATAATTCCTTATCTCAAGATTTGTAATACTATCACATATGCAAAATGTTTGTCACTTAATGTTACATTCAAGGGCTCCAAGGCTTGTATGTGAGCATTTATTAGGGTGCAGCTTTCAGCCCGCCATATCCTCTTTCTCTCTTTCTCTCATTGTTGACCTTAGGCTTTCAAATAGTCACCATTTTTTATGGCATTTCCTGTATCTCCTTGTTAAATATTTTTGTAATTAGGAAGTTTCCTTCTATACCCAGTCTGCAAAACTGTTTGGTGAATGGGTTTTGATTATTTGTAATTATTTATCCCATTTAGTTAGATAATCACATGATTTTTCTCTTTTAATCTATTTTTATGATGAATAGAGTTAAGTAGGGACCAGGAGGAAGTGGAAACAGGTGCAGAGGCATAGAAGTGAGGGGGATTCGGTAGAGACACTGTTGATGGCCGAGGAGAGGAAAATTTAAAAACCCACAACGGCCAACCACAGGGACAAAGACCTGGGGCGTGGGCTTAGAGGAGCCGGCAGAGACTGCTAGTGACCTAACCTTCTTAGCATGGTAAAAGTCATGCCCACCTGCACCAGGGGGGTTTATAAACGCCGTGGCAACCATGGGAAGTGACCATATAAAACCTAAGCAGAGGACAGCCCAGTTCCAAGAATGCTCCACCTCCTTTCCAGGATAAACCAGGAGTATTCAGCCCATTTACCATACTGTAAA
>NW_003852405.1:32483880-32486938 GCF_000181295.1 Otolemur garnettii
ATAAAACCTAAGCAGAGGACAGCCCAGTTCCAAGAATGCTCCACCTCCTTTCCAGGATAAACCAGGAGTATTCAGCCCATTTACCATACTGTAAAATGTAGGCATAAAAGTAGAAATGTGTTAAAAACTCAGGGTCTTCTCCATTCCCGGGGGCAGTCTTTACTCAATAAATCTTCCTGTTTGGCAAGGTCATTCGCTCCATCAACTCAGTAGTAGTAACCACGCTTCTGTACAGGGAAAAACACAGGGAATGTGAACTCAAACCACACATTAGCACTGACTGATTTTCAAATGTTAAACCACCATAGTGTCCTGGGAATAAGTACCAATGAGTCAGGATGTATTTCTTTTGTATATTTCTAGACTTGACTTGCTAATACTTTATGTAGAGGTTTTAATTTCTGATAAATGTAAAAGGTTTATTTAAAAAAATTTTTCTTCCTTAGAAGGTCTGTAAGTTTTTTCTGTCAAGATTTTGCCATTCATATTAAAAGAATTAAGAAGTGATTCCACGTTCTTTCTCTTTGGAAATATTTATATGACCTTGGTAGGAAATTTCTCAAATGTCTATGAGATCTCACCTGTAAACCAACATGAGTAGTTTTCTCTGTAAAAGGTATTATGATAAACTTAGTATGATAAGTACTTAATGATAAGTAAATTTCTTCTTTCTAAAGAAGATGACAAATGGCTGATAAACATATGAAAAAATATTCAGCACTATTAATTTTCGATGAAAACAGACGAAAGCTACAATGAGGTATCACCATACCCCTATCAGAATGGTCAGTATTGAAATATAAAAACAACAGATGTTGGCACGGATGCAATAAAAGAAGAATTTTACTTTGTTATACACTGTTGGTAGAAATGTAGACTAGTACAACCTCTATCAACAACAGAATGAAGACTCCCCCAGAACTAAAACTAGGCCTACCATTGGATCCAGTATTCCGAGTTGGGTATTTACCCAATGGAAATTAAGGCATTATATCAAAAAGACACCTGTACTTGAATGTTTGTCACAGAACACTTAATAATTGCAAAGATATGGAATCAACCTCAGTGCCCCTCAGTTACAGTTCCCTTACACTGAAGTTTCCCCTCTGCCTACTTATAGCACTGGACCTCTGAGGAGCCTGGTACAGATACGGACAGTGTAGTACACACACACACACACACGCACACACACAATGCAACATACACCCACACATGCACACAACACCCCCACACACACACAACCACACACACACAACACACACATGCACAACCACACACAATATGCACACACACCACATAACACACACAGGCACAACCACACACACACAACACACACACACACATGCACACACACAATGCAACACACATCCACACACACACCCACACATGCACACTACACCCCCCACACACACAACCACACACACACAACACACACACAACATGCACAACCACACACAACACACACACAACACACACACACACACACAACCACACACACACAACACACACATGCACATCACACACCATAGCCTACTGCTCAGTCATAAAAAGGAATGAAATAATGTCTTCTGTTGCAACATGGAGGGAACTGAAGAATATCCTACTAAGCAAAGTATCTCAGAATGGAAAAAAATACCACATGTTCTCACTAATACGTGGGAGCCAAATGACGGGTACACGTGGCCGTGTAGTGGCAGAGAGGACACTGGAAACTTAAGATGGTGGGGAAAGCTCACCTATTGGGTGACAGGTGCACACTATACAATTAATCCACACAACAAAAATATTCGTACCTCTTAATATTTTGAAACAAAAACAAAATAGACAATTTCAGTCACATGGACAGGTAGACTAACTCCACACAGACGCCTCAGGTGCGGCCGTACTGTCAGAGGTGCAGGCTCTACACCTAACAGATAATTGACTTGCACAGATAACAGATCGTGCGTTTTGAATTGGTCAATATAATTCTTCCATCTTCCTGCTACTGCTTAATACTACATGTCCTAGACAGAAGATGAAAGGAAGGGAGATGAAATGTATATACTGTACTCCTGAGAGGGGAGGTGCTGTAAGTAGCCAGAGGGAAGAACTTCGATGGTAAAAGGGATCATAATTATTAGTGCACTTCACCTGGTGAGTGTTAGAGAAAGTAAAGAAAGACAGAAAGCAGAGCCATGAACACTGAGAGAGAACGTAGCTCAGACCCGGGCAATCACTACAGATCTGAAAATAGATTGTTTGCATAAACATAGGCAAACTGTTCATAGATTAAAAGGGCAAAAGTCTTCTTAGATTTTGCAAAATATCAGCTACTAGGATATGAAATGATGCTTCTTGAAAAGCAATTGTTAAAACATATGGTAGGTGACTAAGAAATCTATCAGAACGAATCTCTCTGCAATCCCGTTTCCTAACTTACCTCATTGTTCGTGCACAAAACAGGTATTTATTAGGCAGAAAATTATTAAATATGGGTCGAGGTTATAGACAGTCTTGCTGATTTTCTGGATAATAGAGTCAGGAGAAAAACAATTCTGAAACTAACTTATAAGTAGCTACATTATACAAATTCTGATGCGTGAATAGTGAAAAAGTTTCAGACTCAAAGTACAATAGATAAGTAGACAAAAGAATAGTAATAACACACTGATATAGAATAGATAAATAATGTGCAATAAATGCATATAAATATTATATTTTTAATGAATTATGAAAAATTGGAAGATATTTGAGTGTGGACCAATGTACTACTTTGCTCCACGTGGAATGGAAAGTTTGCAGGAAATGGACAGTCATTAACAGGGAACACTGACATGGAACTGTATTTGTATGATCTCTCTTTCTACTGCAGAGGATGGATTATCCAGACATTTGTCTCAAGGCCTCCCCTCCACTTTCTCACTAGATTCAACTTTGCCTTACTTATTCAAATGCTTTTTACCTTGAGTCAGAGGGTTTATGGTTTCCATGCAGTTTGAAATGTCTTTATTCATTATTTATTCAAACATTTTTCGTCTCCCCTCTTTCTCTTCTCTTTGGGCACTCTACAAATTTA
>NW_003852405.1:32486958-32488878 GCF_000181295.1 Otolemur garnettii
GGTTTCCATGCAGTTTGAAATGTCTTTATTCATTATTTATTCAAACATTTTTCGTCTCCCCTCTTTCTCTTCTCTTTGGGCACTCTACAAATTTAACTGGCATCGTGAAATTACTTCACAGTTCACTGTGAACTTTTTCCAGTCTTTTTTTTTTTTCTCTTTGTGCTTCAGTTGAATAATTTACATTGTTCCATCTTCATGTCCATGAACCTTTTCATCTGCACGGTTGACTCTGCTTTGATAATGCCGTCTACTGTGATTTCTATCTTGGACATTAACGATTTTATCTCTGAAAGTTATCTCTGAAACACTTCACTTAGAATAAGGGTCTTGAGTTCCATCCAAACTGTTGCAAAAGGCCTTAATTCATTCTTCCTCAAGGCTGAGTAGTATTCCGTAGTGTACGTATACCACCTTTTGTTAATCCACTCAGGGCACTCGGGTGGATTCCACATCTCTGGAATTGTGAATTGTGCTGCAATAAACATTTAAATGTAGGCGTCTTTTTAATGAAATGACATTTTCTCTTGGATAAATACTCAGTGGGAGGATGGCTATATGCAATGGTAGGTCTACTGTCAGTTCTTTAAGCACTTCCTCTACTGTTTTCCACAGAGTTGTGCGCTTAGCAGTTCCACCACCACCGCATTCATGTGTCTCTCCCTCTGCATCCACACAGGCATCTATTGTTTTTGAACTTTTTAGTAAAAGCTCCTCTAACTGGTGAAAGGTGATATCTCATGGCCCTTTTAACGTGCCTTTCCCTAATGATTAGCAATATTGAACATTTTTCCTATGTTTATTGGTCATTTTTCTATCTTTTAAAAAGTATCTGTTCCTGTCTTTTGCCCACTTTTGAATGGGCTATTTTTTTTTCCTTGTGATTTACTTGAGTTCTTTTTAGATTCTGCTTATTTGCCCTTTAATGAAGGAGTAGCTTGCAAATATTTTCTTCCATTCTGCTGGTTATCTGTTTTCTCTGTTTATTATTTCCTTAGCTGTGCAGAAGCTTTTTTAATTTAATCAAAATCAATTTATTTATTTTCATCATTGCTGTGTTTGCCTTTGGATCTAGGCAAAAAGATAAATTGCAGCAGAACTGAACAGATCACCAATCAGACAAAAATAAACACTGGTCTTAAATGGTCTCTAGAACAAGTGGGTGTAGCAGACATTTATAGAACTTTGTATCCCCAGACCACTAAACTACTGAATATTCATTCACTCTTCATCAGTACATCAAACATTCCCTAAAATTGGTCACGTTTTAGGCCAAAAAACATGCCTTAACAAATTTTAAAAAATAGAAATTATGCCACGTATTTTCTCAGACCACAGTAGAATAAAACCATAAATCAACTCCAGAAGAAACACTTAATTCTGTACAAAATCATGGAATTTAAACTATCTGCTGCTGAATGATTATTGAGTCAATAATGGAATTAAGGTGGAAATCAAAAGGTACCTTGAACTGAACATGTATCATGCTAATGTTAACTGTGTTATTAATCCATGGACACTGGGGGATGCCTAATTCTTTGTTTTCTTTGAAGTTTAAAACTTTTTACAATCGATATGTACCATTTTTGTGATGAGTAAATAACAGCCATGTGATGTTTTGCTCAAAATTATAGTTATAAAACTATTTTTTTTTGTTTGTAGTTTCTGCTGTATGTGTATGAATGTCAGGTTTACAAGAAGGAAGAGTTCTTAAATCATTTGAGGGGGTAAGTTTTTAAATAATAGAGCTGCCAGCTCATTAGAAAGGCAGCTGGACAGGTAGTTTTGAGATAAGTAAATTGATCAATTAACCTCTACTTATCATCATTTGTTTTCTTGATTCATTGTTGCAGAATGATGTTTAAATATCCGTGTACTTATTAAAATGTGACTGATGTGGTTAGCAAGCTAAAAATCAAT
>NW_003852405.1:32490266-32491183 GCF_000181295.1 Otolemur garnettii
TAGCATAAGAATCTTGTGGAGATGCCTGTGTATATGTTATGTTTCAAACAATTTTGATTGTATGGGTAAATACCCATGTACAACTTTGCACAGCCTATCAAGTGATTCCTAAATTGTATATGAAAGAGGAACAATCTTGTATTTAATTTTATTTCTTGCCTTGTCATCAGTAGTGGCAAATTTAATGTTCAGATCTACAATCTAATATGTAATGACATTATTTTGTATTAAAAAAACAAATTTTGAACAAGAACGCTTAAGTTACCAGAACGATAATAGTGTTAATATACTAAAACTCTTAAATGTCTACCATTATGCTAATTCTTATTTCCTAGTTTAGATTATAATATATGCACTTGGGCATGCAAAGCTTATATATGCAAAATATTTCAAACCACACAAATAAACAAAAAAAGGCCTACATTATCAAATTAAAGATTATAAATGAGAGTAGTTCTTGCAAGGAATAATTCTCACCTTACATCATTCATGAAATAAAAATCAATGAAATGATGTGAGACATCCCTGCAAGTCTTCTTTTAAAGGATTGTGTCTTAATAAATACCATAGTCATTAAAAACTTTCATCCAAATATATTATGTAAACCTTCACCCTGGCACTTTATTCTGATTAGAAAATTTCACTTTACTAAAGCATGAAAAATGAATGTAAATAGAATAGAATACCAAAATATTAGTTATTTTCTATATACCAATATGTTTTTAACTCTGCTTTAAAACATTTGAATATTCAGGAAATATTTTCACAGCTTTGAATTTTCTTTAGATGTATTTCCAGATTTTGACTTTGCCTTATTTTCCATAGATGTAAATAACAAGTATATAGCAATTTACATAATAAAAATATTATATACCATCAATCATGTCAGCATAAATAATGAAATAATATTATGCACA
>NW_003852405.1:32492435-32493648 GCF_000181295.1 Otolemur garnettii
GGCCCCAGAGCTGAAGAATCAGTTGTTTAAATTATAAAATCATAGGAGTAAGTTCTAAAAAACATCAGAATTGACTTATTTTGCCTACCTTACGCTCATCTATCTGAGCATTATTCTGTCTGCTATGCTTTTCAAGATAGAAGATGAATGTTCTTTTTTCTTTTTTCCTTCATTTTCTTTTTAAGACAGGGTCTCACGATATTGCCCAGGCTGCCCTCAAATTCCTGGGCTCAACCAATCCCCCTGCCGCAGCCTGTCAAGTAGCACAGACTACAGGAGCTTTACAGAATCTTTCGTACAAGTTATTTCTTCTACATTTTCATTCTATTTCCTTGTCACAAGTAGAGACAAATCCTTTTCCACAAAACAATCCTGCATATAAGTGAAGAAACTATATTGTTATTATTAAGAGATTTCACTATGTGAAAGAAGGGCCTGGAGTGAACAAAAACCCACAGAAAAGTGAGAACATGAGCCCTCGGTAGCAGCACGCATCCTCACTCCCTTAGAGTTCTGCTCTTTATTATTCTCTTCCTTTCCAATTCTTTCCTGCTGCAATGGTGCAGAATGAGGCTGAACCATATTGGCTGAGAATATTGCCAGGTAGATAAATATCTTAATATCTGCCTATTAGGAGGCATAGAATCACAGAGAGAAAATGGCTTTTTAACGGCACAATGCAATATAAACCCAACACATTGGAAGTTAAAAGTGATGACCTCTCACTTCCTTGGGTAAAATCATTGTTCAGGAATTTCTCCTCCAAGAAGCAGTCACCATCAGAAGCAATATTTTTAATATGATGAGGGAAACCATATATATATATATACATACACATAGATATAAAAAATTTGAAAAAGTCATAGTGTACTCTCATCACGTAAGATATTAAGGTATTTATCATAACGAATTCTCATAAGCTTCAGCACAGGCCTCTTTGGAATGCATTAGTAATATGATCTTTGATGGCATTCAAAGCATTTTATGCCAAAATAAATTTCAGTTATGTGACTATAGCACAAATAAACCAATGAATTTTGCATTTCATCCATATGTTTGACTTCTCTCTAGAAGCCTCAATTCTAACAAGATATTTTCAGAATGCTTTAAATACTGATTAAGCTGAATTCGTGAAAGGTCAGCCTCCCTCCACCCATTCATCTCATGAGATTATTAATGGACCTGATTTCTTTTAAACCTAATTAATGAATTG
>NW_003852405.1:32494355-32494862 GCF_000181295.1 Otolemur garnettii
GGAAGCAAGAAACTGAAGTTATGTCGGAAGCATTCCAAATTCAGAATCTTAACTTTTTGTTGTTTGTCTCAAATCTTTTTAACTTTTCTTTTCATACCTAATTTAAAATTTGTAGCCCCTTTAGAGATGCTTTCCAAAGCATTTAATTACTTCATGAAAAACAGTATCTGTATTTCACAGTAATTAATATAGTGGTTTATACAAAGTTTAATTAAATTATCCAATTATTTGACAAAACAATATGTAAGAAAAACAAAAAAAACAATATGTGAAAAGAAAAATGATTCTTACATTTGGTGTGGCTGAACTTGCGGTGTTTATAGAGTGTTCAGCACGCGGAAACCAACAGCGAAGGGAGGAGAATGGTGGGAGTTAGTTCTGAAAGTTTCTACTTTAATAATAATGCTGTTTATTAGTCACTTAATTAGTGGTAAATCCTTAACACATATTGTCTCTTTGATTTGTTGTAACTCAGTGTTACACATTACACATCTCTACTTTTAAAGT
>NW_003852405.1:32495303-32499724 GCF_000181295.1 Otolemur garnettii
GTGAAACAACTATTCTACTATGCAATTTATTGGCAGATCTCTTTTATATAGATATTAATTACATACACTTTGCAAAGAATTATGATGCCAAGAACTAAAACACCCAGATCACATATCTGACTGCTAGACTTGAAATCCAACCCAACAACAGTAACAACAGTGACTGCTTCATAAACATGATGCTTTGTTTTTTCCTAAAAGTTTCCTAAACTTTTTCTTTTTTTTCCTCTTTTTGCATTTTTTGGCCGGGGCTGGGTTTGAACGCGCCACCTCTGGTATATGGGGCCGGCGCCCTACTCCTTTGAGCCACGGCACTGCCCCAGGTCTCCTGAACTTTAGATCAACCACTTTCTCCATACATACTACATTTTTATTAGTTCAGTAGCTAAATAACAAAATATTAGAGATGTTACTGAGCATTCTGTTGGATTTATCAAACTCTTAAAATATGTTAATAAATGATTAACATTACGAGGCTCCTCTAAAATCAGGGGACATTAGGATGTTCTTTAATTACCTTTATTCAAATTAAAAACCAACTTTAGAAGGAAAATAAAATCTTACCAATCTTATTTTAAATTTTCAGAGAAAGAAATGTCCTGTAATAATGCACTGTAATCTGAGCGGGTTGTAACAGAAAGGCATTTCTTGTATTTAATTTCAGTTTCTTTCTTTCCGTAGTTTGCATTTTTAACTCTAAACTCAGTCGGGGAAATGGTGATCGATGTCTAAGTAATACTTTTTCATATAAAATAGTAATAAATTATTTTGTGGGAAATAACTTTGACCAAGAGTTGAGAGGAACTATTTAAGGGGTGTTAAATGATTAGAAGGAAAAATCAAAAACAAACATGTAAACAGATACATGAACACATTATTTTTATAAACAGTTACACTCTGTGTCCTTCAATGGCATTTTACATAAACTGGAAACATGCAGAACTGGTCCCTGTGACCATGACCTGATACAGTCTATAGGTGAAAGATCCACACATTAGATGAGAAGAAGAAGTTAAATAACTAATGATTAAAAGAGTTTAAAGGACATTATTTTCCATGTCTTTTTAAATATGTACCATTTTGTATTAGTTTTCTTTTTTTTTTTTAATTGAATGGTAACTGTGTACATTGATGCACTTTGGGGGTACAGTGTGGTGTTTTCACACACAATCCATGACATTTCCATCAAACTAGTTAACATAGCCTTCATGTAACTTTCTTAGTTATTATGTCAAAACATTCATATTCTACTCATAGAAAGATTCACTTGTATTAGTTTTCTATTGCAATGTAGTGAATCTTCACAAACTTAGTGGCCTAAAACAGCACACATTCCACATTCATGGTCTCACAGTCTGACAGGCCAGGAGGCCAGCACCGGTTGCCTGGGTCCTCTGTTAAAACTGCTCAACTGAAATGACATCAGCCAGGACTGCAGCTCTCATGGCAGCCTTGGGATCCTCTTCCAAACTCTCCAAGTTCATCTTCCACGATCCGTCTCCCCGTAGCTGCATTCTTGCGAGCTGTTGGTCAGTCAGTGGTCTCGGCTCTCACTGGCCACCTCATTTCCTTGCAACTTGACTCCATGTGCAACACAGCTACTGAATTCTTCCTGATCAGCTAGAACGTTTGTTTTTTCATCCCTCTCTAGTCTGCTAAGACGGAGTTGTAGATTTGTGATATAACTACAAGAATGACTGTCTCATCCTATTCATAGATTCTATCCACGCTCGAGGATATCTGAGTGGACAAGGTGTGTATAGAAGGAGGCAGACACCTGGCCACTTCATGATTCTGCAATGCTGTACGATTATATAATATGTAAGTGACAAGTGAACATTTTCTCATGAGTGTGCTATTTTTTTTTTTTTATTCATCTGTTTATAGCATGACTGTGCCAGGTGATAGTCACTCTGGGTATAAATTCAAGTCCAACATGGCGGCTGGTCTCCTAAAGCCCTATACTCTCATGATGAAGAAGGATAATGGAATCAACGGTCATCCTGATAGATGATGTGGCTGAGATGCAAAAAAGGTGCATTGAGATCAGGAAGGAATTTCACATATTCTGACAGGAGGGTCAAGAGCTCACTCTAAATTGATACTAGAATTAAATTTGGAAGGATATGTAGGAACTTGCTGCCTGACTCAGTAAATTGGACCCATCCCAGGGAGAGGGAAAAAATGTGTGAGGATAAAAACTACAAATGTTATATTGTGTGTTCAAGGAGTATCAGCAGTTGATATCCCTTGAGGTAAGGGTGCCTATGATGTGAACATAGCCTTAGCTGTAACTGCAATATTAATAAAATCCATATTAATTTTATTAAAACTAAGAAGAGCTATGTTAGTTAATTAGACCTAGATCACTGATGTCAGAGTGAGTTATGCTGTACCTAATATTAGTGGCTGAAATTAAGATCTTGTGACATGAAGTAGACAATTTTAATATTTCCTAGAACAAATAATTTTTAATGTCTTTAAGTCTAATTTATAAAGCATAAGATAATATTTACTCCAAACACTGACTATAATAATTTCCATATTATATGACAACTTTTCATAAAGCATTTTAAGATATTATTATAATATTTTAAAAGCTAGCAAATGTGTTACACAATTATAATGCTACAGGCACCAAATGTTAGCTATAGCTATTTCTGTCATTCACATTAAAGTGAAATATCTAGAAAAGTACGAACAAATGAGAGAGTGAATGAACAGATAACTAAATAAAATTAGAGTTGCCCTCTCCTGTGTTCAGAACAGGAAACTGCCATTATTTCCAAGAGGGAAATGATTTTTAATATCATACCTTGCATAAATAAAGGCCTTTTTGTCAATTTGTTTTCTGAACTCACGCTCATCTATCTTACCTTCAGAGTTTTTTATCCCTCTAAAATGACATTGTTTAGGTCTTGAGAAGATAATAACATATTCAAAAAGCAGAAAAGAATGCAATAAGTGTCTGCGAAACACAGAGATGAGATACAACGGGTGTCTCTCTGCTCCGCAGTTGAGGCAGGACAGTCACTGTGGTTAAAAGCAAGAATGCCAGAGGCAGCGTGCCTGGGGTTGGTTTCTTCCTCTTTTTCTATACACGATCTGGAAATGATTGTTTAATTCCTCCATTAAGCGGAGATAATAAAAATACTATCTAACTCCTAAAGTAGCTAAAATCTTAACTAGTTAATATATTCAAAACGCTTATAAGTGTGCAGAGCTCAGGAAATTTTGTCCTGTGTCATCAGTGGTGGTGTCCAACAGAGGTGTTGCTGAGAGGTACCGGGGAGGAAGCGAGTTCCCTTGTAATCCACGGGAACTCTCCGGTCCACCCAGTTAACATCTCAGAGTCGGGCCCGGGTCTGAACAGGGCCGTTCCCACAGAGAAGACTCGCCAGCTGCTTGGGATCAATAGCTGAGTAATTTATGCCAGCGTGGTAGCATATGGGGCCTGAGATGACACGGCCACTGAGGGAATGAGTCTCGGAACTAGTGACCTAGTGACTATGGGGCAAGGATGCAGATCTTTAAAGCACCCTGTATTCTACCCGCTTCGGGGCAGTCACTTACTGGGTGCGTGTGGCGGGGCAGGGGTGGGGTAGCAATAGATTCTCTGTGACATTATAACCCACGAGCCAGCTCACACTTACACATTGAAGAAAAGACAAATCATAAGAGATAAAAGAACGACGGGTGGCCATGGCGACATCTCCCTCGCGTCAGGTTAAATTCATAATCCATGGCTATCATCCCCCTTGGCCAGTAACAGTGACAAACCTCTGCATCGGAGCTTTTAACCCTGCGTTTGGTCGGTGCTCTGAGCCTGTCGGGGTGAGCACTTGCTGAGTGGCAGTGCCCCGGGCGGCATTTTTCAGCGTGTCCCTCTAATTGAAATACATAGTAACTTAAGCAAACCAGAGCACAGAGAAGGCTCTTCCCAGCAGCGAGACGTGGCCTTGCCTGTCCCCCGGGCCCTGCCTCCCGAGAGCTGCCCTTTGGTTCACCAGCCTGGGGAGGGACTAGCCAGTGATTGCTGAGAGGAAGACGATCCTTCAGGAGACTGTGACCCCTTTTCCAGCTTCTGCGAACATTTCCCGAGCAAATTGAAACTTTTTGAAATTGTAGCTTTAAAAGCAAAGGAAATAAATAGTTTTTAAAACCAATGAAGAGGATTAGTGTGAACCACAACCTCTTTTTTTTCACATTTACATTCAGAATTTTAATGGCACTTGACTCTGAAATCATTCCAGTAAAGCGGAAAATTAATATTTTAATATGTCTACCACTCCAGCGAGTAGAAATAAGTGGAATAAGTAGTAGAGAAGAAAATGTTTTAGTATTAACCAGGCTTATGAATATTTATCACCCTTACCCATCGAACCTCTGCCTTTGAGTGTGCCCCATTCACTTACACACTC